>NC_071979.1:11716051-11726271 GCF_026283585.1 Hylaeus volcanicus | reverse complement strand
AGTTGCGGAAAAAGTAGGAAACTCCGGAATTTCCTACTTTTTCCGCGACTGTCGCTGAAGTCAACTCGGAGTTTGGCTCTGGGTCCTATTTGTTTTATTAAAAAATAAAATTCTAAAGCTACTTTCAAGAAACCCTTTACAATCGATAGTCAGGTTAAAGTTTAAACGATATTGTTTATTGGTCAATCATGTAACCAGTACGTACATTAACCTCGACCAATTTTTTTGTTAGGAACCACTGATAAATGTGATATGATAAGAAAAACTGACTAAACTTAGAGATAAGTCGTTCCGACGACGTTTATGCGAGTAACTATTTATATTGCCTTATATTAAAAGTAACTGCTATAACTCTTTATATAGATAAGTATTGTTTTTCAATGAAATTTCGAAGATAGTCGTAAATTACTTTTTCGTTCCACGATTTACGCTTTTTAACATGCAATTAGTAAAAGTTCTCAACTGTTCAATTAAAAAAATGGAAATATGGTATTTTTCTACCATTTATCATATTTATTATCATTAGCTGTGTTAATATTACTTCTTTACGTGGTATATACAGTGGGTGTAGAATGTATTCGTACACCGATCAATTTCCCAAAAATCTTTTCTGTGAAATTGTAGTTTCTTAACTTCCTTTTTGTAATCAATGATATTTTACATATTCTCGGAAGTCTCTAAGATAGATCTAGTCCAAACAACATTTACTAGTTAATATAATTTGTGAAATTAACAAAAAAATGCGAAAAGTGAGTAAAAGTATAGAAGCAATAAGTATTTGGACGATTCTTATAACGAACCATTTACAGCAGAGTTTGTAACGTAAACACTTTAATTTATTGCTCCGTGCGAATTAGAAAACATCAAATTTCCAGGAAAGTACTTTTAAACAGTTGTGCGAATACTTATTGCTTCAATATTCCTATCGATTAATTGTTTTTTTCTTGTTAGTTTCGCAACTTACATAAATAGCTATTTTCTTTGTAATCTATCTATTCTAGAGATTTCCGAGAACATGTAGAATGTCATTGTTTATAAAAATAAGTTAATAAATTACAATTTTACATAGTTTTTTTGGAAATTGATCGGTGTACGAATACTTTCTACACCCACTGTATGAAAACAATTGCCATTATAAGAGAACTTGACAATATTATCAGACTACAATCTAGATCACGTATCTCCTTAACCAGTTAGCTGTGGGGGCCCCCTTTTAAGAGCGCGCATTATGTGTCGCGAAAATCGAACGATGACGATTATACTCGTGCTAATACGAAATCCTGTCACTTTTCCATGACGAGTATACTCGTCAAACACAGCTATCTGGTTAAAGTAAATAGTATCAGTACTGATAACCACGAAATAAAACTTACAGATCCTCAATCATAGATTAAACAACAGTGATTGAAAATCGACTTACTAGAACACAGAAAAGGCAAAACTAATTTATTATTAACGCAAAACTAATCTCATAGCTCAGCGACCAATGTAATCAAACGCTACACAATCCCGTAGCTCAGCGAATAGTGTGATCAAAACACAAAGCCTGTCGTCTTCAATCATTTACTAACTTCCGTTTGATTACATTTAAAAGTGAAAAACGAAACTAGAATGGTTTTCAACCATAATAAAACGAAAAGTTTAAAACAATACAATTGATTTAATTCGTGAAATATTTGTCATGATTTGTATGAAGAGAAATTGAACCATTTACAGTGTTTTACAAATTTATTCTAAGACAGATATGTACAAATTTCAATGACACATATACGCGAGACTTCTCCTCAACTCCAGCTTTCGTTTGACAAGATCTAGCTTCGCTAACTCTCTCTCGCTTCGCTAACGGTAACTCCCGTTTATTGTACGCTTTATCTTCGTCACTTCTCATAACGCCTCTGGCTGGTGCTTCCATGAAAATTACTCCTATGACGCATGTTTCGTCGCTCACACGTGCAACTTCGCACGAATGTATGTCATTAATTCATTATCCAAGGTGCTTATACATATTCCAGAGTTTCGTATACATGTCTATTAACACAACTATACTGTGTTTTATAATAGTAACAACAATGATTCTTTTATTTGGATAAATTACATAATTTTTGTAATTACCTAATTACCCATTTGGTTGGAGTGAAAACGTTTTTTGTGTAGGATTAGTAAACAATGTAAGTAAGTGATTAACGTTATTTAATGAAGAGTTAATTATAAATAAAAATGTGAATAACGCGTTGTTCACATTTTTATTCGTGAAATTATTCATATTCATATTTACAAATCCGCGTGATGTGAATGTATTCATATTCATATTTATGAATTATATATGTCGCAGGGAAATGATAAAAATAGAGATTTGATCAAATCCCTAAGGTAGATGATCAATTCATGGGAGATGTTAAAATAACATCTCTGTGAGATCATTTCCCTAAAGAAAGTAAGTGATTTGATCAAATCTCTTAACTGTTTTAGCAAAAAAATGAAATAGTATGATTCGATCAAATCCCTTAACTGTTTTAGTGTAAAGATGAAATAATATTGTTTAGATATTGAAAGTATTTTAATTAGTTAATCATGCGTTATTAAAAGTAGAATAGGTAATACAAGAATACTCATAGAAACATAAATTATTTATTCGAGACTAATTAGTAAAAGAAATAGGTATTTAAGCTGATATTTTAACAAACAAAAAGAATATTTTTAGGGAATGTAATTAATAAATAATTTGTTTCTACGACTATTGTTGTATTACCTATTCTACACTTAATAACGCATGATTTACTAAATTAATACTTTTAATATCTAAACAATATTATTCCATCTTTTCCCTAAAACAGTCAAGGGATTTGATCAAATCACTTACTTTCTTTAGGAAAATGACCTCACAGAGATGTTATTTTAACATCTCCCGTGAATTGATCATCTACCTTAGGGATTTGATCAAGTCTCTATTTTTATCATTTCCCTGCGACATATATTTGAATTATATATTTATGAGTATGAATACCCCCATCTCTGTGTCCAAACATGTCTTCCTTTTACCCTTACCTACACACAACACACGTTCTTATCATTCATTCTCAATCTGGCACCTAGCAGTCGCTCTCTTAGCCTAAACATTCGCCGATTCCATGTGTTTATCTTCCAGGCACACTTCCAACTGTTGCCCGGTCCAAACACTCTTCTTCACATCTCAGATTCTCGTCATCCATGCATTTGTTAAACTCTACGCATACGCGTATTGCGATACGCGTATCGTCGTGTGAAAGAGCTTTTAGGCTATGAGCCATATAGTGGTCGCCAGTAGTCCTCGCCAGTCACCACACCACTTTGCTACTCTTAGGGTCGGCATTGGGGGGGGGGGGGGGGGGAGAGCAGCAACCACCCAGGGCGCCAGATTTTTGGGGGCGTCACAGCCCGGTGTCCGTAGTATACGAATATAGTATAGCTGCTATACAGGGTGTCGCAAAAATGTTGTAACTCCTTGAAAGGGGTGTTTCAGGAGGTGATTTGAAACAACTCTTTCTTTAGCGAAAATATTGTCCGAGGCTTTGTTAAAGAGATATTAACGGAAAACACTGACCAATCAGAGCGCGAGTATGCCGATGGAACGGCCGCGGTAGCGAAGGCTACGCCACAACCGACTTTAGTACTAGCCGTATTGAGGCGAAAATGGCAACAGTGTGAGATTCCGGCTTCGATATACGTAACCCAACCTATCCTATCAGCCTCCCGGCCTCTCGGTACAACCGGCCTCCTGTGTGGTTACTCACATCACAAGAATCTTTACTGATGAACATACACCATTTATTACATCTAGCGTGACACACGAATCGACGCAAAACACTAACATCAATCGCGACGCGTTAGTACAAAAGGAGACGTCACTACGGACTAGCGCGATATTTGAAAATTGTTTTCGACGCGCGAGTCGTGCTTGTCCACATTGGTCCACATGCCGAACTCGTACTTGTTCGTACTGTCGCCACCGTGGTACGCCGCCTCGTGGCGACGCCACGAGGTAGGAAATCTGAGCGAGAGAAAGAAAACAAACGAAAGTCTTCCTTTTCGCATAGAGAGAAAGAAAACAAAAGAAAGTCTTCTTCCTCCATAGAGAGGAAACTCTAATAATGTTGGCGCAGCGACGCCACACTCCCAACTACTATGTCTCCCTCTACCGGCCTTTTCATACAATTATTTTTCTTTCTTTTGACTTTGTTCATATAATAAAAAATATAAGAAATAACTGGTTAAATTTAAAAAAATTTAGATGAAACCTTTATTTTGTCCGAATTTTATACAAATGAACAAGGATTAGTTAAATTTAACCATTCACGTACAGTTTACGATTTTGAAAAATATTTAATTATTAAGAAAGCTTATAAATTAAATTATAAATCATTGTTTCCTAATAATTTTGTTAGGCAAAAAGTTTTTCTAGTAAATAATATTTTCCATCATTCAACAATGGCAGTTATGAAAGATTTTAATTATACAGATACTGCCCATTTTTTAGAAATATTTCGCAAATGGTGGGACATTGTGAATAATACAAGTAGTGTTAAAGGTAACAGGAAAAGAAACGAATTTTGTAAACCGATTTTGAATGTTAAGGATTTTAGATATGAATATTTAAAGAAATTTTTAACATAGTTAGATTTTTAGAAAAATTTGGAAACAGACTGTCATTTAACATTAGATACTTTCAAAGCTTTACATCAAAATACTAAAGTTCTTTTACTACTCATAGAGTACTGTTTTCAAACTTTTGACATATCTTATCTTTTAGCAGGAAAATTTTGAATTAAAAAATTAGAGAAACGATTTGGAAACTATAGACTTTTATTTGGTTATAATTATCACATTTCATACAATGAAGTAGTTCATGCAGAGAAAGATATTGGATTAAAACATATATTTAAGAAATCGGCAAGATTCTTTTCTTTTACTTAAATCGAGCTATACGAGCTAATATAATACGAGCTAATACGTGCTAAGTGGCCGCGCTTGTACGCGACAAGTGACTCGACGTGCATCAAAGGACATTGACGCGGCCGCCTAGCCGTAGCCTTCGCTACCACGGCCGCTCCAACGGTATACGCGCGCTCTGATTGGTCGGGGTTTTCTCTTAATATCTCCTTAACAAAGCCTCGGACAACATTTTCGCTAAGGAAAAAGTTGTTTCAAATCACCTCTCGAACCACCCCTTTCAAGGTGTTACAATATTTTTGGGACATCCTGTATTTTCTTCAAACCACTGTCTTTTTTCCAATGCGCATGCGCAACAAATGAATTTGAAAACCACACGAAGGGCACACCGGGCACACGAAACGTTGTTCAACCATCGTTTAATCACGTTCAATCGCGTTTAACCTTTGCCGAAGTAACCTGCCATTTTACAAATATCAGTTTCATTTCATTCTATAATCTTTGGACAGGAAATATGTTCACACGTCAGATGATAGTTTTGTTATTGTGAAAGTATTAGGTAATTTAATGGTAAACAATTTGAGTTTGTAGACAGTTGATGCGTGTGACTGCGAGAGATTTTATTTTATTATTATAGACGAAAAGGTTTGTTTTATTGGACTGTTGCCATTGTTGTTCGTATCTATGTTTCTATCTACGAACAATATATTTTAGACTTTTGTAGTGATTGTAAGAAAACAAGTTCGTTCTGTGAATCGCAGAATTATTTGCATGTAAACAATATAGTAATAACACGCAAAGTAAAAAGATAATGATAAGATTTTAATTCTTCTTTGATTAAGAAATAGATAGTTCAGATCCTTAACTAATGAAAACGTAAAATAAAACTGTGATATGTCATAAAATTGTGAAAAAAAAGGAATCATTGTATATAAGTTTATAAGTATATTTTATTATAATTATATTTTGTTGAATATTCTGTTTATTTATCATTTTTTCGAGTCTTATTGGCACTAATTATATTAGTACTTTTTTAGTAATTGTTCTCATACTCTAATATTTTTCCTTCAATCCATATTACACATTAGTTTTGTTTGTAATCAAGTATTTGCAATGATTTAAGTTGGCGTTACATAGATCTAAATACAAGGTCTTCCAGGGTTTTTCTTTGTAGAATTTGTTGTATGTGCAGGTAGTTTAAGAGTTAAGAATGGGAGGAATAGGTATAGTACATTCCTAATTCTTGACAAACCATATTTAAGATAGCTTGTGATTTGAAACAGCATGAATTATATAAGAGGAATAGATTCATCTAATAATAGATGTTTTGATTGATCAATTTTTTGCTATTTGGGTAATGCATGTGTTCTTAGTTTAGTTGAACCATTAGTAAGCATACGATTCCTTTACATTACACTTTGTTAATCTACATGATTGTCCCACAGATGGAATCACGTTTGCCTAAACCAAAAATTGTTTTGACAGACTCTATTAATTTTAAATCGACTAATACCTCAGACATGAATAAGACAAAAGCTTCCACAAGTGGTAATGAACAGTCTCATTCAAATATCAATAATGCATCTGAAATGTTGAAAAAGGCACAAAGTGTAGCGAACCTCGATTTAAAAAGTACCATAAAAGATAAACCTATGATGAAGGAGAACCTAGCTAGATCGAAAACGATGTCGTCGATAACAACTAGAACTTTGAAAAGACCAGCTACTACAAACATTGTACATGCAGTTAAAAAGCCATTTATTAAACCTGTTTCTAAAGCAGGAGCTGTACAACAAAATGCTACATCAACAGGCAAGATTGTTAATAGCACTGTATCAGTTACAGCAGTTAAAAACACGCAAAGTAACTGTGCAACCAAACCAAATAAGTGGGATATTAAGGGTCGCTTGGCCCACACAACCAATGAATTATCTACCTTACGAGGAAAGTATAAAGATACCGCATTGAAACTTAACATGCTGCAGGAACAGGTGAATACTTTAGAAGCAAATACAAATGTGTATAAGTTAAAGGTAGAAGAATATGAAACTTTAAACAAGAGATTAGATGATGAACTCAAGGAATTGAAAGTAGCAATGAGTACCATAGAAGAAGAAAGAGAGAATTTGAATAAACGTTTGTTGGAATCCAGAGAATCGTTTAATTCTGTCTCAAAATGTTTAGAAGAATTTAAACAAAAGTGCTTGTCTCAAGAAGCATTACTATTGAAGCATACATCTACCATAGAAAATCAACAAACAGATTTGGAAAAGCAGGAAAGGATTATCAAAGAATTAAGTACAGTCAATAGTGAATTACAGTCTTTAGTTCATACAATGGACAAGGATCGTAGATGTCTACATAATGCGATACAGGAATTAAAAGGAAATATTCGAGTATTTTGCCGGGTGCGTCCTAGAACTTCAAGTGAAATCCAGAAAGGGAAAATGTATGTATTGTATATCTAATTAGTATTTTCAAATGTTAGGGGTATAACCTCTAGAGGGATCTCATCATTTATTGTTCATCTGAGTTTAACAATTGTCTGAATATTATTTCTCTAGTATCGTGCATTCTAAAACGTTTCAAAACACTGATCCAAATATTAAATTTAGTAAATTTTCAAACGATTATTTACACTGTTCACAGGATGTGTATAATGAACTTCGTTGATGAGTCCACTATCGAGGTGGGTAAGTTAGATGGTTCTGATGCAACGAGTTGTAGTGGAAAGCTAAGAGGAATGCGACAAGAATTTTCCTTCGACAAAGTTTTTCCACCTAATACCAGCCAACAAGATGTCTTCGAAGAGTTAGCTCTTTTAGTTCAATCTGCTTTAGAAGGATATAATGTTTGTGTATTTGCATATGGTCAGACTGGTTCAGGTAAAACGTTTACGATGGAAGGTTCACCTGGAACTGATACAGAGGGCATGATACCTAGAACGGTACATACAATTTTATTTATTATAATTTGTGGAAGAGATAATGTTTGCTAAAATTCTTGCTTTCGTTTACGTATTAAGGTACGACACATATTCAAAGAAATGAAGCAGTTCCAATTACTTGGCTGGGAGTACCGAATTGAAGCTAGTTTCCTTGAGATTTATAATGAGCATATCGTTGATTTACTTGATTCTCAAGTAAAAACACACGAAATCCGAATGACTGATAGTAAAGGACACGATTTATATGTTAGCAATCTTAAAATTGAGGAAATACATAGTCCTGAAGAACTACACGAATGCCTTCTAAACGCCCAACGTAATAGAGCAGTCGCGGCTACTTTATCTAATGAACGGTAAATATATATTTTTTATCTTTATCATTTATTTCAAAATAATCAATAGATTCATGAGCAATAACAGTATAATTGTTTAGATCATCGAGATCGCATTCGGTAACGAGAATAAAACTTATCGGTTTACATAAAAGGAAAGGAGAAGTTTCGATAGGAAATTTGAATTTAGTAGATTTAGCGGGTTCTGAAAGACTGAAAGCAGAGGAATCAGCTCGAATTGCCGAAACAAAAAATATTAACAAATCGCTAGCGAATTTAGGTAATGTAATTCTTGCTCTGTTGAAGAAGCAGGAACATATACCCTATAGAAATTCGAAGCTTACCCATTTGTTAATGCCGTCTCTGGGTGGCAATTCTAAAACCTTAATGTTACTAAATATATCGCCTTTAAACGAATGTTACAATGAAACTTTGAATTCGTTGAGGTTCGCCAACAGTGTGAATAGTTGCAAGATAGGTAATGTAAAGCGAACACGTACAGTTCTACAACAAAGTCTACAATAAACTCTAACGAATTCTATTTCGCTGTGGTACTAGTTAATCTTAGAAAAGTGAAAGTTTTATTAACCCTTTGCGGTTTTATATCGAAAATGTACTCAAATCAGAAAATGGTACTGAGCAATGTGGCAACTGTTGTTGACGAACAGCGATTAACACTGTTCAATGAATTTTATACTTTTATATTTCGAGATATTTTTTTTTAATAATTACACACGAAGCAATATATAAACATTATATTTGTTTGTAAGTTTGAGTTAGGTAGAAATTTAATAGTATTTAAAAAGGATGCGGTAAATTTCCTCACCATCCTATAGGTATTACCGTGGTGCAATATAGTTTTTTAAATTTTAATGTGAAAAAGAAAACACAATGTAACAACGATGTAATCCACAATAAAAATGAACACAAAACATAAAAATAATGATGAAACTTATGCGTAAGATTTACCCTGGACCAAGATGATTAGCTCTTTGAGTAGTGGTCCAATTGCCTGTATTGGTAGTTTGGCAATAGTATTTCTAACAATAGACTCGTTCCTCGTAAGAAAAATATTGCCCAAAATAGTCTTGTCTTTACTATTCAAACCTTACATTAAAAGTTGCGCTCTATGGCTGCCCGAGGTAGTAGTCTTTCCTGCAGGACTGCTTTCAGCATTTAAATTTAGGTTTTCCAATCTATCTTTTAGTAACAATTGTGATCCAGAGTTATTTCTGTTCCTTTTTTTTGTGGTTTCAATTATTCCCAAGAAAAATAAAGTCACTGGTGACAAACATTTACATCTGATTTACTTAAATGCTATTTAGCAAATTCTTGTCGATTTTTCAATAATGAATGATTATGAAAGAAAAGAATACATAAAAGAATAGAGAACTACTAACCAATTAAGCAACTTGGAGTTATTTCTTCGTAATTAAATGAATACTACAACTATGTGCGATATATATCATAAAATGACGTTAGCAAATAATCAATACATTTGTGAATCAAGTGAAGTAGAAATCAATATTAAAAATTTTGTTTATCTAAAATATGCAAGTGTACAGAAGAGATGAAACCTTATTAACAAATAGATTGCTATTGAAAAAATGAAACTTAGATGAATAATTTGCAAGTTTAATGATGTAAGTAATGAAAAATGAGTTCAATTTCGTAAAAAAAAATTTTAAGCATTATTCTTTGTGTTAAATGTAAACACCTGGTGCAAAGTATTCAATGTTATATTCAATTATAGCAGTCTTCACCTTAGAAATTTCTTCTTTTCTCTCTTTATTTCCTCTACTCTCTGAGCGCACTAGACACTGTACTTTGTCAGAGAAATCTGGAGTCACCCTTTCAAATTTGATCTCACTTGCGCCGCGAGTGGTAGAAATATTCATATTTGATAACACTTCTACACTACACAGATGGAACTCCTTATACAGGGTGTCCCAAAAATGTTGTAACACCTTGAAAGGGGTGGTTCGGGAGGTGATTTGAAACAACTTTTTCCTTAG
>NC_071979.1:11664711-11715651 GCF_026283585.1 Hylaeus volcanicus | reverse complement strand
CTAAGGAAAAAGTTGTTTCAAATCACCTCCCGAACCACCCCTTTCAAAGTGTTACAACATTTTTGGGACACCCTGTACACTCTTCGTGGATATACCTTACTTTACTTAGGCAGGACGCTATATT
Source organism: Hylaeus volcanicus (assembly GCF_026283585.1). NCBI lineage: Eukaryota > Metazoa > Arthropoda > Insecta > Hymenoptera > Colletidae > Hylaeus > Hylaeus volcanicus. Next base: position 11,715,527 of record NC_071979.1, on the reverse strand, counting down.
GAACCATTGGTTTAATTTTTCTGACGAGAGTTTCGCCTCTGTAAAACTACTCTGTGATCTATGGTGTACATGTAAACCACTGAGGTATCAGCATGGTTATAATTTTATAAATTATTTCTAACTGTTCTAGTTTTCTTCGAGTTTCTTCGAAGGCAAAAGTTGCTGTTATTATCACGATAACGCGATATATTTTGACATTATATACAATACATTATAATGCAAAGCAATCATCATGTCTGACAAAAGCACGAAGAAACAAACAGAAAACTTGTATGGTAGGTTTATGTTATAAAAGCAATTATGGGTTACACTTCATTTAATTTTGACAATAAAACAAAACTTCGCAAATTTATATAACATGTATTTTTCCAAAATAGACTCATTTCTTAAGGATAACTCAAATTTTTATTGAAATTTTAATCATGAAGTTAATAAATAGTGAAAATAACTCTAAAATATGTTATTTAAATATTAATTAGAAGTCTGACGATGTGATTTAGACTATAATTTTATTCCAAATTTGTGAAATGATAAAGATTTAACTGTCTTTTATTTTTTGTTATTAACTTGTATTTATGTAATTGAATTATTTGGGGAATTTTGCTATTTGTGTTACAGCTACAATCTTTTTAAGCGGAGTGGCAGGACTTTCTGCTATGATTGGTTTTTGCAGTGCCTTGTCATCAGCTAAAAAACAAGATACAAAAAGTTTCGATATGGGAGTCCTGGGAGGAAAAGGTCTTCCAGAGTCAGGAGCAATGCTTGCTACAAGAGCACTTTTTTGGGGTTCTGTGTGGGCGATTAGTGGATGTGGATTGCTTTTTTATAGTATTTGGAAGTTCTCTGGAGCTAAAACTGCCGAAGAATTTCGATTAAAAGTTGGATCTCTGTTACCGCGTATACCAAAGAATGATCCTCCTCAAAGTAGAACTGAATTTGAGAACCTTACCGACTTGCTGAGATACGTCTCAGAGGAATGGGGTAAAGAAAAATAAGCTTGTTTGTTTACAAATTAGAATTGAATGGAAAAATAATCATAAAGATTATTTTAGTTTGTAAATACATTAGAAATAAAATATTTAATTTAAAATGAGGTCAGAGATGACACGTACAAAGTTGATAAACAATTATTTTCATACACATTAAATTTTGAAAGAAACGAAATTGTTGTATGTTCAAAAAGTTCAAGAAACTATTCATAAAGGGAAGTATATTTGATGATTACATAAAAGTGATCAAACTTGTTTGCGAGTACAGTCACCTTAGAGAATACTATGATGATTTTTATTTTCTAAGTGGCTTCATGTTTTAATTTATTAACGTTAACAGAAACTGCCAAGTCTAATATTATGTAAAAGTAAAATATTATGTTATATCTAATATTTATGACAATTTTCTGTACTATTGTATATATGTACATGTGTAATAGTAATAAATAAACCTTAAGTTGTCGACTTGTATATAATGTAAATAGTAATAAATTTTGTATTGTAACTGTAACAAAAAATAAGTTATTATCCATGTTGTAATTAAATTAGGGGTAACTTTTTGTTTGTATACATAAATTGTTATACACATGTAGAAGCATTGTTTCATTAAATGTTTATAATATAACATTTGTTACAAATTCATTAAATATGTAATATATTAGCTGTTATTTATTAATAGATTTTTAATATAATCCTAAGGCAAAAACTTCATTAAATTACAAGTAATTTTTTAGATGACAATGAAACGTTATTAATTAAAATCTGTATTTCCCAAATCCAGATGTACCATATGATTAACGAAGAGGTAGCACAATACATACTAACACCTAAAACCACACACTTCACAACTTTACATTTCAGATAGAAACTTGCAAATAAACAATATTCATTTTGCAACAATGTTGCCTTCTGCAAGGGGGCCTTCTAACAAATTCTGACCTTCAGGGGTTATCAGGTTCAGGTTGTGTCTGTCTGGTGCTCAGGGGCTGCTCGATTCTGTCAGGGTCTGTCATTGTGTGTTGTGTTGTGTCAATCAACAAGACTTATGGCAGCCGACGGAAAAAAGAAATTTTGTATGATACTTTTGACTGTAAAACAGTTTGTACAATACAAATCGAAACCAAAAATGAATGGAAAGTAATTCTCCTTCATTTCCTGCTAGATTTCTCATTAGTTTCCTTTCATTTCCTGACACATGTCTCTTTAATTTCCCCTCATTTCCTGACACATTTCCCTCTAATTTCCCTTCATTTCGTGGTACATTTCCCTTTAATTTCCCTTCATTTCCTGGTACATTTTCCATTAACTTTCGTTCATTTCCTGGCATATTTCCATTCATTTTCCTTCTATTTTCTGGCACATTTCCCTTCAATTTCCTCTGTTTCCTGGTATATATTTTTTTTCATGTCTTGCTACAATTCCCCTTAAAGTTCCCTCTCCCCAATTTGCAACATTGTTGAACTTTTGAGCGGGCAAAATTCAACAATGTTGCAAATAGCTTCTGGTCAAACTTCGACAAAGTGGCAACTCGGAAGTTTCCAGCCGAAGCGACCTCCCACATTTTGTTGAACTTTTGAAATGCAACTTTGCTGTAATTTTAGCGCTGCAACTTTGTTGAAGTTTCGAGCGGAGCAAAGTTGTCAGAAGATGTCAGGAAGTGTTAGAAGGTGTTAGGAGGTCTCAGGAGATATCAGGACGTGTTAGGAGATGTTAGATGGTGTTAGAAGCTGTTAAGAGATGTTAGAGGGTGTTAGGAGGTTTCAGGAGACGTTATGAGATGTTATAAGGTGTTAGTAGGTTTTAGGAGGTGTTAAAAGGAGGTGTTGGGAGGTATCCATGCTATTCAAATGTGAACGAAAAGTTAGTGTCAGTCACCGGTGACTAACGCGGCCTGAACGAAAAGTGAACGAAATGTTAGTTGTCATCAAGAAACCACGAGTATGCCCCTGTTAGATATCAACCGAAGTTAGCCTGTTTGTAGACCCGGTTGCTAGATCGTTGGCGCAGAGATGCCCCTAATATACAGCAACCGATACTAGCCTCCTTGTCGGTTCGGTTGTCATCTCATAGGCGCAGAGGTGCTCCTTTTATGCAGCAACCACTAGTAGCTTTATTTTTCAATTCGGTTGTCGTCTCGAAGTTGCCGCGTATTTGATTGCACGACTATGTTGGATAAAATAATACTTGACAAACTAATTGCAACTGTAATTATATCAATTACAACTTTTTTTTCATTAAAAATCACTATCAAATAATAAGTTACAAATTATATTATAGAAAATAAATTATTAATACTTATTAATACTTTCTGTATTTAAGTTTTGTTTTGATTAGTATAGTTGGGAAATAACCACCTTCTTAGAATACACATGCGCTCTCAAAATCGGGATCTAAAAAATGTCAGAGTTTCGCCTCTGTAGGAGTATTTTATAGTTTAGCATGCTCAATTCACTAGCTTGCAGGGAATTATGGTAAGGAAAGATACTTGAAGATACTTTACCTAAATTGGACAGAAGGATTTAAACCGAATGCACTCTTTCTGATATATACGTGCATTTATTCAAGTGCGTATTATGACAAGTACGAAATTGTTAATTTTGTAATCGAAGAAGGTTATTGTTACTTCATATGTGTTTAGTGAAGTTTCAATATTAATTATTCGTATACTAAGAAGTTGTTTTTACAATTTCAAGATGTCATCTCTCAAGCTTGCACCATTAGGTAAATGTAATCTTTAATATTGACTATTTTTTAATTATTTTACATTACAACATATTATAACCTCTAACGCTTACTATATTAGTAATGTATATACCAACGACAGTACAATTACATAATGTCTGTAACAATTTCATTTTAATTATTCGTTTGACTTTTCTTCTAATAATTGACAGGCTTGAAGCTATTACAAACAACTCCAAAGGTTTTGACTGTGCCCTCATCTCGAAGTAAATATTATTCTGTTTGTAAAGAGAAAAATGTAAAAACATGGAATGACATTGCTGACGAAGTAGTAGAGAAAGCATTTTTCTTAGAAATTGTTCGTGGACTGGGAATTACATTGTCCCATGTTTTCAGAGAACCAGCAACGATAAATTATCCATTTGAAAAAGGACCTTTAAGTCCACGATTTAGAGGAGAACATGCACTAAGAAGGTAATTGATAAATGAATACATATATATATATATATTATTTCTATCAAACTTCAAATTTTCATTCTGTTTAAGAACCCTTTCAATTTAAATTTTATTGTTAACAAAATGTAATTCATTTATTTTATTAGATATCCTTCAGGAGAGGAGAGATGTATTGCATGTAAATTATGCGAAGCAATCTGCCCTGCTCAAGCTATCACTATTGAAGCAGAAGAAAGAGCTGATGGTTCTCGACGAACAACAAGATATGATATAGATATGTCTAAATGCATTTATTGCGGTTTTTGTCAAGAGGCTTGTCCAGTGGATGCAATTGTAGAGGTACTGACAATAGTTTGGCCTTTTATAATAAAGTTTTTTAGCTTTAAAAACGGTTTGCTATGTTTATATTAACTATTTTAGGGTCCGAATTTCGAGTTTTCTACAGAAACACACGAAGAAATGTTATATAATAAAGAAAAACTTTTGAATAATGGAGACAGGTGGGAATCTGAAATTGCGAGTAATATTCATGCCGATCATTTGTATCGTTAAACAATTTGTGAAGTGTAGTAACAAATTATGTATAGTAAATAAACTATAAGTATAGTTAAAGTTTCGTTTACTATTAAATCACTCGATTCCAAATCAATCGCATCATCATTCATTTGATTCATTCTCTTTATCTCATTACTCCATCAACAGGACAGAGCCATGCTATCCTACCACCTCCTCCTGGGAGAACTATGCACAACAATGACTATAAGCTCTAAATTTTCCGTCTGTCGACAGTCCTCTCCAAAGCTAACATTAATGCAGTGTTCTTAGGTTATCGTAATCATCTATCTTAGCACTAACCGCACCCAACGCCATTTAACTTTGGTGATCTTACAGGAACCGCTGCTTTTAGCGTTCCCAGAACTTAGCCCAGAAAATATTACCAATGTAATTATTTGGGAGAAATCTATAAAGATTTACTCTCTAAATTAATAGCAATAAAACATTTATGTATATCAGTTTATTGAATCTTTATAATAACATTGTAACGCGCCGCAGATTTTGTTATAGAGGTAGGTATTGATAATACGATGATAACTTAGACAACTGGTGTATTAACATGAGAATGTGGAAGTTGGACGGAGTTATGCGAGACAGGCAGCGATAGCAAATGTCCACGTTCCATTTCATTTACTTCTTGTTGTTCTGTACCTCTCACAGAACCAGTTGAGCGTGCGAGACTATTACGTTGTCTGCACATGTATGGTGTTTCTCCTGGCGAAGGAGTTTCACGACCCTGTAAACAAATATGAAATAATTACATTCAAGTTTAATGTAGCAAAAATATCCAAAAATAAGACACCAATGAATTTATATATGGACAACAAGCAGGGAAGGAGGCAACTACTCAAGCAATTGACATACTATAGATTTTTAATCTCCCATTAAGACAAGCAGTTATCGAGCGTTGTGCGCAAATTGATTAACAAGTTTAAATATAAACAGTTACCTATAACTGTATTTGAATCTGATTTAATAGCTTCTAAACATCGGCCAAGACATTTTGATTTAGGGCATGCAGAACGGGAAATTGTATCTCTCTTGAGGTTATACTGTAGAAGCGTTGGAGTTATCGTAAAGAAATAACATGCAGCAAAATTTAAAACACATACCTGCTTAGAGGGACCACAACATGTTGCATGATTACAAGGCTTGTCAGTCTTTGGACAATCCAACACACAATCTTCTGTTGGTGTTTCCTTAATCTCACTATTTGACTGGTACTAAAATGTTATCGATAACATTTTATTAGTCATTGTAACAAGATAAGATTTATCATGTACAATTCATTTTAAATTAGCTTGCATAATATATAAAATAATGTACTTACGTCAATAAATTCTGGTTGTATAGTAGTAGAATGTATGCCCTCATTGTGAAAAAATTCTTTTACTTGTTCGGCAATTTTCATGTATTCCGACAAATTTCTGCATCTTATATGCGCTGAAGCAATAATGCGATCGCCAGCTAATTGCCATACATGAAATTCGTGTACAGCCAATACACCATCAACATTTTCTAATAAGCGTTGTTGAATAGCATCAACCTGGAGAAAACATTATATATTGCGTAGAATAATGTACATTATACTTGTAGATATACACACAGTGTGTATAAAGGGTGTCCCAAAAATGTTAGAGGTCCTTGAAAAGGGTGGTTCAGGGGGTGATTTGAAACAACTTTTTCCTTAGCGAAATTGTTGTCCGAGGCTTCGTTGAAGAGATATTAACGGAAAACACTGACCAATCAGAGCGCGCGTATACTGTTAGAGCGGCCGCGATAGCAATGGCTACGCGCTATTGACGTCGCCGCTCAGCGCGTCGTCTTCGCTACCGCGGTCGCTCCAACGGTATCCGCGCGCTCTGATTGGTCGGTTTTTTTTTTATTAATATCTACTTAACAGAGCCCCATCCGACATTTTTGCAAAGGAAAAAGTTGTTTCAAATCACCTCCCGAACCACCCCTTTCAAGGACCTCCAACATTTTTGGGACACCCTGTATATGTGGGCATATCATTGTCACTAACAAACTTCTCATCGTAGTGCTCACCTGAATGTGTGTTGGTACAGTCTGTAAAAGAATCAACGCAGATTCTTGAAGTAACGGCCACACTGACCGCAGAATAAGAATAACTAACAAAAGTGAAAGAGCCGGGTCAATATAAAATCTGTAAAAAAGAAATGTTCCGTATAAACATTAAATAAAATTAAATACTATATGAGTAATAAGTTGAACGAAAATTATTACATACTATTTAAAATTGTTTAAATATTGTACACGAATACATTCGAATGAAGGAGAAGGATTCTGTCAATAATCTTGGCACTTTCTGTTGGTAACAATCGGTAATGTAGAACACTAACTGATCCAAGGACTTATTAATCAAAAGATTTAACTTATGCTACTCGAAAGCAAAAACATTACGCGGGACTGCAGGCATTTAATTAATTTCGAATTTATTTTCCACTTTTTTCATTTGTTAAAAGAATAAAATAATATCAACTTTCCACATACGTAAATTAGACAATTTATTTACCTGTATTTCCAATTCGTCAGCCAGACAATTAAAGCAGACACTATTACAATAACAGAGCCTAATGCGTCCGACAGTACATGAAGAAATACACCACGCATATTCATTTGACTTGCATCATGAGAATGACCATGTGTCCTTTTCACTTGAGGCGTCGATGGCCTATAAGCTTCATCATTCTCATTGTCATCTGTTCCAACTAAAGAGCTAAGCCTGTTATGGCTTCGAGAAATACCATGTGAATGTCCATGAGCATTTCCATGTTCTGCAATCAAAATTGTAACGTAATATATATATATGAATTTTCAAATTGAAAGATTATTTCCTTGTATTATCTTTCTTCGTTCCTTGCATCAAAGGAGATACAAATAAATACTAATATAAAAGTTTGACCCTGTAGAGTGACTTACCATGAAATAAACACAACCCAATTATATTCACTAGTAACCCAAGTGCGCCGACCGCTACAAGTAATTTAGCTTCATGTATTTCCTCTACTTCAATAAATCTTTTACATGCTTCCACGGTAATACTAAAACACAATGCAACTAAAAAAACAGCATTTACCAAAGCACCTAAAACTTCTGCTCTGGCCCAGCCAAATGTATTTTTAGACCATTTCTTTGGCGACATCTGAAAATTTATAGAAATACAAGTAATTATCAAATTACAAAAACAATTTCTGTAAGGACTCTACACAAACAATTTAAGAAGGTAACCTTTAGAAACAATAAACATTCATTAATAGTATAAGTTGAATCGATATGTTGAACTGACAAGAGAATTTCACGAGGACCGCCGTGTTCGCCATCTTCAGCATTTCAATACAGCATTCACACTTAAATATCGGCGGTCCTATCAGGGAAGTTCCCTTGCGAATATATCTAAATAGAATTGTATTTCTTAATTGCTTCGAAAAATTAACAATTGCTCAGTTTAAGCCTTCTACAACTAGCGAGTTTTGTATTTTATATCTGAACTTTAACCACTTTAACCACCAGCTGGTCACTCTGTGGCTGTCGACTATAGTCGACGCTCGTACCAAAGTGGTTAAGATGATAACTTTGTGTTCATAGATACTTAAAAATAGAAAGAATATTCTACCGCTACGTAACTATAACGAGTATACATATTCAAGCATACGAAGAGCGGCCGTCACTGCATGACGCATGCAGGGGCCATAATGGACGGACACATTATGGCGGACACGCGCAGTGACGGCCGCTGCTTGTATGTTTGTTTGCATTTTGGCAAGTTCAAAATACTAGTACATACATACAGGTATACACAGTATACTGTATATCACATTCTTTTCTAACTCTGTTACATAAATAGCTTATATATGAGAATTTGTTTTATCAATTACTTTTCATGAAGGATGTAGAAATTCTTTACATTTGTCTGTACAATTCGGACACTTACACTTACCCTATTATAATACTTAAATTTTTACTGACAACATTAAGACAAATATCTAAAGACAGCATCTACAATTTTACATTTTAACCAGATTTCATTCAAAATAAACTCTCATCCCTGTCACAAGATCCTCCTGCAAGAACAAAGATAAGTGAACATAACTTACCTTTACAGAAAGAAATGCAACAACCAATGCTGCTACATCAGACAGCATATGAAAACTGTCAGCTATCAATGCCATCGAGTTAGTTACATAACCCACTACTATTTCTACTAAGAAAAATAGAGCTGTTAGCCATAACATTGTCATTAGGCGACACTTCTTTCCCGTGTAACGACCCATGGTATTTGTATGCCCCTAAAAGTAATTTCAGAATCATACATAACGATAATCAACCGGTATATAATAATCCATAGAGGAAAGAAATTGATAAAACTCCGCATTCTCAACACCTCGATGCTGACTTCCATATCTTCTACAGACACTGCGATTTTCATACACTACTGATGTCAGTAAGAGATACGAATTTAGCAACTGTTTCTCAACTTTATCTCCACATTCACATGAACAACTATAACATAATTGCACTTACGTAACAGGGAGACATTCATTTCTGCCACTTTTGGGGAATACGGCATGCCAAATGCAACCCCTTCGCTATCTTGGCAAACTTCTAGTTGTCGCGTGGCTGAAACGCTAGACAGCATTTTATAGATTCACTCTGTCATCGATCGCATGATAGACCAGGTTGAACCTTCCAAAACATCTAACCTCGACGTGGCTAACCTAAAGCGACCAATAGCATAAATTGCTATGAAATAACAATGCTCTGAGAATAGCTCCACGATATGTAAAATTTTCAATATATTATCAATCCAATAAACCTATTATCTTTTTATTAACTACCCATCATTATGTTTTAAGAATGAATACCGATATTATATAAGTATTATTTTGCACATTTTATTTAAATAACAAAGTAGCACACAATATTTTAGATGTTAACCTTTTTGCTACAGGCGACCATCTTGGTGGTCAATCGAGCTACTAACTCTGTGCACGAGTGGTCCCTAGGCTGTGGATTTTATGTATTTATGATATAAACTAATATAATAAACGTATGCTAAACATAACCAAAGGCATGTGCACTTATCCAAAATAAAATAACGATACCATTATAATAATTGTAGAATATATTCAACCTACATTATGTATGTTGAATATATTATTGTACATCATAAATGCATGAAATCAGCAGTCTAGCGACCATTATACTGCTCAATTATCGCTATAAATCTACTATAATAATGAATAACTGTAATGCATTTGCTTAGAGAAAGAACAGTTGTATGGATAAAGCAAGAATAACTTAAATAAATTGCATAATACAACAAAGTAACAGATCTGAATCCTGCATCTCTCATACAGACATAGTAACTTCAGCTAGCTCCATGGTAGCAAAAAGGTTAATACGTCATAATACCCAAAACATTTATATATGTAGCACAAAATGTTTGAAATATGTTATCTGTGGAAATTGTAACATAGATTACAATATAACAAAGGACCAATATTCTACATATATTGATGTACTCTACATTATGAAATGTGTAATAAAAAGTAATCATTCAAATAAAATATACAAAATAAATGTTAGATGAATAGGTCTGAATGAGTGATTGATGACTGAATGAAAAACAGTCGTGCCATTCTAATCAAACACAGTCTATACTGAAATCCATTACATCAAGATCTACGATTAGTAAAGTGCATGCATGTCCATCTATTTTGTAAGCCTTGATAAAATGGTTTACAGTGCGGACTGTTGTTTATTCAGTTATCAGACTGTTTTGTTTTAGTAAATAAAGATATGGCAATCACCTTCCAAGGTTAATTCTATTATAGTAAATATCCAAAATGCTGCTATGTTATTGCATACAGAGCTGTGCTGAAGACTTACAATTAATCAAGCACACAGATATCCAATAAATTTTCAATGTGAGTTTTCTATTAATTTATACTTTCAATTGGATTTTCTATGAATCATCACTTCCTTCCTGATTGTAATACGATTGCTGAGGCAAACTGTATAAGTTATAACGTGATATAAATGATATAAAATGATGAATGTAATGAAAATAATCTGTCCGTTGGATTGATAACCTATTATAATGTTTAAATAACACTAGGTAGCGTTACAGCCGCACAACTAGACGCTTACTGAGAAAGAAAACGGGATGCGTTCTAGCGTGCTTTATTCCCCTTAAATGGCAGAACTTAATGCTTCTCGATGTATAATCAGTATAATCGACGAGAGTGAAGCGTATGGCATAATAGATCAACGGCTCAGTTTATAATATTCCTTCCGTATCGTAGTCGGTTATCATTGTTTTGCATTTGAAACGCAAGATGACATTACTTAAACAATTTGATGTATACAGAGTGTCCCAAAAATGTTGTAACACCTTGAAAAGAGTGGTTCGGGAGGTGATTTGAAACAACTTTTTCCTTAGCGAAAATGTTGTCCAAGGCTTCGTTAAGAAGATATTAACAAAAAACCCCAACCAATCAGAGCGCGCGTATACCGTTGGAGCGGCTAGGCGTCCGCGCTCATACGCTACTGCGGGCGCTCCACCGGCATATTCCGCTCTGATTGATGAGTGTTTTCCGTTAATATCTCCTTAACGAAGCCTCATACAACATTTTCGCTAAGGAAAAAGTTGTTTCAAATCACCTTCCGAACCACTCCTTTCAAGCTGTTACAACATTTTTGGGACACCCTGTAGAGCAGTTGAAACCATTAAAAACAAATGTACAACAAATTGTGCAAATTTCTACAAAATAAGCCTTTTTGTTAAATACCAAGAGGAGAGAGAACACATTATTTGTAATTATTAAAAATCTGTGATGCCTAGTAACAACTTTACAAGAACTTAATGTTTTGAATATATCTGTGAATGAAAGATTTAAAATAAAATATTCTATTACAATTAGGTAGTTTATTATTTACAAAAAAAATGCGTCCTGCAAAAAATCTCTCCCATGAAAAAAACAAAAATAGGATGTTGTGGTATAGGCGTGGGGAATCCTATAAAATTCCGGGGCTTCCCCGAGAAGTTGCAGGAATCTTTTATACAGGGTGTCCCAAAAATGTTGTAACACCTTGAAAGGGGTGGTTCGGGAGGTGATTTGAAACAACTTTTTCCTTAGCAAAAATGTTGTTCGAGACTTCGTTGAGGAGATATTAACGGAAAACCCCGACCAATCAGAGCGCGCATATACCGTTGGAGCGGCCGCGGTAGTGTAGGCTACGCGCTCTGATTGGTCGGGGTTTTCTGTTAATATCTCCTCAACGAAGTCTCGAACAACATTTTTGCTAAGGAAAAAGTTGTTTCAAATCACCTCCCGAACTACTCCTTTCAAGGTGTTACAACATTTTTGGGACACCCTGTAGATTTCCTCCTTAAAAAGATCGAGAATGATGAAAACAAATTATCGAGGTATAAACAACAACAATATTGCAAGATTGGACAATCAAAAGGGATCTCAAGAATCAGTATGTTTATTTCACGTATAATACCGTGAATAGGAAGGAATTAAACGAACTCAGTCATTGATTGTTTACACTATACGAATCACTATCACCGTGTGTATATTTACAGTTAATATTACACTCTAAATATTTATTTTTACATACAACGTACAAATTACATACAATTACGTTTGTTTCTTATAAGGAGATCGCATTAAGTGTATTACACAGATCGGGTCTAATTTTGTAGGTTTATTCAGGACCACTCATAAATGATTTATGCAATTATGCAATCGATTGCACTCGGATTAATTTCCGGAAAAAAAAAAAAATAGATATTTTGGGTCAAGCTGTCCGATTGTCTATTGCATTTGGGAGGTGAGGGCTGGGAGGTCATTAGATATCGAAAAAACAACTAACATTGATTTATAGTATATACATATACATATACATATGTATATATGGGGTCTGGAATGCAAAATTTTGTTTACTCGTCTGAGTAGATGTATCCTCTTAACACCTAATTATTCTTCAAAACGGCATTATTATTAATATATATTCAACTTTACAGTGTATTGTAAGAAAAACATAAACAATAAATATTAGTTAGCTACTAAATAACCTGTACTTTTCCCAACTTGCGAAGCTGTTCAAATACTTGTGAGTAGTTATCACATTGAATAAACAAGAAAAATCCAAGCTGAAAAGTCCTAAATCACCTTTCGATGTGAGGTCCCATTTATTCATAGTAAATAAAGGAAACCTCAGATTGAAAAAAGTTTCATGATATGCTGATTTGAATTTTCCCTCTCTATATGGTTGCGCGTTTCATTTATTATATAGTAAATAAAAATTGCGATAAAAAAAGTAAGCGTTGTCCCAATAAAATGTGAGCACCCACAGAAAAAATAACAGCAACTACCAACTTGCACCGTGAACTCATCAAACCGTTATGTGCCTTAATGATCAATAAAAATGAATAAGATAATGGCAAAGTAGAAGTATTTTAGATTGGGAATACATGTCTCTAATATGCTGTATGAATCCCATGGAGGAGGAATACTAATAGGTTAAAAATTATAAATATTTTAGATGTATATATATTATAGATATATAGTATAGATGTATGTATTAGATGGTTTGTATAAGTAGATTATTTAGACGCGAAATCGTGTTCTCAATATAAAATGCACTTTATTTGCCATTACTTTCTTAATCTTTATTTAACGTTAAATAACCGCTACACTATTAACATACAGTCAATCCAACCGGCCATACAACTAAGTATAAATAGCTTCAGCATTTCCCATGCAAAAGCCCATTAAAAACTGAATGTTACACTTGGATCTGTCTCCATGTTAATACAACAAAAACAGAATGATGAGATCCATATAATAGATAAATTGATCAAGTTTTACAAACAATAGGAAAATCACTATAGTGTTGTGTCGAACTTAATTACTGATGTTGCTAAATTAGTTGTTAATAAAGACATTTTTATATAAAAATTATATTTATTTTATATAAAATGCACATTTAATATTTATTCATAGTCATAATAAAATAAAAAATTGCTAAATTGATTTGGAAACAATACTTTCTTCGTTTAATTTTTTGAGTTTACCAAAAACTGTTTTAAATGTTTGGTTGTTCTGATGTAAACGTAAGCTCTATTTAGAAATCTATAAGGAGTGGGGAACCAGTGCTATTAATGATTTCTGAAAAATAAATGGATTTCATTTTTGAAAGTCTATGAGACTGACATACAAGTTTAAGAGGATTACAACACAATGACTCACATAAAGAATATGAGTCATTCAACATTCCTGTAATGCATTCATAGAATTAATTTGTCAACCACTCCCGTAAGATAAGAAAATAGTTAGAACAGCATATTTAAAGATCATAAATTTATCTTTACATGCATATGCATAATGTATCTCAGAAATAATGAGACATTTTCATCTTAGATTTTTTGTAGACTTATATAAACGTATATATATCTACTTTCAAACACTTATATCACAAATTACCTTATTAAAAAAAAATACTAAATAACAATAACATTAACATATTATTCTCATATAGTGTTTATTTTTAATAAAATGTAAATTTCTTGAATTTAACTTATTCTACATATTGAAAGAAGTATTTTGCAAAAATTGTTTGCATTCAGTTATTTTTGCAATTAATTATACAATTTTGTTGTTCTACTACGACGAACATTTCATCTCATTAATTTATTGTAATTTGTAGATATTGTAAACATTTTGTTTCACAACTTTGATTCCTACACAATATTATTAAATACACAATATTAGATTTGATATTATTTTATTTTATCTTTGACATTATGTTTGTTGATCTATCTTTTGGTAGCAATGATCATAATTTTTATGATGAATGTTTATAAAAGAGAGATAATATTGTAGAATTAAATGAGATAAGGAACACAGTCTATATGATATAGTCACTATATAAACATTAATAAGAAATGCCATGTTTGTCAAACATGTACATGTCAGTTAAACTACTGTGCACTTTGTACGATGAAACAAATTTATACTATAAAAAGTAAAACAAGCAACAAAGCATAATATTAACAAATTCTCTTTCTTGTGACATTTAAAATCTTCTTTCATTAGGAAGCATTAATTTCTTTAATTTCATTTAATAACACTAACCTAACAACTGATTTAATAAATTTTTGCAACAGATATTCGTTATGTAGAAACTTTTCAAACTGTCTCGTGTTATTGCATATAAAGTTACTTATAAAGAGTAATTTGTTTAAATTTAAGAAGTAAAATTGTAAAAATGACGTTCGACAATTTAAACAAAGAAACAGTTTAAATTTAATTGATGATATCTAAGTTATTCATACATCTTATTCGATCGATTTTGCTAAATCGCTACAAACGTAATCACATGTACTTACGTTTAGAATAAAATATTATAATTCTTCGTACAATATATCAAAATTGTATCAAGTGGCACCAAAATACAAACTGTTTATGGACATATTACACAGTGCTATTGTGTATCCACAAGTGGAAACAATAATAGAAGATGACATTAGATTCCTTCTGAACACTTCAAGTCATAAATGTTTTGATACATTGCTGAAGAACCACGTGGGAAAATAAAATGTACTAAAGTCACAGAGTCAACTCGCGCAACTTCATACAAAATCTCACACGCCATTACGTTACAGATACCATTGACAAGGTAATGACAAAGGTAGATGATCAAACTCCATCATATTTTTTTAAACTACCAACGGTGATCTAATGATACATGTTCCGAAATTGACTAGGAAAGACGAAATGAGTTTTTCTGTCTCTAACCTAAGTTTACGGACTATACATAGAAAGGTAAACTCTTGCACAACTTTTACGCGGATATTTTGAAATCTGTAAAGGATTTTGAATTTTAATTGTACTTCCCATAGGAAATGTACACCTTTGAATTTAGTTATACAGGGTGTCCCAAAAATGTTGTAACACCTTGAAAGAGGTGGTTCAGGAGGCGATTTGAAACAACTTTTTCCTTAGCGAAAATGTTGTTCGAGGCTCCGTTGAGTAGAAATTAACGGAAAACACTGACCAATCAGAGCGCGCGTATACCGGTGGAGCGCTAGCGGTAGCGTAGGTAGGCTACGCGCTAAGGGGCCGTGCTCCATCGACATGTTCGCGGTCTGATTGGCCGGGAAGCGCTACCACCTAGCGCGTAGCCTATGCTACCACGGCCGCTCCAACGGTACACGCGCGCTCTGATTGGTCAGTGTTTTCTGTCAGACAACATTTTCGCTAAGGAAAAAGTTGTTTCAAATCACCTCCTGAACTACCCTTTTCAAGGTGTTACAACATTTTTGGGACACCCTGTATT
Source organism: Hylaeus volcanicus (assembly GCF_026283585.1). Lineage (NCBI taxonomy): Eukaryota > Metazoa > Arthropoda > Insecta > Hymenoptera > Colletidae > Hylaeus > Hylaeus volcanicus. The sequence continues at coordinate 11,699,472 of NC_071979.1, read as the reverse complement.
ACCTTTACAAATGAAAATTCTACGATCTCATGAAGCAAATACTTCAACAAATACGCTGTCGAAAGCATCCAAATCTTTATTACTTGAAGTTATAATGTTTATCAAACCTTTTAGATAAATTATATTCAGAACGATGTATTCTGTACGATTCTGTTTGAATATTTTTATTTCTAACACATAATACAAATTACTATGATGTTAAAGTACATTTAAAAATTGATGTGTTCACCTGCAAAACCGGTAATTTCGTCTGAAAATTAATTGCAATATTGCAATAACTTGTAATATTTGTACGGGCACACTAATGTACATACTTTGTTTCAATTATCATTTTTTGACATCAAAATTTATTACGTAGATCAGTGCTCGGATTACTTGCACATTTCGGCCCGATTCCTGAAGCACCACCTCCTGCGACCCCACAACCGCTCTAGGCTCGACGGCCGAGCCGGCGATCGTACGCGCGACGTTGTTTCTCAGGGACGTACTACAATAGATATGTCGGGTTCACCCGCGTGAAACCATATATATCATATATTATTGTTATTATATGTATATATAAAAGGTGTTTATAAACCTAAACATAATATTAATAACTTTATTTATCTGTAAAAATAAAAAATACTGACAGCGTAAGGAAATTTTTACTCACGCGGGTGAAACCCAACATATCTATTGTAGTACGTCCCTGAGAAACAACGTCGCGCGTACGATCGCCGGCTCGGCCGTCGAGCCTAGAGCGGTTGTGGGGTCGCAGGAGGTGGTGCTTCAGGAATCGGGCCGAAATGTGCAAGTAATTACGAGCACTGACGTAAATAATATAGCGAATAAATAATACAACTTTTTATGTTTGTTATAATTTATATATTTAAGAAAAATCAAGTATTTTCATCCTTTTTTAAAGCTTCAAATTTTTCATTTTATTCTATTACCTTTGTTCTTCTTTGAATTTACTTTCAGTTATAAAAATAATAATTTATAAGTTTATTATTAAAATTAATAAAATAGATTATTTATATTGTGAAATAAACAGGGTGTCCCAAAAATGTTGTTACACCTTGAAAGGGCTGGTTTGGGAGGTGATTTGAAACAACTTTTTCCTTACCGAAAATGTTGTTCGAGACTTCGTGAGGAAATATTAACGGAAAACACTGACCAATCAGAGCGCGAGTATGCCGATGGAGCGGCCGCGGTAGCGTATGAGTGCGGACGCCTAGCGCGTAACCTACGCTCAACCGTCATACGCACGCTCTGATTGGTCAATGTTTTCCGTTAAATATCTCCTTAACGAAACCTCGGACAACATTTTCGCTAAGGAAAAAGTTGTTTCAAATCACCTCCTGAACCACCCTTTTCAAGGTGTTACAACATTTTTGGGACACCCTGTATAATACATTGCACTGTCGGTAAACTAACTAGTTAATGACACCATCTAGCATCAAGAGTAGAAATTATTTTGCTACAATCTTGAGCGTCTTGTCGTCGAGGTTGATAACAATAAGTTTAAAAAATCAGATCGTATGACTTATAGTTATATTAGTTATAGATGCTTATAAACTTACATACGTTTAAAATCAAAAAACGTGCTTCACAGATAAAAGTTTGTCTAGATAAAACTTTGATTGAAGACACATACAGGTTTATTCGGCTCAAAATGAATCCATATGTTACAGTACAAAAACAACAATCGTTTCTTGCTTAATTTATTTATAGTATATTCGATTTAACTAATAATAAATAATATAATAATTCGATTTAACTCTTATTCTCTTAGAGATACTTTTCTAGTTTTCTTTTAATAAAATTGTTGCTATGATCGTCAAAAGATTCTTCAAAACATGTATACTCTTATTTCGTTATATCATAGAATTGAATAACTTTTTGTAGAATATCACAAAATATACACACGGAAATGTTTGAATAAAGTGCTTAGAAGAACATTATTAATTACTTATTTGTTTCTTATTCTTTTCGGATCCAGCTAAACTTTCCTACCATTTCCTACTCATCACAGTTTTTGACAGCGCATGTGTAAGTATTATAACAAATTCAGACAAATAAAGTTATATTTAATTACATTAGTACCGATAAAAATGTTAGCTCTGTATGTTGTTCTGTAGTATAACGTACGTACATACGTATATGTATTATGCAATTTGTTGACTACAAGTGATAAGATAAAAGTGCTAAACATATCTAATCAACAGTCTGAAATAATAATTCATAAAGGCTAATCTGAAGCAGACGTGTTACGATTACGGTATATATACAGCGAACAAAACGGTAGTGTCATTTTGATGACGGTATGTCGTGTATAATATAACAAATTTCAAGATTAACGTGAATCAGTTCTAATAGTTTTCTGAACTTTCATAAACATTGTAAGTTGTCATACTTTATGTTTTCGAAATGTAGAAATCATTTAGTAATAAAATATATAACATAAAGATAGTTAATAAGTCTGTAAATTTGCATACACAAAATTATTTATTTGACTTTTCAATAAACTTTCTTTTAAGAAGACACTCTGTTAAAGACTATTTTCCTAGATACTAAAATAAAATTCAAACTTATAAAAGAACCATTGAAGTTTAAATATATGTTAAAATATGACAAATAGTTTCTAAGCTTGCCTAAGCCTTTGGACTAGCTCTGGAAGCTTCTGGACCAGCCTCGATCAATTAATTTCATTTTAGATGGCAACTAAGTGGGGTATCGCAAGTGCTGGAAAAATATCTCATGACTTTGTAACAGCTCTAGGGACATTACCACAATCCGATCATGTGGTTGTCGCTGTTGCAGCAAGAGAATTGTCACGAGCTCAAGCCTTTGCTGACTTACACAAAATTAGAAAAGCATATGACAGTTATGCAAAACTGGCACAGGACAAAGACATTGGTAGGTCTTACATGCTGTTTGGATATAACTAACAAAGTTGATATAACCTCAGTCATAATTCACATTATTAAAAGGATTATATTCATTTAGGACCTAAGAACGAGCTGTGATTTCTGTACATAAATGGAAACCTCTCGTTGAGAGGAATAGAATGATATAGTAATGTGTTTCTACTCATAATATTTATTACTTTATTAATTTGTCAATTTACAATATGTTAGAGAAAGTACTTTTGTGTGCTTTAAATATCACGATTTCCATAAATATTGTATTTATAATTCTGTTTTATTATATATTATGTATTTATTCGTTGTTACAGATGTGGTATATATTGGAGCACTGCATCCTCAACACTATGAAATTACAAAATTAATGTTAAACCATGGAAAACATGTTTTATGTGAAAAACCCTTAACCATGAATTTAAAACAAACAACGAAATTAATTAACTTGGCAAAACAGAAGAAACTGTTTCTAATGGAAGCTATTTGGAGTAGATGTTTTCCTGTATATGAAACTATTAGGAAAGAGATTGACTCTGGGACCATTGGAGAAGTTTACCAAGTTCTGGTAAACTTTGGATTCAATTTGAGCGATGTCGATAGAATTACGTATGTTTATAATATTTAATTTGTGCTTATCTTCTAATTTACTTCATGAACTGTGTAAAATGAAAATATGCTATACGAAGATTTGATGATTACATATACGAAGAAGTCATCTATTATGTAATTTCTCCATCAAAACATAGCTACTGCCCTGAGGGTTCATTTAAAATGAGATAATTTGTATACTATTGTTGACATTAGTGTGATGTACTCTACATTCTTCCTTTATATTTCATACATATATTTTATTTTCACTTTTTATAACGTTGCTTCTGTATCTCTTTTGTAGTTCCATCCACTCAAAAGATTACTACTACCTCTCTTATCAACAATTCTGCCTACAAATTCCACTATCCTATCTTAATATTAAAACTCCTTAACATTTCCATTATTCTATCTTTTCTTTTATATATTTCTTGAAAAATGTGATAAAATAATTATATAACAAAAATTATTTTTTTTGTTTAGCAAAAAAGAATTAGGAGGTGGTACTGTATTAGACTTGGGAGTATATGTAATACAGTTTGCATCTTTTATATTTAACAATGAAGCACCTCAAAGTGTACAAGCAAGTGGTGTTTTAAACGAAGAGGGCGTTGATATGTCTGTATCTGTAAGCTTCCAGTATAAGAATAATCGTACTGCAACACTTGTTACAAATGCTCTGGTTAATTTACCAAACGAAGCTTATGTTATTGGAACTAAGGGAATGATAAAAGTTCCATCATTTTGGTGTCCTCTGACTGCAGAACTACCCAGTGGCACTTTCACTGTACCACTCCCAGAAGGTGCACACAAATTTAATTTTATTAATAGTGCTGGATTGAGTTACGAAGCTGAAGAAGTTCGTCAGTGCATTTTGAAAGGTATTGTATAGATGTATTTCATTGCAAATTTAAAATGTAGCAGTATATTAACTTTTAACACTGTAACAATGTACTCATCTTCTGATTTTTTTTCATTTTTGTTATTGTTCTTTTAAGGTATGATTGAAAGCTCCAAAGTGTCACATAATGATTCATTGTTGATTGCACGATTACAAGATGAGATTCGAAGGCAAGTCGGAGTTGTATATCCTGAAGATATTGAAGTATAGCATATAAAAACTAAAATATCTGCAATATTACGTATCTGCGTTAAGAATAAACTTTTTATCGAAAATAAAGAAACAATTTATATGTTATAGATATATTTTATTTTAATCATACCTATTTTGATCATTTACCTACTTTCTTACAAAATTTATGAAAATACTTTTTCAAACAAATAATTACCGAGCAAAAGAAATAAAGAGGTAAGTACAATGACTTTCCTGAAGCATATAAGATAAGAAGGTAAACAAAATAAAATACTTGTTCTATACATCTACTGATGGCTTGAAAAAATATTTAATGTTTCTGTTTTAATTCTTAACCATCTACCATATAGAGCTCATCATTATTCTAATTCACAAATAAGTCACCCTTCTTTTTTCAAACATGATCATTTCAATACAAATAAAACAGATTTTCGGACTTATGTAACAATTACTTTAAGAATATCAAACTAAAAAGAATAATGAGTGAACTTAAAAGCAGATGATAAAAAAGAACATATAAATATGTGACATGATTTATTTCACATATACAACTATTAATACATACGATGATTCACTTACGTTTAAGCTATGACCTGATGTTTCTTGGTTACGCGATGCGGTGCACGAGAGAGAGCAGGAAGATTAGGATTAAAGGATAGTTGTAATAATTAGCATCAGGAGAAAAACAATTTGTACCAGGCTGATTATTATGCGGCTAGTTCGTAAACGATATGCGAGGTGGCTTGCGACAATACATGTTTTAATCATTCTTCTACTTATCAATAAGCAAGTGAAATTCAGAACATACATAGATCACATAAAATATCCGAATCCAAATGTACGTTTTATGGCATCCCAGTAATACCTTTCCCAATTTTGTTTCGTCGAATCTTCCTCGCTGCAAAAAAAATACATTTGCTTATTTTTTATATAACTATTACTCATTTGTACTTCGCAAGAAAATATTAATGAACATTTTGCATATTTCTTAAATACCATGTTTTTCTTCTTTAACAAAAGCGTTTTGTTTTTTCCTTACCTAACTGGTACACCTACTTGCGTTAAGTTAACTTCAGTATGATCACTTTTCTCTGCGATTTCAATAATAACATCGCTAAAATGACCATCAGGCCACTGTTTGCAGCGCCATTTTTGAACGATTTTTGTGGGCGTAATTTCTACAAAGCTACCGTGTATATTACCACCGAACATTTCAAATTTGCCTGCTTTCTTTGGTTCAAGATTGACTGGTCCTTTCGTGAACGCCTGAACCATCTGCAAAAAAAACATTACTAAATTAAAAATATATACTCTACCCAATAATTGCGATCATTGTATAATTAATGTGTTCAACAAATTTTTTAATTACATAGAATGAAATTAAACTAGAAATATGTATCGGTGTACCAATACAAATAAATCAATACATTTATAAGAATATGTAAGTGTGTACCTATTGTAATAGGTAACGAAATAAAAAGTAATCAAATAGGTTTACAATTATCATGTCCACTTGATTAAAATATCTGTAGTAACGACACAGCTCATCTCAGCTTGTTGTCGCAGGTTTGGTAAATATATTTTTATTTTAACATAAAAATAATATCTCAAAAGTACCTCTGTCTACAAAGAAATTTTCATCGCCATATGATGACTTCTTGTGTAGCGTCTAATTATCGTTTAACAACATTTTCTCTGACTTCTATAGTTTTGCGGAGATATGACAATTTGAATTCGGATGGAGACGCTACCGCGTCTCCTAATAGTTATTACATCGTCTGGTATATGACCTTTCAAAATAATTGTACAATAGTAATGGATACATGAGACAAATACAACTACAAAAATGTATAGTTACACTCTTTTTTTAATTATTACGCGACATGTATTATTACGTGAAATATTATTTTATCAGATCATCTTATGCTTTATTTGAAATTTCAATAACTGTTTCTTTTCATGCTACTTATATATTTAAATGACTACCAATAAACAACAGAATTCTTAAACAAGCATATAAACAATACTTGTTTTTAAAATGAAAAGAAATTCAGTAATTAAATAGTACCAGTTAAATAGCACCTGTAACAGTAATATTTTTCTAAATATTAGTAGTTACATTACCTCAACTGTTGTAAAAACATTGTAAAATTCTTCTGCTCTGCACTGGAATTTCTGCTGCTGTTTGATTGTTGTTGTAGAAATCTTACATCCTGCATCCTTTTTATTATTTGATGATACCACTGTAGAATTCATTTGAACCTACGAAAGTTAAAAAAATTACTGATTATGTGTCATGCTATATAAATCCTGAGTTATGTAAAAACTGGACCTAAAAGATCTAGTGACGTGATCTACAGACATAACGGAACTACAATGTACTGCTGGAAAATTATATTTTCTTATACTCACTTTGGCATTGAATCCAGATGTGATATTCGTAATAGATTCCTTCACGCTATCTTTCTTGGGTAGGATCATTCCAACTGTGAATTCTAAATAAAAAAAAGGAATCAACTTAATATAATATACAGCATACATACAAATTCTATGATATGATAATATCATAAACAATATCAAATATATATCCTATATCAAACAAAATTATTATTGATATTTATATACCTTCTTTTAAAGATGAGACATATTTTTCCAATTTTTCTCTGATAGCTTTTTTCCCTTTTGTATGTAGAAAATGTTTTACTAATTCACCTTCATCAGTGCTATCTTTCAGAGTAATTTCAATCTACAAATAAAGATTTTAATTCACTTAATTTTAAATCAATTATCACAGAAGTGTCTTTAACTGATCACTGGATTTGGTCCCACAATTATAAACAAGATTACTCTTCATAGTAACATAAGTTTATACCTTAGATTCGTTTATATACTTATTTACGAACTAAATGTTTATGAACGTCTAAATAACTATGATTTTGTTTTGTAGAAACATTTTACTTACATCTATTTCAGAAATATCATTCTCCTCAGATAGATTCGGAATGTTTATTTTACCCTCTATCTTCTTATTAGATTTTCCATTGAATATCCATTTCAAAATAATATTCCATTCATAGAAGAAAATTAATTTACCTTTTCTATTGTTTGCCATTGCCTCACCCTCACATTTTTCTACTTCTGTTACTGTACACGAAACTGTAAAAAAAACCGTAACTTCATTGACTACATTCTAATGCAAATATTTTAAGTATTAAATTTCCCAAAAATAGGTACTGTAATAAACATGTATTATATTATAATTCTATACATTATTTATATATACAAAACATTAAAATTACCTTCATCTCCTTCTATCTTCATATTGGTAAATAATTCTTTCAACTTCTCCTGAGACCAGGCACAGGCATTCTTTTCCGTCCTTCAAAAATATTACTAATTAAATTACTTGAAGAATACTACATTAGTAACTTCAACCATTTAAAACAAAAACATTAAATTATTTTATTTTTATAAAATTAAGAGTAAATACAGGTACTTTCAAACTTTTGCTTGTAATACCTTTTCTGAACTCGAAAAATACAATCATGAAAGGGATTTTTCTGTTCAAAAGACTATCATACCAAACATATTAAAACTATTGCATGTATGTTTTACCATACCAGTGCCAATTATTAACATTAGTAGCATCAGGCCTTTCTTCAACTATCCATCTTGGATCTCCTTCACCCCACTTAGCCATGTTTGAAGTCAGAAGCTCTCAGTATGTTATAATGTCCAAATTTATTAACTAAAATAAATAGCTATTCCTGAAACATAAAATTTCATGTTCATCTATTAATGTTATAGGAAATAGTATTTACTAAATACATTATATATATCATGCAGGGCTGGTGCAAGGCAGGTTCAGTGCATTCGCAGGAACCTGATCCCGTATTTTGGAGGACCACGGCCTACGAAAATGTTGATTAATTTTTTATGAAATGATGATACCATTAACAGATGCAAGACATTTTTTTATTAGCAATGATTCAGTTTAAAGGAGTGACAAAAATCATCAAAGTATTATTATTTAATATTCATCTTGTAAAAGATATGTAACAGCATTTTTAAACAAATAATTCCGTGTTGTAAAATTTAAGTGTAGGATTTGAATGTGAATTCAGGCCCGCAACATTTTTGGACCCAGCCCCGCAAAAGGTCACGCCGGACCTGATTTCATGATAAAACCAAGAAATATGCAAGGGAAACCTTGTAACATGAGAATTAATGTAAATTAATTGTAAAAGTTTATTATTAATGTTACATATAATTGTTCAAAAAAATAAGAATTAAGAAGAAATAAACATCGATTTTGATTTAACATCCACTACAGATGATCAGTATATGTATAAAATAAAAATGTTTGTACAAATAGTAGTGTGACTATGGAAAGGTTAACTTTCCTATAAAAAAATGTTTAAACATTTAAACCTGTCGAGTAAATTGCATACTAAATCGAGAAAATGATAATCCCAAATTAGGAAATTGTCATACTTTCCATCGATGTTAATTCTGAATTGAGGAAAATGTATATATCATAACCTACAAGTTAAATACTCACTAAAACATGGTTTCTATGAAGAGAAATATATTTATTAAAAAAATTTGTGTAATACCAACTATGTTTTACTTACAAAATTTTTCGAAAAATTTTGTCAAATAAAATTCTGCCAGTCACTTTCTATGTATTTTTAATTAACTTCAACTTCAAAATTGAAAAATACTAAACATCAAGACACTCGATTGCAAAATTCACGTCTTTCTGGAATATTCAAACACGTTTAACGTAAGATCAAATAAATAATGTTGAAGATCGTAAATCCTCACACGAGATTTGAAAGTACTAAGAAAATGAAGGAAACTGAAGGAAACAATATACTGAATATACAAAACCTTTCTAGAAATTTCGCGAACATACAGCGTGTCTCAAAAATGTTGTAACACCTTGAAAGGGGTGGTTCGGGAGGTGATTTGAAACAACTTTTTCAAAAGCGGACACCTAGTTGTTCCAACGGTATACGCGCGCTCTGATTGGTTGGGGTTTTTTGTTAATATCTCCTTAACGAAGCCTTGGACAACATTTTCGCTAAGGAAAAAGTTGCTTCAAATCACCTCCCGAACCACCCCTTTCAAGGTGTTACAACATTTTTGGGACACCCTGTATCGATCGTCAATGAACATAAGTCTACCCTAGTTGAGTAAGAAAACCCTAGGCTTCGAATAAATCTGAAGTTTGCCGATATGTTTGTCTCGTTTCTTCTGAACATTTTCCAAAGAAGGAAACGAGAGAACCACATCGGCAAACTTCAGATTTATTCGAAGTCTAGGGTTTTGCCCATCTCTGCTTGTAAGTCTGTACCAAATACAAGCTGTAAAATAAACTAGTCACTTTATATATCGAAAAAAGTTAGCTAAGTGTGCTCATTTTTCTATCACCTGTTTTCAAACATTTTTACATTGAATATAAGAGAAATTATAAAAACTATAAATTGTATATTTTCTCTATATATTCATGAGATAAAAATACTCTATGATTTTTAATGCGTTTGGCTTCAATTTATTCATTTATAACATACAACTTAAAAATATTAATTTATGTATAATTATAACTTTTAATAGATTAATTTATAACAATGCAGCTTAACAAAACGATAGCCTTGCAAAAGAAGAATGTCCATCTCTTTTGTGCTGATAAACTGGATAGATAAATATCAACTGTATGAATGTAAAACTTTTGAATAAAATCACAGAAGCTACTTTATCAAAGCCAATTTTGTAGATAACCAATTAAAGTTTAGCGTATACTTTCACGCGTATAACAATATGTTTACTACATGCAAATACATGTATCTTCTAATGCATCGGACTTCCATCTGTCAGATTTTCCAGGATGCTTCACATTCCTTAAATATGAAAATAACTTTATTCGGTGGACAATGTTAATCTCTATTTGCTGCTGTAAGGTCTATCTCATGTTGTACTCTTCTTCTTGGTAGGCTATATACTTTACTCAAATATGATATATAGTGCACATGATTCATACCACCTCAAATATGAAAGTACATGAAAAAACCATCCGCAATGAACACATTAAACATAATATTTGTAGAATTCTGTAACGTACATCCTGAAAGAAAATGCGATTTTTGTATCATTGTACATAATGTTAAGTGATTACAGCCTCTGAACAACATTCAAAGATATCTATTTGGCAATCAATATGTTAATATACCTCATCTGTGATCATATTAAGAAATAAAACACTTGACGTTTACATATATACATATACTTTTCTACAAAAACATTGAATTATGCAAAGTTTCTAAATCTTTTTCTCTTTCCACTGCACGTTGCTTTTCCTTCCTATACATTTCATAATCCTCATCATCCGTTGGTAATTCATATCTGCATAGCGGACACGAATTTGTCTGGAAATGCGAAATCCTCTTTATGAAGTGATTCGTTATATCTTCATGTATCGATAACAACGACTATTAAGAATCGATACCTTTTCTAACCACGGTATTATACACTCTGTATGAAAAGTATGTTTACAGGGCATGCACTTTGCGAATATTCCAGCTTCAAAGTCTTTTAAACATACAGGACATTGTTTTGAATCCGAAGAACTAACTTCAATTTCTTTCAGATTCTCAATCGCAGATTTTGAAGCAGGTGGTGGTAGTTCGTTGGGGAGGCCCAAAAAATTCCACATACCATAATCTCGAAAGAGCCTTGCTATTTGCATTAGATTATTTGGTGCCTCGCCATCTCCTAGTGGTGTCCAACCCATTTCATCGAAATAATCCGACATTTTCTTAACAGACAAGATTTAAACTAACTTTACTTATTTCTATCTTGCAACACAATCACAACTTGCACTTTTGACTTTGTATTATCATTGATTATAGTTTGATATTCACTGACTGTATACTTGTTGGTTCGTTTGATATTTAACGGTAAACAAATTAGCTGTAAAATAAAGGGACACAAATTGTTACTCGTTTTGAGTTAATAATCTAACAACCGTCAACATTTACGATTCAGCAGAGAGTACCATTAAAGAGGTTAGACTTCGACATTCTTCATGTCGCAATTCTCAGTGTTACCGTAAACTTAATTAGGGTACCTTAGCATTTTTAAATTAAGAAAAATATTGTTAAATGCGCATATAATCGGTAATTTTACTTAAACTGTCACTGATTCGTTCTAAGTTATTTCGTTGACTCAAGTTGACTCAGTCATTACTATACAGGGTGTCCCAAAAATGTTGTAACACTTTGAAATAGGTGGTTCGGGAGGTGATTTGAAACAACTTTTTCCTTAGCGAAAATGTTGTCCGAGGCTTTGTTGAGGAGATATTAACGGAAAACACTGACCAATCAGAGCGCGAGTATGCCTGTGGGGCGCCCGCGGTACCGTATGAGCGCGGACGGCTAGTCGCTCCAACGGTATACGCGCGTTCTGATTGGTCGGGGTTTTCTGTTAATATCTCCTCACGACCCCTCGGAGAACATTTTCGCTACGGAAAAAGTTGTTTCAAATCACCTCCCGAACCACCCCTTTCAAGGTGTTACAACATTTTTGGGACACCCAGTATAATTCAATTACGCTCACCAACGCCATCAGTGGTTAATCTTCTTGGCTAACGCACGAAATTTAAACCCTCAAATCTTGTTGATACACTTCTAATACAATTATGATGAATTTACCGCACACTAAAATTTCCTACATTTGCTTCAATTAAAATTATATTTAAATGATTGTAATATCGAATAATTTAAGATAAAATATATGAAGCTATTTTAGACCTTACTACTTGTAGACTGATGTTGTACTTTTGTAGGTATGGCAACGATATTGATTCGTATATGAATTCTACACAATTGCTGATATTGTTAATATATTGTTATCAGAAATGTGGCAAGACAGTGAAGTTCGGTTTGACATTATCTACTCGTAATACTTTATTTACTTTATTGTTATAATATTGATGTATTTTATTACTGTGAAAATTATAGTAAATATAATAAATACATTAGTAATTATAGGAAAGTTTAAAATAAAGCAGGTCATGTAAAGAAATACTATATGTAGTTATTTTTTTTATATAAAGTAATATGGAGGAAGTAATTTTGTATATTTTTCATAAGGATCATAAATTCTAATACATGTAGCGTTTCAAATTTTGTTTAGTCAAATGCAACTACGATTGGGGGAATTTGCGATTGATAAACTTGATTTAATAGAAGATACAAAAGGAAATGCAGGTGATAATGGAAGACTCATAGTAACAAATCTCAGAATAATATGGCATTCTTTGCTTCTTCCTCGAATAAATCTAAGTATGAAGTAAAATTTTAAGTATAAATTAAGTAATTTAATTTTAAACATATATTTGTTCTTTACTTACACTTCTGTTTTTGTAAAAAAAAAAGTAATTAAGTATAAATGCCAGAAGAAAATCTACTATTGCCAGTAATAACAAATCTGAAATAATATGTACCTTAGAAAATGGGAAGAAGAAATATTTTACAAGATACATTGTTAAGTACTCTCTCAATACTTATGAAATTTTATGCAGACATATTTGTCTTTACAGGTATTGGCTATAACACCTTCATTACAGCAAATTCTAAAACTATATATACCGTTTGTATATCTTAATATACTAAATACAATTTGTATATAAAAATGATAAACATACAATGACTTTTATAGTTGCAAGGAAGGCATACGCAAGCACTACATATTTTAGCTTCATTTCAAAATTGCAGATATGAATTTATATTTACAAATCAAGATCCAAAAAGTACAAGACATTATACATCTGTTATTGGTGTATACAGGTATATTTTGAGTTTAGCCAAAATCTATTACTTTCAAAAGATGAAACATCATGTTGGAATTACACATATTAAATAAGTGTGGTTTAAAAATTTCAATATTACAGGGCTTATATTTCATCTAAAGTTTATCGAGAAATTAAATTAAGAAGTGGAATAATTAACGAGCAACTATTAACTCTACTTCCACAAGAAACTGTATGCTCAACTTTACAGGATATTTGGAATTTATCATTGGAACAGGTATAAAATCTAATCATTACTTACAGAAATCTTTGCTATTCCTGAACAATCAAATATTATAATTTCGTTTTTTTAGGGAAATATGGGAACATTTATTGTAACAAATATACGTTTAGTATGGTTTGCTGATATGAATTATCAGTTTAATATATCAATTCCGTACCTAATAATAGCAAATGTAAGTAAATAGATGTATAAAAATGTATTACAAATATACAAAAGGAATTTAATAAAGTATTGTTATTTTAATAGATTAGTATTAAAAGTTCCAAATTTGGTCCAACTTTAGTAATCGTGAGCACAGAATCTAGTGGAGGTTATATATTAGGTTTTCGAGTTAGACCTTTAGAGAGGCTTCATGTTGTCTACAAAGAAATTTTAATGCTCTTTCAAACGTTTGAAAAATTTCCGATTTTTGGTGTAGATTATACATTGGAACACCAGGTAACGCTACAGGAATTTAATCTTTAAAAACGATTTATTGAATAAATAAATATATTACATTGTTACTTAATAATACATTAATTATTACAGGCACCATTACAGCAGGAGCTAAATATAGAACAATACTCTGAAATACAAGACAATCAAGTTGAAATGTTGAACGTATTTGGTTACTATTTTTCTGAAGGATTAAATCAGAAGAAACCGAGTTTTTCAAACTACTTAGGTCTTGCTGCAGAAAATTCTGAAGAAACCAATAAATTGCAGAGTATATGGGAACTCGTGCCTCAAAATTAATTTATAAAACATTTATAAACTTTAAATGTCATAAACATATTATCTTATGTATAAAATTGTAAGGACTATTAATGTATTATTATTATTATTATTATTAATGTCTACTAATGTTTTAAATTAAAGTAATATCGTACATGTTCAACTGGAAACAATTGTAAAGAAGTATTTTAATAATAAAGAGAAAGTAATTACAACAATAAAATATATCCATAAATATTTTTTAAGATTCACAATCTTTGATTTATTTTCTATTTATTAGATAATTGTTTGAGTGGGATACAGATAAAATAGACTGATAGTAATTATTTGTTTTTAACTCTTTGCGATCGAATCTCAGAATGTTCCCAGGATATAATTTTTTTTTAAATATATTTCAGAGAAAAGAGTTGTTCTACATTTATTAAGAGATATAAAGTATCGAATACCGTAATAATAAATTTATACGTTTTTGTAGACAATAATTGACAAAAATAATTCTGATCGGTATGACTACCATGCCTGTTGCAAATACGACCGCAAAGAGTTAATATATCAGCATTTTGCCAATTATTCTTAACCATTTTGTCCATAGAAAGATCAGTAAATGGTTATATGTAGCTATTTTCTTTTTAATGTATTATTAACATCTTGTAAAATATTCTTTAGCACTTTATTTACGGAAAAGTGAACAACTACACAAAATTGATAAAAAAATAGATAATTGGAATTAAAACATTAATATTTTACGATACAGTACTGAATAAGTCTTCGGTCATTTAACTTATTTGCATCAAGAAGCAGAATATTTCCCATTCGATGTTTAGTTTATATAGCCCTATCGCTTACAATTAGTCGTGGATTAATCCACAAGTGCTAAGATACCTATATCACTATAACGTGCAATCTTTGTTTAGATTACTTTAATAAATTATGTAAATTTTTTGCCAAAGTATTACATTCTTTATCCATTATTTTGGATTCCACGAAGTCTGATGTTGCTTAAAAGTTATGTTCAGCCACAGCACGGAAGAACACGAACGACGTTTGTGTTAAAGTGCAATTACCTTGTAAATCATGCCACATATAGTGATACGGATAACACAACACAGTCTGCTTCCTAATGTAAATGGGTTAATTGCAATTTTATACCACTTTTCATATTCATTTCACAATTTAACTTGGTCTACAATTCAAAGGTTGCATAATTGACTGATCTTGTTGCGCGTCGCCATCTTCGTTAAGTTCATTCTGTTGAACAGGAAATCGGTATCCCATATTCATAAGCATTACCTCGAACGGATCACTATTCATACGTATTTGATTTGCGGATGCAGCATCTTCCAAATTCTGAATTTCTCTTTCATTTACGCTACCATCCTATATTGGATAACAAATATATTTGAATGTGAATCGATTCACTTTTCCAACAAAACTGACAGCTATTACACTAATTTAAAAAGGAAAAGACAAATCTTAATTCAGAGTTGAGTCTGACAAGTTCTTCCACATTCAGATTTAGCATATCAAACTATATACATGAATAATAAAAAATTTTTTAATTTTAGATCAGCATGATATCTATTATGTTAACCATTATTTTTTATAATAGTTTTATAATTATAATTTTTATAATTTTTTTAAAAATAATTATAGAGATATAGTTTGAATACATGCCTCAGGTAAAGGACTCCATAATCTAATTACTGGATCGATACCGCTGGTAGCTAATAAACATGTAGATGGATGAGGTTGAAGACAGTTTACAATACGTTCGTCTCCCCTTAATACACGAATAATATTCGTGGTATTTCGATCCCAAATAAAAAAGGAACCATCATCTGATCCTGCCACGATATATTGACCATTGCTTAAAGAAAAAAGTTGTCAATCATCAATGTAGCATAGGTAGACTAAACTATATATTATAAATGATTATTGAATAAGTTTCAAAATAATACTTACTTTCCGAAGAAGTTAGCTTCTTTTATATCGGTTGTGGTGTTACAGTGCCCACAGAATCTCATTTTATAGTCAATTGTATTATGTCGCCATGTTTGTTCGTGTTCGGAGATTTGTAATGGAAAGCGATTTATGTCGCTGTCTTTGCCTAATTATAAAATAAAATTATACTGACCATTTGTTAAATAAAGATTTTTCATAAATTTGAACAAAAGATCCATTTCTTTAATATAATAGTATAAATATATCTATTTAAAAGTTAACACGAATTCCAATGTTTAAGATTTGAATAAAATATAAAACGAAACATACCAGATTCTATAGCTTCCTTTATATCCATTCTTAATGCTTTACACGCAGAATTAGATGCATATTCAGGGAATTTTTGCTGAAAATCTTTAATTACTTCTTCAGCTTCAACTGACCGATGTAAATCAAACAAGCATCGTGCCAATCTATGAATAAATATGTAATACATAGTATACATTCTTCTGTAAATGCAGTATCGTAATATTTACAGTTACTGATACCTGAAATGTGCTTTTACGTGACTTGGATCAAGGAGTAATGTAGTTTGACAGTCTTTAAGAGCAGCATATATATCACCGTCCCTATAAGTTACATTGAAACCATAGCAAAATCATATGTAAACAATTATTTATTTCTTCAATAATTAATTTCTTTTTGCTTTTCTCTTTATAAATTGGACTTTTTAAGTATAATAATTGAAAGTACATACCAAGCTCGTTTCATATATGCTGCAGCTCTGTTAGCAAAAAGCACAGCTGCATTAGGGCAGTAACTGATTGCCTTGTTGTATGAGGTAATTGCCAAAGTATACTTTTGTTGTTCAAAATGTCCATTGGCCTAAAGATATTCAGAAAAAAAGCAAAACTAATTTAAATAGTTACTTTTTCTTTTATATTAAATTCTTAGCATTTAAACTGTTAGATAATTAATAAGTAGTAATTTGGAACTGTTTTTATGACATAAACATACTTGACATTTTAATTCTTCGACATGATGTGGTAGAACTTTAATGTTCTTCCTAGTACCATCTAGAGCATCCGGATTATTCTTTTCCACAAAGCATTTTCCAAGATTTCCTATAGCCGTATATTTTATAATAATGTAAATGCAGATAAATTTGTGTTATGTATAGATAGACAAGTAAAGCTTGATGTATCCAACTTAATAATAAAATAATACGTAAAATAAAATGAAGAATTGATTTGTTTATTCTAAATTACTATTTTACTGTTTTATTACAATTACAATTTTTGTGTATTACCTGTTGTAACAGAGAATGTGTTATATAAATGTTTAAATACTTAACATGTATGTTATTCTTGGAATTAAAAGTAAAGGGGGCAAAAATTTACATAATTTTGACGCTTACCTGAATAAGTATTTGTAAAATGACCACAGTATGTCTTCAAAGATTTTGGATTATTGATGTCAAATAAATAAATTTGTTCACCACCCATATTGACAAGCAGCTCATTCCCATCAGCACTGAAGTTTAAATATGTAGTAGTGAGAATCCTACTTTTACGCTGTCGAGACTGCAGGTGGCCTGGTCAATATCAAACATTAACAGTCTCTGTTAAAGCAATCATGTAATATGTAGCAAAAAAGGAAGATTAGGGTAAAGGAGTCGCGTACGCTATCTCTGATCGTACGAACGAACCCGCGATAAAGTACTGTGCGCAACCCAATGGTATATTCTCATCTGGATCGCCTTCACCAGCACGACGTATATTTAAATCTCCTCTCTCCCAGTCACTGCGTGGAGAAGAGATAATAGGCACCTATAGTACAAAAAATATTAGAAATTTTAAAAAGAAATGTCATCAATTATTTGATTATTTAGATATCAAACTTTAAATAGATCTAGAATTACATTTTTGTTATTGCAGTAATTACCTGAGAAAGTTTAATCATCCTGCGGTCGTACATTCGTATATAGGCATCGTTTGCTCCAACAGCTATTAATTCAGGTTTTTTTGGATTTACAGAAATACATTTGCCTTCTGCATACTGACCCAAATGATTAACGAGATTTATCAATACAGTATTACATTCATTGTTTTTGCAGGTGTGTGGCATGCGAATATCATATTGTAAAACAAGACCATCTTCTGCAGCACTCCAAAAAAGGAAAGGTACAGTAGAAGCAGTAGCGATACGTTTGACACGGCCCATATGGCAATTACATATAAGTATGGGTTCGGTAAGCGTGAGATCCCGAACACGTACTTTGCTATCACCAGCACCCGACACCAGTATACTATCATTTGACTTTGGCATAAACTAAAACCATGTGTACAATAAATGTAATACATATCGGATATTCAACATTATATTTAAAATTAACATATGATAGTACCTTAACAGAAAATATATTTCCATGATGACCTGTTCGAAGCAATAATTTTTTTTCGTATCGAAATGGATCCCATAAAATAATATTCATATCATCGGATGCTGAAGCAAGGATCCTAAAAGTCCACATTAATTTATATGTATTACTTTCTTCTACTCTATATAGAAATATATATTTTTTATTTAGTTAGTGGTACTCACTGTCCACTTTCGTTCCATTCTAAACAATTTACACATCCTGTATGCCCGACCAATTCTTTCTCTAATCCTAATCGAGCTATCAAACTTTCTGTAACATGCAATTTCTGAGAAACTGCATATGCTACAGAATCCTAAATAAAGTATCACAAATGAAATACAGAAAGGCAGCAATTTATTGTTATTGAATATTAATATTAATATAATATAATTTGTAAACTTATTCTAATGCTAATATAATATAACATAAAATAATACAAATGACATTTTTAAAATAGAGGACCAGATTCATAAGCAACATTTCTCAAAGTATGTTCCATGAAAAATAATATAAAATGAGCGAGTTGTTGCTTATTTTTATTTAGGTTAAAAAATATATATGTATACATTTTTACACAGACTAGCAATAGTAAAATAGATTCCCTTATAGTTCAAAATACTACTATTACTTTCAACTACACTTATAACTTTTATGTATAAATTTTAATCTTTAATTTCTTTTAAATATTATAACCAACAAAGAATGTAAATATTATGTACATATATTATAAAATGATCTGTGTCCTGGAACTAAAAATATTTGGGAAATGTTGCTCCAAAATTATATTTTACCAATTGAAATGGTAAAAAGTCACATGAATACAATATGTATAAAGTTATAAGTATTCTTCATTGACATACCTGTATCTCACGTTGCCGTACCAAATCCAAAACTCTATAATCTTTATCATGTATGTTAAGCATTTCTACATTTATTTCATAAATCGCTTTATTGTACTGAAACAATTAAATATCTTCTGAAAATCATTAAAGAATCTCCAATTATTCTTACTGTATCGTACATTGGAAACAAAAGCAAACATGACAATGATATGCAAACTAACCTATCATTGAATATATACACAATTACAATATAACAATAATATTCTTTAATAAAGGTTAATGCGAATAATTAATTTAAATTCGACACTTAGTTCAATATGAAGAAATGAATAAAGAATTCTATGACAATATATCACTTAAATATTATTAAAATATAATCGTTTATGTGGTTTCTTTTCACAAATATTGTACAACTAACGCATCTTTGTTTCAATCAACAATAGTATACCTTGTTTTAATCAACATATGACACCAATTTTATAATTTTCTCATTTTCTGATGGTATCTGTTGTATCTAGTACTCGTGCCAAAATACTACTTTTCACATATCAAGCTTTGTTTCTATATGCGCTATTTATTCAACCGAGTCTCTATACTCTATAATCGTTAGTTAAATGTATACATGTCGTAATAGCCTTACGGTAAATAATAATTATTCTAAACCAAACTTACGTTAAACTTACGTTACATATTCAACATATGTTATACACACTAATTTGATCATGAATTTAAAATTGTACATTCGTATTCCTTCTTCGACATTCTTTCTGTTCAAAAGTTCATTCTAAGATCAACCATGACGTTCATCTAGTAAGGCGGTGGACTCTAGTTACACAATATCACGACTTTCGAAAGAATCTCATTGGTTCATTGTTTCAGACCAGGAGTGTATCACTGATATGTATACTAATGTAGTAGCCATGAAGCTGTATAAGGCAGTGATGGGCAAAACCCTAAGCTTCGAATAAATCTGAAGTTTGCTGTGTTGCGGAATGCGTCGTGCGGTGATAGGGAATTTTCTGACGTGGGTAAGGTGCCCGTGGAGCGCTGAACCGCTCTGCCCGGAGAGGCGCGTGAAATAAAATTCGAAATACTTTTAAGAAAAAGCAAAGACGTTTATTCGATCGACTCGTTTGGTTTAAAAATCGTTTCGTAGCTCGTTCTCAGAGGTTCGATTACGATTGATCTCTCTGGAAAAATCTTCGCTCGATCTGCTGCTTCTCTCCCTTCTACGGAAGATTCCCGATCCTCCCTTCGGGTTGTCTTGGTCCAATCGGGGGTTGCGCCCTACTCCTTCTATCGGTGATCTTCATCGATCTCGGATCCAACCCCGAGTCGGGTGGAGGTGGGAGTCGCGCGGCCATGTTTGTGCAGGACTACATGTGAAAAAGGAAAGCGCGGAGGTCTAGAGAGAGAGAAAACGTGCCAGCGAGACACAGCACCTTAAGGAAATTTATTACCCTCTTGAAGAAGTCGCCGGAAACGCGAACCGAGGTACAGAGCGAGTCTGTTATTTTCAAGGATCATACGAGCTGGAACAAAAGCTAACTCAACTCGAATTCGAAAGAAATGCATTCCAACGGAAACGGCGATTCGACACGGCCTATAATGAATCTATTAAGTATTTTCAGCGAACGTTCCCTTTTCTCTCCTGACTTTCGACTTTCCCACGCTTGATCACCCACGTTGAATGTTTTAACAATGTACGTGGCGGTTCGTTGATTCAATGCGTTAATCCATTTGAATTCCCGCTTCTAATTTGAATATAAATATATACTACATGCGGTAGTGTTTAAGCTATTCCGCGTTGTGGCGCTACATGCCGTGAAGCTAAGTTCACGTGATAGCGTAACAAGACATTACAAACTTTAGTACAAGTTTTGGTGCTATTTAGAGATGGCGTTCGAGGTACTAGTTTCCCTCCTCTTACCCAATGAAAACGTTTTATAAATAAAAATCACTTTTTGGGGCGCACCTCTCTCCTCATCTCTGTACATTACAAAAATAAATTTATCTTATTGTGTTACAATCAGGTACAGTCAAAAAGTCTTTTGTTTACATTCTTATTACTACATTTCTTATCATCTATCTTAACTTACTTATTTTTATTTTTCCCTTGAGAGAAAATTTTCTAATACCTACTATCTATTTTCTTAGTCTCTAATTTATACTTTGTCGCCTTTTTTTAAAAAAAAAATATATATTTACATCTCGTTTCCTGTTTTCTTAGATTTTTCTACCTTATGTTATTAATTATTGGTTATTCCTCAGTCATGTACCATTTTCCCTATATTGTTCTACCCGTTTTTCTAATAAAAGTGGCGATCGCTTTCGCAATCCCTTTATTTTTCCTGTTTATTAATAAGATTGTCTCTTGGTTTCAGTCAATTCCTTCTTTCGTTAGTTCCCTTCCTAATTGTTTCCTTTCATCTTTGTATTATGGGCATTCCCATATAAAATGGTTCAGGTCCTCAGATGGGTGACCACACTCACATTGTGGTGAGGGTGTTAAGCCCTTCCTGAAAAGAGACTCTCCCAGGTTATAGTGGTTTGCCCTTATTTTATTTAAGGAGATGAGGGACATGAACTTTAAAGGTTTTGATAAGAGTTTCGCTTCTGTAATAGTACTCTGTGGTAAAAGTACTCTTTACTTGTCCGTTCTCATTTGGTAAATTGTATTTAGATATATTGTGTATTGAACTATCACAATTATATTTATATATTCAAACGTTGAATTAAGACATTGAAACTAATAATCGAAATTCTTTGCAGAAAATGGGGGGTCACGGACATGGTATACCAAAAGTACCAAGTCCAAACATATATAAGGTGGAAGAAGTGCCAGAACTTGTATATCTTGAAAAACGGTTGGCGGAAAAAGGACTAAAAGATCCTTGGATAAGGAATGAAGTCTGGCGTTACAAACATTCTATACCAAATCGTTATCTACGAGCATTAAAGGGATTTACGAGAGGTTACAAACTTGGTATTCCAGCATTTTTATTGACAATAGCTGTGGAACAATATTTTGGAATCGATTATAGTGTACACCACGATGAAAGTCATGATACCAGTGGTCACCATTAATGTTGTTTAAGAAAATGAGCTGTATCTGTAGTAAGATAAGCTAGAATTATTATTGTAAATATTCTGCTTTATAAAATAAATTATAAAAAGAAATTCAATTATGTTGTTGCTTTAGGTTATGGAAAAATAACCAGGCATTCAATATTTATCTGTTTCATTTGTTGTATTTAGAAAGTAGCTTGTATATATCAACTAAAACTAAAATCATTTAGTCCCCTTTATATATAATTGTGATGCTGGAAAATTAACAGTCTTCAAAAGTTATGGATAATGCCAAAGAACTTTTATATTTGAAATATATGAGTGAATTTTGTTGTATTGAATGTTTTTTTAAATTATAATGATATCATGTAAGAAATGTTTTATCTAGTAATGCATTATTACTTAAACTTTTTAGTCTATTATGTTTGACAATTATAATTAATAGTAGCGATACTGATACTGTAACTATAATGGCTAGCAAACAATCTTTACATAATACTACCATAAAAGTAAATAATGACATTTCAAATGTTGCCAACAACCATTCATTGCCATAAAATAGTATTTGATCAAAGGAATGATTATTATCTGTAAATAAGAAAATGTAAAGAATTTGAAAATACTTTTGTATTGCTCTTTAGATTAAGTGATGTTACCAATATAAAAGATTGATTTTTCTTTGCTATGTAAAAACAGGATGTTACATAATCTTTCAAAGAAATGTTGTTCTTTGATAATATAATCCACATCTTTGAAACAATGATCCACAAATTTACATAAGAACTGTTTTACTTTGAACTGTATATTAAAACTCTGCTCCCAGTTTTCAGTTGAAAAGAAATACGTTTTTAGAAAACGATTAGAGCTCTGAAAGAAGATAAGCACAATGTACAATAAATTTTTAAGGATTTAAGTAAAATTTAAATAATGATCATGTAATACATACAATCTGTGTTTGTTTTGTAAGTGTGGCAAAAACCATTCTGAACGTTTTTGTTAAAGATAATATAAATGTTTGTTGAGATGTTCCCGGCACGAGACCTCTATGCGCGCATAAATTATTTTTTTCTTTCTCCAAGTCATTTATTAAAGTTGGCAAATCTGTATCTGCAAATCCGTGTACCGATCTGTCATAAAAGAATAATAATAGTTATTTTAAATTATTATATTTTATACACTACTATCTAATATATTACCTTCCATGAATATAAAAACCATAATAATTAAATGGTAAAATGAATACACTAATATTTGCAATTGAACACAGATCTATAAAATTTTGCATTCTATTTGTAATATATCGTTCGTAGAATGTTATTGATAACAACCATTGAACACAGTATATTAAAACATATATCACAGTACATATTGTATAGTAAAGAGTAAAACTGCAATTGTCTTCGTGAAAGTTGGATGAAAACTCAGGTATTGTAATAATCCAAGGATATAGCTGTACAATCTACTTAAAATGGCAAGATTAATCTTTATTCTAAATTTAATTTTCAAGTTATTGTTTTAATACAGTTATAATCTACCTGGAAAATGCATAAAACAGCAACTAATTGTACTATCATATTTATTTTTCGCTTTGTCTGAAGTTTTAACCACTGATTGGCAATAAAATATGTTCTCCAAATACTAACAGACAAATTGTTATGCTTAATTATTTTTTGTGGGGAACTTTTTGATACTGTATATGCAGTTGAATGATTAACATTGCTTTGGTCAGCAGTTTCTTCCTGTTTAGTTGTTATTATTTCCGATATCGTTTGCAAAGACTCATATTTATTTTCTGATAATTTATTGGTATGTAACTTGTATAAAGAAATATATGGAGGATCATATTTCAATTGATTATATGCTGGTTTGGGTTGTTCCCAATCCATAAAAAATATGTTGATATTCCAATGTTGACAAATAAATCCAAGCATTTCTATAAACTAAATAAGAAGTTATCAATATTCATATAAACAAATTAATTGTAATAGTTATATTCGCATTTTATTTTATACATTAATACTTACTTTAAAAGTAAAGGCTATTGTAGTAAACAATTTAATAGTCTTCTCGTTAATATTATCAAAAAGCAGAATATGTGGTATTGTTTGTCCTTTATAAAATATGAATAAATATATACATAAACTGATTAAACTCAAAATAATTACAGATCCTACTGCACCCATAGCATAAATGAAAAACCAAATTAATATTGTCAATGAACAAGTGGTATTATGTTGTTTACTACGACTCCATGTTTTTATGCCAGAGAAACTTAATGCTAATCCTGAGAAGACTCCAACGATTATCTAAAAAAATATTTTTATATTGTATAACAAGTCATAATAAAAATGGTTAAACATGATGTGTCATAGTTATTTTTATTATTGCAATTTTTACCTTAAAATTAACATCAGCATTGTGTTTGTTCAGAATGAATTGAATCTTGTAATTTAATGTAACTTCTACTGTTTCGCTGATCTGTTCATGTGTTAATTCAGTATATTCGATAATTAATAAAGGTGGAAATATTTTATTTTTCTCTTCCACATTTTGAACATTGATACTGTAAAGGGTGTTTTACTTTTACTTTAATAGGTATTAAATTTCAAAAACATTCAAAGCATAGATGAGAAAAGAATAAAGGAACTTACATAACATTTAAAGAGTTCATATAACGCAATGTAGATAATATACTTGTGTTTTTAGCTTTACTATCTGTGAAATTTGATGTCTTGTTGTAACCACTAATGTTATCAACAAAGAAAAATTTTCTTACAAATTGCCAATGCGATATTTCATTCTCATTCTGGAAAGTAATTAAAAACTACTCTTAGATTTCATCATTAGTGAAATGTTACTTCTCTTGTTATCTACTTACTTGATTAATATTTTTTATGAGTACAGGTAATGCATACGTTAATATTTTTGTATTTTCCGCAAATGTTAAATAAGGAGATATAAGTTCTACTTCTGCTGTCAATAAATCTCTTATTGGGAGTTTGCATTTTTTCTTCAAGTTTATACCAAATCTGACATATTTCAATAAATTACATGGTACGTTAGGTATACCAATTGACTTGAAATTACCATTTAAAGAAAATGTGGCAAATGTAAAATTCAGCGTGCTATCCTAAAATATATAACTTATACGAATATATATTATACTTATATATTAAACTCTTAAAGAGGTAATTATGTTACATACATTGTTGTGCTTCGATAAACTGTATTTTTGTGTAATTTGCTTGCTACCTAGTACTGCTGTAGTTTCATTTTTATTATAAAATAACCATATAGGTGTTTGCATTTGCAAAAACAACATGCAAGCAATTTTATTACTATAAAGACTCAATGCACACATATTCGATAAATGTTCACATGCTAATCCATGCTTTCTCTAAACAAATTATTATATTAATATTTCTTTATTCTACATAGGTTTATTTTCTTACTTACCTTGCAAAAATATATTGCTGGTTGTAATTCATTTCTGAAATAGTAACTGTCTGTGTACTGACTTTCCATTTTTGTTAAATACATGATACTTGTATCTAACCCACCAGAAGAGTCATTCTCATACAAACATTGATTTAGCATCCATGCATAATATTTTGATAAGTACGTATAATTTACATTAGAATTATATTCAAAATCTTTGCACAGCAAACATTTAGGTCCATCCAAAGATGGATAAGTATTAACAGGACAAGGCAGATAGTACATAGTATTTAATAATGTACCATTCAAGCTTCTATCTACTGTAAAATTATATAAACTATAATAAAATAATAATCATTAAGTCAAATTAAGATAATTCCATAATGTAACTACTAATGTACTAGTATATATTCTAATTAGTTTTATATTAATAATAAGTAATTTTACATGGCAATGTATTGTTTTAATACTTCAATATTACTTTGTATTTTATTAATATTGCATTCACACGCTGTATTATTACATGAAATACAATCTTTCACATCTATGGTTACTGTTATGTTCAAATTACAAAAGATACACAAAGAATTACCATTTTGTAAATCAATTAGTGTACTAACTCTAGTACATATACATCGTAATCCTAAAAAATGTAATAACTTACGCATGAAATTATTTGATCATTTCTAAAAAAATGATTATAAACTTACGATCCGCGGACGCTTTAAAATTTTTCTTTGTATCGCCATGAATAAACGAAAACGACGCATTATTTCCAAACTCCTGCAGTTGGGAGATTTCATTAATTTCTTTATTCGCGACAAGCCTTTCGAGAAAGTTTAAGTAAAAAATTATAATAACGGAAAAAATATACTTGTTTACGAAACAACGCATCTTCACCAGCCACTTTGTTTACATCTTCCGTTACCATAGCAAAGTGTTAATATACTAACAAGGGAAGTATAGTAAGGTATAGTAATTAGTTTGAACGTTTGAATTTAACCTGCATTATAAAAATATATTAGTTATTAGGTAACAGGCATTGGAAACATGTCTCTATCAACTTAATGGACCAGTAATTTTGATCCTAGGGATAATTGTAAAAATTATAATGTCTGTTTTCACATAGTTTCCATTATAAGGAATTAAAATTTTTTTACTTAATTTACATTTAAGACATAACATGTGTAATTGTAAATAAGAATTTTGTATATCATCTACAAATCTTTGGCTAAATTTATTGTTGCAGTTGCTTGATAGTACCCATTACTGCTGATTGTATGTCGCTGGGATATGTGAAGCTCTTTTAATGTGGTCTCTCCAAAAATCGTATTTCCATGGACCTAATATTTTGGAGTTTTTATTATAAATACGTACGTACGTTTTATAATTTTAATGAATATTAGATATTTACTTTTAGTATTTCTCGCGCATCAAATCTTAGTTTGCGTTTATCAGTGAATTCTTTGTCATCCAGTTTAAATGATGTGTTCATAAGAGTTACATGGAGTTTAACTCTATCCTTTTCTTTTCGGAGTAAACCTGAGTAATACATTTATCATTATATACTTATACTGCATTAGCCGAAAATATTGTATGCTTCTTTACCTATATTAGCATAATGATTTACAATTTCATCTGCTATATCCTGCAAAATATTATTCGTATCGATTATTCTTGCATATAGAACATTTACTTCAGAAGGGTCGTCATTCATTATATCAGTTCCTTGCAAGCGAATATGAATCTGTCCATGCTTTTTAATTTTAGCTCTATAAAGTAATCGTAATAAAATATGTTAGCATGTATTATAGTAATAAAGTTGCAGTAATAACAAGTATTCCTAACATCAAAATAACATACTTTATAATATGATCTTTACAGTAATCCAGAGCTTTAATAGCTTGATCTCTTTCTATGTCATCGAGTAATGTAAGTACTCCAAGGGTAAGGTGCAATTTTTTAGGTTGTTGAAAAAGCATTTCATCCACACCTCTTGGTGTATTTTCAAAAGTCATGACATCGTGTTTAAAAGTGTTAAATTTCATTATGATTTGATCTTCATTCAGAGGTATAGACAAGAAATGTGTGAAATTTAGTCGTCCTCTAGTTGATTCTATAATTAAATTTATTCTATGACGTGCTGTTATTATTCCTTTATGATCATATCCAATAATTTCTATAAATAAATGGTTATATAATGTACATGTTAATATTAGATAGTTGAGGTTTTCATAGCTCAGTTTTTCATGACTGATATTAACTAACTTTTGGATATATCAAATATTTTACTCAAAGAGCATGCTTTACATCCAAAAGTCTCAGTTAGTATCAATCAAAATAAAACTAATATTTCAATTATAGAAAAACATGAAAACATATTTACTAATATCTCCATCTTGCCCTGGTCCTGGAATTTGTATTGTTGTTTTAGTTTCATTTTGTAATCGCTTGCGAACTTGATGTTTGGCTCCAATAATAAATGGAAAAAACGACCTAAAACAATGCAATTATCGCTAATATTGTTGTACAATTATGTTATACGACAAAAAAATAATTCTTACTTTGCTACATGAAACACATGTTTAAATTTTGCTGTTTCATAGGGTACAATTTCTATATCGGTGGCAAATTCTTCTTCACAATCCTGATACTTAAGATCATCATTTTCGACATAAGGAGTATTGCAAGTAGCTGCATCCCTTTGTTCTAAAAATCTATAACATCTCCCATCTACCCAAACTAATTCTGGTTTAAGTACACTCATTGTTTTAAAAGTATTTAATTATACTGATTATACACCAGCCCAGTCAGATAAAAAAAAAGCATAGCGTGACACATAGTAATAAAAGACGTACTACATAAATTGATAGTGGAAAATTATTCAGATATAAATTGGTGAATACCAGTCAGTGATGGGCAAAACCCTAGGCTTCGAATAAATTTGAAGTTTGCCGATATGTTTGTCTCGTTTCCTTCTTTGAAAAATTTTCAACCCTAGGGTTTTACCCATCTCTGATACCAGTGAATACTCGGTATTTTCAATTTGCGCAGGAGGTAAACTAGTGCCACTAACGGAGAGGAGGTGAACTACTATATAGTAAGCTAGCGCCATCAACAGACAGTAGGAGAACTACTAGATAGCTGGCAAAAGATTTGTATGACAATATGGCTGCTTCGCTTTTGCGCTGTCCACTGTAGCGCTGCTGTCGTCTCTGCTGCGGTGTTGTGCCAGTAGTTTAAAGACGCTTTTCAGTATGGTTCAGTATCGTAGTAAGTTTAAAAAATGCTCGCGGTCATACATTTTTCTTTTAACTCTTTCAGTGCTGGGGGCCGATATATCGGCCCTTGATGCATTGGCGAGAAGTGCCAGAGAACCGATATATCGGCCCGAACCTTGTAGCGTTTTACTATTCGCATTGCGAGAGAACTCTATATTGTCTGTATATTGTTATCTGTATATTGTATCTATAAATATAAATTTAATAATGGGAAATAAGCAACACATTTATAAAACTATGTTATACTTGTATTTAATTTTTACATTACAATTATTTTGGAATATGGGGAATTGTTAGAAGATAATACGCTAAAATACATATGTATAGGGAAACGATGATAAAATGATTATTACACAGAATTAGTTCAGGCATCGAAATCCAAGTCCATACTCGCTACAAAAGAAGGTTTAAAATCAAATTTTTATATGCAAACATTATAATCATATTAATAATGCCTCGTAACCAATTGTTTTTGTTAATATTTTGTCCCGAAAACTACTTCTTTTGCAATAAAGTTCGAAAGATTTCTGTTGCTAACAGTTAGAATAGTGGGGAGAGCTGATTGCTACGGATCGAGTTACAATGTAAACACATGGCTCGACACTCTCGATCACAGAGGAATGGGACTTCGAAAAATGACGGAAAAATGACCCAGGCCCGGTGCCGGAGGGTTAATGCTAAAAAATTGTGATTTTTGTTGGTTTTTGCTTTTTAAAGAACAAAATCCATCTATAAAAATTGGTTTTAGTAAATTTGTTCAGCTTCGTCCAAAAGAATATGTAATTGTCGGAACCTGTGGCACACATTCTGTGTGTGTATGTGTAATGCATTAAAATGTAAAGTTAATGCTTCATGGTGCCAAACTGCAAAAATTAATTCCTACATCTTGTAATTTTCCATGCACATATAAAGAAATGTTATCAAATATGCGCTGTGATGTTTCAAATGAAGCAATTTTAATCCCATTCGTAAACAATTGCAAGGTATATTTGAAAATCATTCGATTGTACCTATTTCATGCAACAAATGGACAAGTACCGATAGATCTAATTTAGAGCCTATAGAATATTCAATACCAGCATTTCTTAATGAATTAGAAAACAAAATGTTGCAATTGCAAGTCCATGATTTCATAGCAAAAAATGGATATTATATTATGTTATAATATAATACAACATATATATATACAAATGTTATTTGAAATATTCAAAAGGAAGTTTAAATCCCGATGAGTTTGTTGTCATCAGAGATTTTGCCGAAAATTATTCATTTATTATACAAGATGCAATACAAAATTATCATTGGTCCAATAAACAGGCTACAATATATACGTTCGTTGCCTATTTTTAACCGACTTCGAAAATGAGGAGGTTACTCAATTCGACATGTATATTTTTTTTTTTATTTTTTAATGTCTGTTCACCGATTACGCCGAGATGGCTTAACCAATCGGAATGAATCCTGTTGCATCTTGTAGAACATGGGGGGGGGGGGGGGCGGGGGGGCGGGTGGGGGGGGCTTTTGGCGATTGGTCATTTTTTACCCGTTTTTTTGCCAAAAAACCGCAATTTTGATTATGTATATTCGCCGATTACGCCGATATGGCTTGACCAATCAGAATGGAACCTGTTGGATCTTGTAGAGCATGTTCCCCCGGTGATCCTGCTCTCAAGACTTTTTGCAATTTGTCATTTTTTACCCCTCTTTTTACCAAAAAACCGTGATTTTTAGGTATGCTTGCCGATTACGTCGAGATGGCTTGATGAATCGGAGTGAAACCTCTTGCATCTTGTCGAATATTTCTTCCAGTTGGTCGCGTAAAAGAAACATTTTGTTATTTGTCATTTTTTACCCGTTTTTTTTTTTTAAACATAAACATTTTGTCTTGCATCTGGAAGAGTATTTGCCATTTGGTCCCATAGCAAAACATTTGTCCTTGTCTTATTTTTTACCACTTTATATCAGTTTTTATCGCAAAAAGCGTACTATTTCATGTATGTTTGGCCTGAAACCGATGAAATCGATGAAACCCCTTACATTTTGCTGCCGGAGAGGTTTTCACAATGATCACAGATGCAAACATTTATGAATTTCTGTATCGTTTATAACTATTGTTATCGCAAAATTCCTATTATATGATGTAACTCGGTGAGGAAATTACCGAGCGCGATGGAACCTTCCGCATTTCATGATACATGAATTCGTGATGTTCCCATTTGCAAATATTTATGGACACTTTTATTGTTTATAAAACCATTGTTGGTGCGAAATTGCTATGCTCTGGTGCAGCTCGACAAGGAATTTACCAAACGCAATCAATCCTTTCACATGTAGTTGCAGATGTATTCCTGATAATCCTATTTGCAATTATACAGGGTGTCCAAAAAATGTTGAATGTCCTTGAATGGGGTTTTTCGGGGGGGGATTGAAACAATTTTTTCTTAACGAAAATGTTGTTCGAGGCTTCGTTAAGGAGATATTGACAGAAATCCCCGACCAATCAGAGCGCGAGTATGCCGGAGGAGCGCCTGCGGGGCCTATGCTCGCGCTCTGATTGGTCGGGAGTTTCTGTTTCTAGAATATCTCCTTAACGAAGCCTTGAGCAACATTTTCGCTAAAGAAAAATTGTTTCAACCGCCCCTCCCCTGCGGAACAAGTCTTTTCAAGAACCTCCAACGTTTTTGGGTCATCCTGTATATTGCTCATAACTGTTGTTATTGCATGAAACCTATTGGTTATAGATTGCCACTAAAAAGAGTGAAATAAAATTATTTTTTGGAAAAAAAATTTAACCGACTTCAAAAAAGGTGCATTGCATTTAATATGATGTATTTAATAATTTAACCAAATTCATCAAACGATGGTGAATAACAATGCAGTTTAAATAGAAATTATTTCACACTTTTCACTGCATTTTCCCATACTTTTAAGCAATTATATCTAGAGCTAGTGGGTATTCATATACATTAACTAGAAATTATTTCATACTTTTCACTGTACCTTTTTTAAAGTCGGTTAAATTTTTTTTCCAAAAAATTATTTTATCCGTATTTCTTATCGGATCTTAACGGATGTATTACCAATCGATTCCTTATGTTATCCCGATGAAAATGGTACCAGACA
This sequence comes from Hylaeus volcanicus, assembly GCF_026283585.1. Lineage (NCBI taxonomy): Eukaryota > Metazoa > Arthropoda > Insecta > Hymenoptera > Colletidae > Hylaeus > Hylaeus volcanicus. The sequence continues at coordinate 11,666,963 of NC_071979.1, read as the reverse complement.
CGATACAATTCGGATTATTTAGAAGGAAATTATACGAAAAAAATGATTTGCACGCTTTTTGCCTATCTTCGTTAAAAATAGTCTGATTTACATAGTGCTTAGTAGCGTTTTCATCAGGAAAACGTAAGGAATCCATCGGCGTTACTCCCGTAATAATACGATGCATATGAAGTGAAATTGGGTGATTACTGAAAGCCATAAACCAAGGGTGGAACCATCCAAAGCGTACGTGTGTCGACTTTAACCCACGACGAACCTCAATGGGTCCGAGCAATAAAGTGTGAAATGTTTGTCATGATATGTTCACTTTTTGTTGTGTTTTATAAAAGTTAAAGAAACAAATTGCACTACTGAATTCCTGATGTTATACTGATGAAAATGGTACCAAACATGATATAATATCGACTAATTTAAGATTTTTCTGCTGTGTAACAGCGTGATATGTAGAATTTACATTACACGAATAATTAAAATTAATCGATTGACTCGGCTCGGAAATCGGGTCCCGGTTTGACTCGACTTGAAAGCCGCTTGAATATTCGGTCTTTATTCGGTCTCCGGCAGCTCTACTCACAACCCACTTGAAAGTGTCATCTCCTCGCGTAGGAGGGGTCGGAGGGACCTAGCAAACTGACACTGCGAGGCCAGGGAACGGGCACGACACCGCGAGCCGAACTTTATCGCATCATTGAAGAGTATCTTCGTTAATTGTTATTGCAACTCTTCTAAGCATTAAATTAGCTAAATTATTAGTTATTCGAGGTGGGATCTTCTTCCATTCCTCTATTACAGTCTTTTTTAAAAGTACTTTCCTGGAAATTTGATGTTTTCTAATTCGTACGGAGCAATAAACTAATGTGTTTACGTTACAAACTCTACTGTAAATGGTTCATCATAAGAATCGTACAAATACTAGTAAATGTTGTTTGGACTATATCTATCTTACAACAGAAACTGTTGTAGTTGCGGGCGTTACGTCGCTGGTTCATGTTCTAGAGTTCGTATGTTCAAGACTCGGTAATGGAAATTTTTTTTTTCAACTGCATTTCTATTTCTTATTTCTCTTTTTACTCACTGCTACATAAATAATATATAAGAATTATAAAGTATAGGATGTGGACTACAATTTTTAATAATACGTTTCTTATTAATAATAATATTAATATTAATATTGATAATAATTTATTAATAGTAAATACGCCACATCCCATACATTTGTATGTTTACTTCTACTATTGCTATATTATGTATTGCTTGTACTCATTATAATATTATGTTCACATCAATATTATTTGCAATTCTTATATATTATTTATATAGCAGTGAGTAAAAAGAGAAATAAGAAATAGAAATGCAGTTGAAAAAAACGGGGGCGGGAGCGTATTGGGCACCGAAAAACTAAGAAAAAAAAACGTTAGGTGATTTGTTCGTTTATCCTCAGTTTTCGAGAAAATCGCGAAAAAAGAAACAAAAGAGTTTCCGTCTTTCCTCTCATTTATTTACATTTACATATGTGTTAACACTTATTTATTGCAAACACTTTTTAAAATGATTACCTCTTGCTGCAATGCATGCATTGCATCTATTGGCTACCGCTTGAATTGTCGCGTGAATCAGTTATTAAATAATTTAAAATCTGCCAATTTTTATGCAATAGCTCTGGACGAAAGTTGCGATGTAAAAGATACTGCTTATTGTTAGTTGTTAATTTTTATCAGAGCTATCACCGAAGATTTTCAAATTTCGGAAGACCTTATACTAACCGATTTAACTACAATTATTCATAAACAACTTTAATAATAAAATTGTGTTTACTTAAAGAAATAAGTGTTTTGCTTAACATTTTTCAATTTTAATATTTCGTCCGGCCCGTGAAAATAATTTTATTCCAACCGACCCGGGGGCAAAAACAGTTGGCCATCCCTAGTCTAAACCATGTAGAACACTGTGTATAGACTAACGATATAATAACAGCAAACAAGACGGCGACAGCGCCGCAATGGAAAGCGCGATAGCGAAGCAGCCATATTGCCATACAAATCATCAAGATTTCACTGCAAGTTTTTCCAAGATATTGAAGCAAAGAAGCAATATTTTCTAATAATTCTGGTTTTAATATATTCGTTATACTTTGGCGGATGCGACTCCAAGGCCTGATTTTCCAATTTCGGCCTTAAAAATTTATAAATAATAAAAGTACGTTCTTTTTTTTTTCTTATAGAAGAAATTTGTTTACATATACTTTTTCCAAA
>NC_071979.1:11643626-11664311 GCF_026283585.1 Hylaeus volcanicus | reverse complement strand
CAAAGAAGCAATATTTTCTAATAATTCTGGTTTTAATATATTCGTTATACTTTGGCGGATGCGACTCCAAGGCCTGATTTTCCAATTTCGGCCTTAAAAATTTATAAATAATAAAAGTACGTTCTTTTTTTTTTCTTATAGAAGAAATTTGTTTACATATACTTTTTCCAAAATCAGGCCTTGGAGTCGCATCCGCCAAAGTGTAATATATATTATATATTATATATTATATATTACAAAGTGTAATATATTAAAACCAGAATTATGAGAAAATATTGCTTCTTTGCTTCAATATCTTGGAAAAAAGCCATGCTACAATAATCGCCCTGTCCTCGTCTCTCCTACAATTGTTGTATCGCCCTCTCTCTCCTTGTCCCCGAGTTTCCTAGTTTTTCTGCAACTGTCGCTGAAGTCAACTCGGAATACATGTAATACTACTACAGGGTGTCCCAAAAATGTTGTAACACCTTGAAAGGGGTGGTTCGAGAGATGATTTGAAACAACTTTTTCCTTAGCGAAAATGTTGTTCGAGGCTTCGTTAAGGAAATATTAACAGAGAACCCTGACCAATCAGAGCGGCGTATAGCGTTGGAGGGGCCGCGGTAGCGTATGAGCGTAGGCTACACGCTAGGCGGCCGCGCTCCCCGACCAATCAGACCGCGAGTATCCCAATGGAGCGCTCGCTGATTGGCCGTAGTTTTCTGTTAATATCTTTTTAATGAAGCCTTGGACCAGAGATGGGCAAAACCCTAGACTTCGAATAAATCTGAAGTTTGCCGATGTGTTTGTCTCGTTTCCTTCTTTGGAAAATGTTCAACAGAAGAAACGAGACAAACATATCGGCAAATTTCAGATTTATTCGAAGCCTAGGATTTTGCCCATCACTGCATTCAGAGTAGAAATGGCTAGAACTGCTACTTGTGAATCACTCGTGATTCGATCACGTTCGTTGCCATTCACGGTGATTTTTCACAGTGATTCGTGATTCTTCGTGATCGCTTTTGATTGGCAGAGAACATTCACAGTTCACTTTTCACGAATTATGTTGTTCTTAGATTATATATGTATTATAATATGGTCTAAAAGCAATGTTAATATAATTTTAATATAATTTAAATTTGACTCATTTGTAGTTTCTTGAATTTCCGCTAAGGGAAGACAGCGAGACACTAACGATAACAATTAACATGAACCGCTTCTGAAACGCCATCTTCCGGATCACGGTCATGATCGAAGTTGAATCACGACTGTGATCGTGATTGTGTGATCACCGTGAAAAATCACTGTTAGTGATTTTTCACGCCATCCCTAATTCAGAGTACACTTAGAAAGAGAAGAAGATATATTCCCTAGCCGTCATGTTGGAACAGGACCTTTCAGTTAGCCATATAGTAGTATTACATACAGGGTGTCCCAAAACTCGCGTAGGAGCCGGAAATGGAGGGTAACTGAGACGATTTTGAACAACAATTTCCTTTGCAAAAATGTAGGTGGAGGCGTAATTTTTGAATTATTAACGAAAAACACCGACCAATCACAGCGCGCGAACAGCTGCGAGAGCACATCAGCCGATTAGCGCGCGACCAATCACATCAGCCGATTAGCGCGCGACCAATCACAGCGCCCGATTAGTGCGCGATCAGCCGCGAGAGCATAAGCTCGAGCTAGGACTGGTGAGCCAGCTGAGCACGCGCTAATCGGGCGCTGTGATTGGTCGGTGGTTTTTGGTTAATAATTCAAAAATGAAGCACCCACCGACATTTTTGCAACGGAAATTGTTTATTCAGAATCGTCTCAGCTACCCCTCATTTCCGGCTCCTATACAAATTTGGAGACACCCTGTATATGGGAAATCCTTGTTTATAAATTGCGCCAAAATTTGATTGGTTGCATTTCCACGTATGTGTGCACCAGTCCTCAAATGCATGCCGAAATGAAACTTACTTTAGGTTAAACTTTGTGACAAAACTCGGCACAAATATAGCACAATACGGTACAAAAAAGAAAAACTCAAAATTCAAAAATTGCGGGGCTATCCAAAATTTTGTTTTGTTGTATATTTTTTTTTTTTTGAGTATGCTTTGACTTACAGAGTTGCGGTTTACGGCACAATAAAGCACAAACGTAGCTCAATGTAGCACAATTTAAAAAAATAAAAAATTCGAAAAGTGCGAGGATAATTTCACACACGTGCCGCACAGCTAGATTTGCCAAGCTAGGGTGTCCTTGGGTGTCCTCCTGTAAGAAAAAATGTCGGTGGCACTAATTGGGCGCTGCGATTGGTCGGTGCTTTTCATTAATAATTATTACTGAAAAGCATATATTATAATTCAAATTATAATTAAAAAATGAAGCCCCATCGACATTTTTCCAAAGGAAATTGTTGTTCAGAATCATCTCAGTTACCTTCCATTTCCGGTTCTTACATGAGTTCTGGGACACCTTGTATAGTAGTGTCATAATATGTAATAGACACCTCCCATTTAATAAAATGCATTTATTCCCTGTACAAAAGTTTCATATAATAAATAAAATAAATACTGGCCTTACATCATACAACGATTGTCTCTTTGGTTTTGGGGACTAGTTTAAAATGAACAAAAAATAATCATATAGCAGTATCGTAATTGACTGTTATTGTTATCAAGGCACTGTGTCATACTGAGTATTCGGTTTTAAAATGTTTTCCTTAAATGATGATGAATTCTTACCTAAATGATAATTAGTCTTTATAAACTAAAATAAAAAGAAAACTACATTTTACTTATGTTAATTATGCAAATGTTGGTTTGCAAATGATCATTCTAATCTTAAGATTTTATCTATATCAGAATCTAAATCTGAAATTTCTGATATTGAATCCGAGTGTGAACTTTCAGGTATTTTATTTTTTAAATTACGTGGTGCTGCTTGTGGCAATGAATCGTTTACCACTTTGGGACTAAATGTTGATGTTCTAACTGGGCTCTCTAAAAGAGAAGCTATATTTGTAGAACTCATTCTCTGGTTATCATTACTATGATTTTCTCTATCTTGTACATACTTTAAAGAAAACATAGTTTCAATCGATCCTACAGGTTTTCGTCTCACCATGCTTAACTGAAATAAAATATTTATTTTTCATATTGTTTAACATTAAATCAACTTTAAATATGTTACCTGTGCTTCAAGTTTTTTTGATATTTCTGCAATTTTATCACTTTGAACAGTCTTTAACATAATATTACTTGTACTTTTGTAACTTTCTCTTTCAGATAAATGCTTTTTCTCATCGGATGTTCTAAGTAAATATCAATAGAATTAAAGAAATTAAATAGAATTGGTATGTAAAATTGTTCAAAAGAATTAGTTAACATTAATTGTTAACATGGAATACAAGTAATTTTACCTCGAAATATTCCAATTGCTATCATATAATTCTTCTTTCTCACTATCATATTCGGATAATGATTTTTCGTTTTTTTCATTTGCCAAATCGAAAAAAACTTTTTTCTTCGTTAAACTACTTGTTGAACCACTCGCAGATTTCAAGACACTTTTATTATACTTTGGAGATATCGAAATATTTTGTAACTCTGACTGTACATGCGAATTACCTGCATTATTGTTCTCAATGGATTTAACATCTAACACTCCTCTACTGTTCGTTATTACTTTATCTTCTTCAGAATCAAGTAGAACTCTCATTTTATTCAAGGAGTCTTTTCTTGTATATGTTCCTTGTGAATGCCATGTACTTTCCACTGATTTTATTGAATTTGGAGAAAGTTTTATTAAACTTTCTATATCTTTGTAGCTTGTAATTATTGTAGATTTTATTGGAGATAATTCACTTTCATTCATATTTTTAACAGAATGATCGATTTGTGGAGTAGAATGCAATTTACTTGGTATTATATTCAGTAGTTGTGATGTAGAAACAGAATTGTCTGGAAAAAACATCATTTTATTAACAAATATTCTTTTATTAGTCAAATAACACATCAAGTAATTACCAGGATCTCTTTTATCACTAAATGCTTTGGTTGCTGATAATTTTGAGTTGCTTATTAATTTATTCAAAGACAGATGTTTTTGTTTGATAGTTTTTGTTGCCTTTCCCTTTCTAGATATTTTATTAAGAACCTCTTCAATTATCTTTGATTTAATCTGATGATATTTTGGTAATTTCTGAAAAAAATTTGTAAAAGTTTTAAAAAGATACTTAATAAAATTATCTTATAATATTTTATATGTATTTTCATTACTTTCATAGTAATTTTTTGATGATGTTTTAAAATGTCAATTTTTTGTTTAAAAGTAGCATTTGGTATTCCTTGCCATTCTGGATCTATTCCTAGATCTCTCAATTTCTGTTCAAATGTATTTTGCAAATTCGACTGTAATCTTTCATGAAATGAATTGTGCTCTATTGTTTTCTTAGAATTTGTCGAAATTGATGATTTTTGTTTATGGCTACGTACTGGAGATTTATTATCAATTACAGTAATACTTTCCGATTCCGACTGTGTTTGTGAATTAGAATCAGATTCGGAGCTTGTATCAGAAGTTACGTCATCTTCTAATGTTTTTGATTTTTTGCTACTATTCGTATTAGATAAATACTTCTGAGATAAATTTCTTAATTTTGTATTTTCTACCTCATTCGTCCCAGTTTTATTCAAATCAGATTTTACAATTAATGGATCATATGAGTCATATTTTGTATATTTTTTTTCATAACCAATTCTCTCCATAGGCACTGAATCTTTAGATTCTAATAAATCATTTGAACTGAAATTTTTTAGATCTTTTTTCGCAATTCTTTTATTCTCAAATTTTGAATTTTTCATTCTTTTTGTACTTTTATGTTTACTAATTATTTTATCTTCATACATAACAGGTATATTTTCAGAATGCAAGGTATCTACACTTCTTGAAAGTTTATTTTGCAATTTTAATGGAAATTCTAGAGTACTATCCATATTTCTAGTAATTACTTCTTCTACTTTTCCATTATCACGATCTTTTTCTTTTAGATCATTTTTATTTGAATTTTTTCCACTTTCATTAGTTTGATTTAATGTTACAGATTGATCTCTCCTCTTTTGCAAATTGTTTTCAGAATTTGTATTTCTTTCATTCAATTGTGAAACATTCATTTCGTTTGACAGAGAATGTAATTTTTTACTTTGTTCAATTAAAATTTGTGACTGATTGAAAGTTTGACGTTCCAAATCGCTAACTTTAGATTCGTATTCACTTTTTATATCATCTGCTGCTTTTTGTGTTACCTTCAGTTCTGCGGTAAGTCTTTCTACATCTTTCTGATGCTGGTTTTCCAAGAGTTCAATTTTGGATTTCCAATAATTTTCCTGTGCATGCAACTTTGCATTCATACTTTCTATGTCTGGAGTTAACTGTTCGAATAATTGATTTTTCAACTTTATAAATTCTTTTTCTTGTTGATTCATCAATGTCTGTACATTTGCTTCTGATGTTCGTTCCTGCATCATCTTTTCCTTTTGTCTTAAATTATGTATCTCATCAAAAAGTATAGTTTTCAAATTTTTTATTTCCTCCTGATATTCTTTGTATTCTTGATATTCCTCAGATTTATTAATATCATGTTTACAACTTTTGATTTCCTTTTCGGGCAACTTTTTTTCGTAATCCACCATTTTTTTATTGGTAACACTTTCAGATTCATTCCTTATTACTCTCTCAGTTTCATTTAACCTTTCCTTTAAGTTTTTTATTTCGTTATGCAATCTTTCAGTTTCGCTACGGTAATGTTCATGTATAGGGGAAGAAGTCATGCATAAATCTGAAGCATACGCGTGTCGACGCAGAATGTGAGCGCTTACAAACATAGGAGATATAAAAGTTTTCGGACAATGGGGACATTTATAAATTTCACCATTGCAATCTCCAATTTTAGTTTCTATCAATTTACTTCTATCTTTTGCTTTATCCTTCAAATTCTTCACTACTTCTTCTAAAGTAGCAGTTTCCTTTTTCAATTTAACGTTATCTTCTATTTTTAATCTTAATTCATCTTTCAATATTACCACACTGTGGTCTAAATACTCTTTACAATATAATAAATATTCAACTGCCAGCTGCGCAAGTCGAAAGAGTTTCACAAAATTGGAATCCAGGATCTTAACGTCGTATTCACTTTCTAAAGAATAATCTATTACACTGTTTATATTATCATCGATGGCGTGAAAGTCTCTGTCTCTTATAATTCGATCTATATCTATATTACCTAGAATTATATATATATATATATATATATATATATATATATATATATCATATCAGCTACAATATAATAAAGTCAGTAATAGTGTGTTATAAATATTTAGACTACGTACTTATACGATTCCAATCTACTCGCACTCTGGACTTATGCGTATTGAAATAAAATCCTGAATCTCTGGCCAGTTTTGGGAAATCGTGACACCACTTGGTGCCAATACGAAATGAAAATGCCATTATTGTATGTACAATCTTTAAATTAAATTACTTATACGTGTTTATACATTATTAAAGGTAACTAGCGATTCATTCGAAGTATAAAACTACAAAATGGAGTAAATGGTTGTGGTATAATTATCATTATTATTATTATTATTATTATTGCTTTTGAAGTAGAATAATTTCACTTCATGAATACAATAAATAAGATAACCAGTTACTACGTTTATACTGGTTTGTACATTTGGAGGTTAGAATAATAAATGTAAACAAGATTTAACAGGTGTGATACGACGCAGGTGCCCCCTACAAACACAGATACATTTAAATTGTATTTATTAATTTTTTGAATACTATTGTTACAATATAAAATAATTATTGTAGCTATTAATTTTTGTACGTACAGTTAATAACTACATAACCTTATTTCATTCTGAATTGATAATGTTGAATTTGACAACGAAATGATAAATCTATTCTATGCATCGTTTTTGTGTTCATAAAACAGCAATCAAAATTTAATTTGAATAATTTGAGATAATTAAACAATTCAAGCAAAATTAAGCAGAATATTTGATCAAACTATTAAGAATTGTTAATCTTAAAAGTATTCGAATACTTTAAAAGTGATATGATTGCAAAGAATGCTAACAATTTGTTTCATCTTATTTATTACTATTTCTTTTCTAACAAACAGATATCTCATCTCGAATAATACATTTTTAATTGACATAGTTGTACAGAATATAAAATATAGGGTGTCCCAAAAATGTTGTAACACATTGAAAATTGAAAGAGGTGGTTCGGGAGGTGAGTTGAAACAACTTTTTCCTTAGCGAAAATGTCCGAGGCTTCGTTGAGGAGATATTAACGGAAAACACTGACCAATCAGAACGGACGCCTAGTCGCTCCAACGGTATAAGTGCGCTCTGATTGGTCGGGGTTTTTTGTTAGTCTCGGACAACATTTTCGCTAAGGAAAAAGTTGTTTCAAATCACCTCTCGAACCACCCCTTTCAAGGTGTTACAACATTTTTGGGACACTCTGTATATCTTAAATAATAATAAAACTTTAGATTAATTATGCAATGTAATAAAGAACCATTTACAAATCTACCTACATATAAAATTTACTTCTAAATTCGTATTCATTTTATAGTACATACAACAAAGAAACTCAATTACGAATATTTATAATAACTAGGCAAAATTACATGTTTTAAATACCAATTACCGATTGGAGGGAGAAAAAAGTATAATGCACGGTAATTGGTTGTTACCCACATAAAAGTGCCTGATAGGTTCGTTTATGTTCGTTTAACGATCTTGACTTTTCGTGCCTTTCGTGATCACGCTTCCCCTCGACCGGTACCACCATCTTGTTTGTTTCATCAATAAAGAGTGTGAGACTTCGGAGACGATTAAAAATTGCTTTTAAATTGTTTTTGTTTGTCTTGTGTACGTTAAACGGTAACAAAGAATCGTTAACATGTCCCACGGAGGTAGAAACGAATGCAGAATTTACGTGGGCAATTTACCCCCTGATATTAGAACGAAAGATATTCAAGATTTATTCTACAAGTTCGGTAAAGTTATCTTTGTTGATTTAAAAAATCGTAGAGGCCCACCGTTTGCTTTCGTCGAATTCGACGATCCAAGGTACGTTCGAGAAATTATAAAACACTAACTTTTCGACATTGTACGAAGTGCGCTCCATTTAGTGTCGTATTTATTCCTCCATTGGCACTCTTTTTCCTCGTTTTCTTATTTCCAAATGGGAAAAAAAACACCTTGATTATTCATGTTCTCGTAGTTTGAGGAAAGAAAATAATTGGAGTCGTTAATATACTTAACTTGTAAACAAATTTATTATAGTGGGTCAAGGTTACAGTGTAGGTGCCTTGAAAATGTATGTCAAGCAAATATCGTTCTTTTTCCAGAGATGCCGAGGATGCGGTACACGCAAGGGATGGATATGATTACGATGGTTATAGATTAAGGGTCGAGTTCCCAAGAGGTGGCGGTCCTAGTAATAATTTTCGTGGTGGACGAGGAGCGGGTGACAGTGGAAGGGGTGGTCGAGGTGAAATGAGCAATTCACGTGGTCGTGGGCCACCCGCAAGAAGATCTCAGTATAGAGTTCTCGTTACTGGTTTACCTCCATCTGGTAGTTGGCAGGATTTGAAGGATCACATGCGTGAAGCTGGTGATGTTTGCTTCGCTGATGTTTATAAAGATGGCACGGGAGTTGTTGAGTTCTTACGATACGAAGACATGAAATATGCTGTGAAGAAGTTAGATGATTCAAGATTTAGGTCTCACGAGGTACAATACATAAAATCAATCAGCTATAAAACAATTTGAAGCTTATACAGTTGCATGTTGAATAATGTTTTTGTGTTTTTATTTTCCAGGGTGAAGTAGCCTATATTCGCGTGAAAGAAGATCATAGCAGTGGCGATAGGGGCCGCAGTGAAGATAGAGAGAGGGGTCGAAGTCATTCGCGAAGTTATAGCCCACGGCGTCGTGGTTCACCTACCTATTCACCATTACGACGTAATTATTCGCGATCAAGATCTCGCTCCAGATCTCGTTCATACGACTAGTGTGTACGTATATGTTTCACATGGTAATATAAGTAAAGGCTTATCAATATTTGCTTTACCATGTTTCATTATTACTGATTTGAATTTCACTTAAAGACACCTTCCAATCCAAATCGAGTTTGTACAAATTATAAAATTTACTTTTCACGTTGCTTGAATTTAATAATCGTATTGTATGTAATGTATAGTTAGAGCACGGTTCATTTTACCAAAATTATTTTCAATTATTTTGTCATATTTTTGTTTGTTAATTCTTAAATTACGTTCATCACAGATTGATCCAGATATATTATTATTTTATAAATATACATACAGAGTTGATTGTTTGAATAAATTTGAAATAGCAAGTATAATTTTCTAACGATAAAGGTTGATATAGTGTTTTAAATGTCTTAATCTCATTGCCTTAATAAAGAGGAATCGTGCTCGTATTAATCGCATATTATTGTTGATGGTATACTGGTTAGAGTTACTTTTATGTTTAAAAAATACATTCCTTTATATTTTGCAATTTGTTTTGACACCACACCAATATTTGAAATGTGTAACAATTTTGAAGTATTACGAATGAAAACCTGAAATGAAGCAACTAATATTACTTCAGTGATTTCATCGATGTTCACATTAATAAGCAGTATTTGTCGTATAGGTACCAATATAGCATATTGGTAAATATACTACAATGTCTCACTTGATGTGAGGGCAGCCTATGATTGTGTTTTTACATATATTTATTCACATTTGGAGTGATGAGAATAGCACATTTTTAAGCATATTTAACAAGTAAAACTCTCTTAAGCTTTTAATGCTAAAATGCTTATTGTAAACATTTACGAAGCTAACACTTTTTTTTATGATTAACAGCACAAAATTATACTGCGTACGTTAGAAAAGGAAAGGAAGTAATGCCATAATGGAGTAGATTCACATATATTTTTAATGTATTCATTTGCATAAATATTTATTTCCGTTTACTACTGTTACTTGTAAAAATGTCATGTCAGTATTGGATTCAGATTTAAAAAATGAAACCCTAGTAGTCTGAAAATTCTGTAAGACATCAATCTATTCACACGTAGAACATTATGGCATTTTTCAATGTAAATTCATCAGATAATTACACCTTGTGTTAAGCATTAATTTTAACAGATAACTCGTGTGTACAAATACATACATCAAGGTTGTTTACACAGCTCATCGTCGTTTAAGTTGTTACACAAATTTAATTAATTTTGTTTTGCCTATATAATGATGACAATACAACATACTCTCTGTGCTGAAAATACAATACTTACATACCTAGAGAATGTAATACATCGATATTCATCGACCGATGGTTCATATAGGGCATAACATTTGATATATGTAGGTAAAAGATTTATTTTTTACTAAACGATTAATATCCATAAGACCAATTTGCTTTGAAGAAAACACATACAGCTATCATTTGTCATGTATTGACATTGTTCACTTGATATAGTAATGAATTAAAGTACATCTCATCTATTTAAGTATTCTTTAACGACGATCATCTGGCCATTATTCTGGTTTGATGGAAAAATTGTGTGTTATGTACTATTTGAAAATGAACAAAGTCTAACTCAAATTATTATTAAGAATACAATAACGTGTCTATTATAACTATATGGATACGTGTGAATATCCATATTGAAGTATATTTTAAGTTATACACGACTTACCTTGAAAAATGTATTTTTATTGGTCGGATGATTTATTAACAAAATATGTTCTGCTACACATTTCTCCTTTTGAACGTTTTCCTTTTAAAAACATATAGATAAATTTGCTCTAGTATATGCTAAAAATGTTGAAGGAAAACTATTTCTTGTATTTATGAAAATGTTATTATTGCAAATTGATCCTGTGGTTTTTGCTTCTTTTCGTCCCATTTGTGTGTAACCATCACAGTGGGAAAGGTTTTTAATTTATATTACACAGGTGCGAAATATTCTTTTGTACAATATCTGCTCAATTTATGACCTATTATCGCGCGTTTGAGTATCATAAGTCACATGGATTACATTTGCAGTGATAAATTTATACATATATACATACATATATATATATATATATATATATATATATATGTATGTATGTATGTATGTATGTAACATTAATACATATTGTATAAGGGACTAATGTATTTTTTCTTCTTTTGTATATTGGATTGGATTGTAACACAATGAATGAAAAACTGAAATCGACACGATCTTACTTCTTGGATGGATATAATACACATTCGCTTGACGGTGGGATGAGATGGAATGCGTTTTGGATGGATTTTGTATGGAGCATATATTATAAAAGGATTAAAACGTAAATGAGAATGCAAATAATGAGACAGTAAGGATACTTTCAAGAGGAAGTTCAGGATCAGGAAAGGAATTGGATGAAAGAAACAATCCATTTCATTCAAGGATTCTCAATTAGCTGGATTTTCATCAGGAAACGTTGGCAAATCCATTACAAGGATTCGAAACGATAGTTTTCTCTTTTAAATTAAAAACCAAAAAAAAATTAATATCCAATCGTGCTAGCAGTGTTTTTGCATTGACGAACTAAGGAAAGAAAATAACTATAACTATAAAATCGCGGAACGAACAGTTTTCGACATATCACGGTGTTTCGTATCTTCACTCTCTCGCGATTCAAGCCTTAACAAAGTGATTCTCGTATTTTTCTCTTACGTTCTTAAACCGTCAAAACTGGTAATGGAATGTCAACCTTGTACATTTTGTTTTGAAAGTACAGTGGAACGTCTACTATTTGAACTAGTAGAAAGATGAAACGCTTCATTTCCCAGGATGCTATACAAGATGGAGCAACTAACCTGTTACAGTTACAGAGCGATTTTGCCTAAACAATCCTTGGTGCAAAGAAACCTTGCAGGAAAACAAAATTAAAAGGTTCGGGATGATCTGCCTTATATGACTATTGACTTTTGTTTGGTCCTGATACTGAGGGTATGTCAAAGTCAAGGTCGTTCTGTATCAGTTTAGCTGCTCCATCTTGTGCATATTTCCTTCCATGTTCTAATAATCGATGTTTCACTGTATTCGTAGATTCGTACATCAGAACGTCAACAAATTATTACTTTTTTTTTTTTAATTGCTACCGAGACAATAATTCCGATTCTCTTCCAAGGAAGTTCATTGACGGAAGTATCAAACTTCTCACCTGTATTAGCAAAAGTGATCGATGATTTGCGAACACGAAAATGGAACTGTTTCAATGCGACGCGAGGAATACTCTTTCAACGATCTCATTAGTTTCTCATGTTGCGATAAGTTAGTATAGACGGATATACGAGACCTCCACGCTTTAGCGCTCCTCAGGATTAAGGAAAACGGGAAAGTGGTTTTAAAAGGAAACTCTAATTCACGTTGTAAATGGCTTATACACTTCCACTCGAAATCAGATCGTCCGAATATTCTTCTCTCGGCTATTTCGATCTTGGAATCGTATCATTGATCAAATCGTGAGCGTGTGCATGTTCTATAATATACATGTGCGGTATATATATATATATATATATAATAGTTCGTACTATATATATATATATAGTACGAACTATTACTGCTGTCGAGACTAACGCGTTCAAGAGGATAAATAACTGTTCGGGGTTGAAAAATGTAAAAAAAAAAAAAAAAAAAAACGGAATCCTTCATCTTAACGAGGACCTCTTCTCTTAACGACGGCTCTCCCTAGTTGTTGAGGATCTCTCACGGGACAAAAATAAAATGAGAATAACAGGATAATCGTCAATTGCGGGATTAGGATGCTGACAGGATATAATTAGCGTTCATGGATATACGGATAAATTGGCTGGAAATATTAAGAGGATCACTTTGGGATCTTTTAAACGGAGAATGTACGATACGCAGGATTCATGCAGGATATAACGGATTTGGATTATCGAGGTGTCGATCAAGTCGAACAGAGCGTGGCGTCGTTCATGCTTCAGGAAATAGGTTTCACGGATTTAATCGCCTAGGTCGGATACGGATTTTGGACTTGCACTTAGCGGGATCAATACAGGATATAGTCGGATATCATTTTTCACCGATTGAAACGGACGTGATCGCTCTCTGTAAGGTATTTGATCATGTTTAATATCTGACGTCCTCTCGACACACATTTTCTGCATGCATTCTTCTAAACATTTGTACGTCCTATAAATGTCCACTTTTTTGATTTCTCACCTGAACACTGCTCCGCAACATAACTAACTTGAATAACAGATGAAATAGTAATGCGTGTATTTTCTCTTCGCGACTGAATGTGTGGAGAATTTTTGCATAGTCTTTAATATTATTGGTTTTCTGCGGTAGGAGATTGTTTACCAATTTCCTTAAGGTTTCAGTCACATGTTGGCACTCCACAGAAGGTATCATTAAAATAAAATGGAATATTTTAGTTTCAGCTTGTGGAAAGGATTAACATGCAGCTAAAACATTGAAAAGTATTTAGTAAATAGACTCCTGCTAGACTCTAACTAAACATTCCTTTCAGAGAAACCAATAATATTTACACCTGCACAAAAATTTTCAAATAACAGATACATAATACTCGTCTGTTTGAAAGATGTTTAAGTGTGTTTGAATTAATCGTTCATGTTCTTACGTTCAGCTTACACACGTTTAAACTCTTAAAAAATGTCTTTCATATATGTTGGCAGTTCGAGCGTCTGTCATCCTGGTAGTAGTATTAACCTTTCCATGATAGCTTCCAGTCTCCTTTCAAATAGATGATTAACTGTTATGTTTTGGCATTAAGTTATTTTTTTTATCCTTCGACGATAAAAGAAATTTTACAGAGCTCCTAATCGTCGACTACTCAAGAAGAGGCAATAAAAAATTTACATACATTATTAATCAATAGTATGTTTTTAAATATCCTGAATTCCTTTCCTCGGCTAATGTGTCTTATTCAGAAGTATCTCTTTTATGATTACGTGGTTAATATCTATTGTCTTTTTATACTGGAGACAAGAATTAAAGATTACAGGGAATTTGATGAATATTATTTCTAAGATATAGATCTAACTGAAGTATTATCTAACTTGATACAAAACGCGTATTAAAATATATGTACTTATAAACAGTGTATTGGAATCAAACAAGCAGTATGTTCTTATTCATTGTAAAACATCGATATTTCGATTTTCAATTAATAAAAACATATTTGTTTGAGCATGAAACATCGTTTATTAATTAATATATTTAAACATGTATTGGCTACTAAAATAATTTCTTTTAACATAAGATGTACAATGAACTATTTTGATTGTATGAAATTAGTGTATCGGTTTATTGTATCTCAATTTGTAAATTTATTTCTCATCCCTGAAGAATTGTAACCCAAAAGGGAACAATGAAGATTATTATTATCTCTGAAGAAAAGTGGGTTCCACTATCTAAGGAAATAGAGATCCTGAAACGTCTACGGTTTTACTTGGTGAGTAACACAAAGTAAGGCATGAAAGTGTAATGTCTTAATCTTCTGTTGATAGTTCTTTTTGGATGATCGAGAGAAGAGTATCTTCTACAGGTTTAGAAGCAAGCAAGCATTTTTTAATATCTTTTTCGCCTCGTTATTTTTTAAATTACAAACAACGTCTTAAATATCTTAACGCTCGAGTAATGTACTTTAAAGTATTTATTTTACGTATGTTCACTGAGTTAATTGATATCGTGTGTGAAACTATAGCGAAGAAAAGAGCAGGTAGATTCATTTTTACATTGTTTCACGAAGGGGTGTAATTATAAGTTCCTTGACCAGAGCGGTGTCCGGAGTCTGCAATGCGAAGAGAATAGCGTTGGCTACCTCTCTGGGTTTCAACGCCATGCGTGGGTTCTGCTTCAGCCACTGTGTGGTCATCTCAGTCTCCACCAAGCCAGGAGAAATGGACTGTGATAGAAACGAAGAACATGTATGTTTAGGAAGAAGGCAAATCTTATAATTTACTTTTAATCTTAACATATAATATAAACACCATGACTTTTATTTAGTTTCTCAGACATGTATAGATAGTAATAAGAGAATAGTTTCAGCGTGCAAGTGCTTACCATGACTTTAATATTCGATTCCTGTTGCGCTAGTTCCATGCGAAGGTTTTCCGTGAAGGCTGTTAAAGCGGACTTGCTGGCGATATAAGCGGGGGACATTGGACCTTTAGGCACCATTGGACCTCCAAGCATCGTTGGCATCCTCATTCCACATGTATCATTCATGTTCACGATCATACCATTGTTCATTCCTGTACAATAAGTGCGTATTTTATTTTTCATTTCTTATTCAAGAAGTTTGTAAGTGTAAATATGAGAATCGCATTAGAAAGATCAAGGACTCCGGAAGGAATTACGTTATCGAGTACATTGTACATTGCACTCTAATTGTTTTAATCTTCCTTCTCATTTAGGTTGCTTAATAAAAGAACTTCAAGTCTGCAAGGTCTCAAGACACTTACCTTTCTTCTTCATCATGTTCAATGTTTCTTTGGTCATGGCAATCAACCCAAGCAAGTTCACATCAAGAGTCTTCTTCCAGTCTTCCATATTGCTGTTTTGTATCGTGAGGTCTATATTAATTGCGGCGCTGTTGATCAGGATGTCTACGGTACCCAGGTTCTTCTCGATCCATTCCGACGTATTCCGGATGTCCATTTGGTTAGTAAGGTCGCACTGAAGAGGAATAAGCTTGCCTGGCTGTGATTTCAGTTCTTCGGCAAGTGTCTGTTGAAAGAGTACACGATAAGTAATTTTGTCTTCTGTTTGCTAAAAAGTAAAGTTTCAAGTAAATTGCTCTCTCGTTTCGTTAATTAGTTTACTATCGATTGTAAGTATCACATCTCCGACATTTGTACTTACTCAGTTAATATATAATTATTTCTGTTATTTTTACAATTTTAGGTATTAACTATTGACATTTATGTACCGAAGAAGACCCAAGTCGAGGGTCCAAACGTTTAAATAAATAAAGTATGCTTATTTAGACTAAAAAACCTAAATGGAAAGTGTGATTTCAACTCACACTTATTAAGAATGAACTCCTTAATATTTAAGAAACATAAGATTGAACTAATTAGATCAATGTATCATTGAACATTTTTAAGATTTCTGCGTGAATCATTTTGATTTTGTATTTACCTTTAACTTGTCCATACGACGAGCGATGCCCACAACTTTCATTCCCATGCTAACCATAAGCTCTGTCAAGCTCTTACCAATGCCAGAGTTGGCACCGGTGATGAGGATTACTTTCTCAGACATGGCTTTCTGATCCATTGGAATTTTTTTGAGATTTCTTGATTCGCGAACGTGCACGACAACTCTGGAACTTCAATCACGCAATTTGTTGTCTGCATTTTGGAATGTCACGCCTTATATACCGAAGTGAAATTGTGGCCCAAGATTACCGAGGTCGCGTTAATCTTAAGACTCAAGATATTTCACCGCCGTTTACACGCTTACAATTGTTGTAGCGTAGCGAGTAACATAAAAAACGATATTGGGTTATTCTCAGAAAATAAACGAGCTGATAGATCCATTGGGAGACATAAGACCACTGGGAGACATAAGATAGAATGGTATTTTGCCATGAAACAGACTCGGTTTTATTGAGATAAATTTTGCTTTAATTTAGAAATTATTTCAATTGTTCCTTCCTTACAATAAAATATTATGTATTAGGTTGTCCCAAAAGTTTCATTCGTTTTATTAATAATTAATATATACACAATACTTTATGTTTTATGTTACATTACAAAATTGTGTACAATTCATTTCGCTCCATTACTGTTACAGCATCAATGTCTAAGAAATTAGATTGCCTATTTATATAAACACTGCCATAGTAAATAATTGAATGCAACTCACGAAAGAAACTTTTAGGGCAACCTAATACATATTTATGTATATAGCATGTCTTATAAAATAAAGGACTTAAAATGACTTAATTTTATATTTCATCATTTGAAAAACGTTCCAAAGAATCATTTATTTCTCGATATCTTTAATCTAGAGATTACCACTCCCTTTCAATTTTAATTACATGCAAACGTTGCTTAAAATGTGGGGACATCGTATGTTTACTATAAGAAGAAGATACAGATATCTTCAATGAAATTCTTTTCAAATATTGCATCAGATGTATTACCTTTACATCTTTTATTTGTATTATTACTACATGTGTATGCTATGTGTTTTAAGAATTATATTAGGTGGAATGGAAAGTAATGTCGTTTCTTTTACATTAAATTCAAACAAATTTTTTATAAATTTCTATTTTTAATTATTAATTGTATAATCGCTCCCGTTATCAATAGCCTTTTGCCATCTAGTGTGCAAATTGTCAATGCCAGATCGATAAAAATCAATGAGGTGATGAACGATAAACAGGTATTTAAAATTGCAAAAACGACATTATTTTCCGGTTCACCTAATATTTGAAAATTGGTACATCTTTTATTAGCCTATCCTATACAGTGTAATTTTTCAATAATACTGTCATAATTAAACAATTCAACTTATATTTTTTCTTCCTCTTTATTTGCAATATATTTGTAATATATGCGACAAAACTGTCAACAGATTAAAATATTAAAAAAAGAGGAATAAAGGAATTAACGAAGAAGTTAACACATTCAAAGTGTTTCATTAGTTAAGAATATTGCATCAGAATTTTAAGCGAGCGCGGGAGTTTTCGTTTTGGCGCGAATTTGTCAATGGTGTCTTCTGTACATCGATTGCCATACAAAGATCGATAGAGCCCCGTATCGCATAATTCGCGCAGGAATCTCAAGCTGTCGGCTACCGATTCGCAGCACTCTTTACTGCGTTCTTTCGACTTAATTTCCATTTGAAAAAGCCCACGAGCTTTGTGTAAAAGTGCACAGCCTCGTTGAGGTCCTAATTTATTTAATTCCACTTGATCCTCGTCGAGTATTCGAAGAACCTGCTTGGTTAGAATAATAGCATCTTTCGAGTGCCCCTTAGATACCGCTATTTTCGCGCGATCGTTCAGGATATCGATTATGCGTTCCGTTACATCGATAGCATTTCGAGAAGCCGGTAGACGAAGCTTCCGCATTTTTTCGCGGCATTTCAGGTACATCTCCAACGCCAAGTCGTCGTTTCCGCGTCTAAAGAAACTGTCACCGAGTAAAATATACGCTTCCGTGAAATATTTGGTGAGTTTACTGCTATAAATGATGCGCGCCGCTGTTTCGAGTTTATCGTTTAGGATGCATTCCACCGCCTCATCGTACCTGCGAACGAAATATTCGATTAACGTCTTTACGTCGATTCGATCGGTTCATGGCAGAATTAGTTTTCCCTTTCAAAAGTGCGTACTGTGCGTTTAGCGTGAAAATTTTGCTGTCTCCTGAGTTTCTTTTCACCGTTTACGATGTTATCGCGATAAACTTTCAGGTAAGTCGAATAACGATATATTCGCACAGTAGTTGATTAATGTTAATTGATAACTATGAAAACGTTATACAGGGTGTCCCAATAATTTTGTAACACCTTGAAAGGTGTTGTTCAGGAGGTGATTTGAAACAACTTTTCCCTTAGCGAAAATGTTGTACGAGGCCTCGTTAAGGAGATATAAACGGAAAACCCCGACCAATCAGAGCGCGAGTATGCCGGTTGAGCGTAGTCTACGTGATAGGCGGCCGCGCTCATACGCTACCGCGGCCGCTCCGACGGTATATTCGCATTCTGATTGGTCAGTGTTTTCCGTTAATATCTCCTCAACGAAGCCTCGGACAACATTTTTGCTAAGGAAATAATTGTTTCAAATCACCTCCCGAACCACCCATTTCAAGGTGTTACAACATTTTTGGGACACCCTGTAGATATAGTAGTCGCAAGGAAAGAATTCGGTCAAAAAGGTGGGACGCATAGCTCATCGAATTTTTATCCTATTCACTTGATCCAATGCTTAAATTGAAGTTAATTAAGTTTATATGCTTATGAACCTCGACTCTTAATGAATTATTATTATAGCATAAAATTATTGCAAAATAACGGCCGACATGTATCGTTCATTTTCATGTTTTTTGCCGCCATTTTTGCAATTAACAATTTTTTTTTGCAAACTGAGGTTCATGCGCATGTTACGTACCTACTAAAGAAAAAAATTTTCTGATTTTACCTATCAAATGTTTTCCCAGGGCTCCACGTATCCCACCGTTTTGACCGAATCCTTTCCTTGCGACTACTATATCTATATATGTATACATTCACAGTAAATCTACACTATTAAATTTTCTTCTTTGAACGTCCCTTTATATGTAAAAAAAGTTTAAATAACAAAAATTAATTATATCTGGCAATTATATGCATTAGAAAAATACATTAGCTGGACAAGACTCCCTCCTTAAGTTATTCATTTCTCATTCACGAATGCGAGATAAATAATCTTAATGGTACGATTCCTTTACAGAAATGGTACGATTCTTACCGTATCAAGTACCACTGTTTAATCAATTCTTTTCTGGTTTTATCAATCGTAAGCTTTCCCATGATCGACTCCTGCGTGTCCTTGGAGGACTCGGCGAGTTTGTAGAAATTTTTGCTAACGTCTTCCAACCAGGAGTTCGCCTCCCCGAGTCGGCCAGATAATCGCAGGACTATTGCTTTTAATAAAGTGAATCCTGGATTGTAAGGATTACAGTCTAGGCCTTTTTCTATCGTTACTAACGCTTTATCGTAGCAGCCGTGCATGCACCATAGAGTGGTATATCCTGCCATTGTGTGACCAGTATTGTATACGACCTGTATCGTTACCATATTATAATTAGGAAAGTTTACAGGAATCCAAGAGAAGCTTTTTATCCCTTTGGAGTCCAGATTTTCTGATTTCGGTTCTGTCGAGTCTCGCTCGACATAGGACGTCAAAGGGTTAAGGGTAGACTAAGAAATTTACATGTTTTACTCGAGGAAACTTTCGAGAATATTCTACGTTGTATATCTATCGATGGGTTACGGAACATGGGAGATTAGCGAGGGATGGTGGGCGATAGATGATAGGTTATGAATAGACTGTGGATCTTTATGGATTTATAGGAAATTTGAATATGCAAGAAACTACAAAATGCAAACAATATGCAAAAATATAAAAAAGATTGAAAGTAAAGTTCATGTTATAATATTTGTAGAATAAAATAAATTCCTATTTAAGTTCAATTTTTGAAGGAACACTCGCGAGGATTTTATTTTGCATAAAGATCCGCAGTCTAGTTATGAACTATGAGCGACAGACGATTGGTGCTGGGCGCTAGATTATGGGCAATGGTTATTTGATAGGTGATGATGGGCAATAGACGATGAGTTATAGGTTATAAGTGATGAGCGATGAACGATGAACAACGATGAACAATGATGGACAACGATGGACAACGATGAACGATGAACGATGAACAACGAGGAACGAGGATCGATGAACGATGAACAACGATGAACAATGATGAACGATGAACAACGATGAACAATGAACGATAAACAACGAGGAACGATGAACAACGATGAACAATGATGAACGATGAACAATGATGAACGATGAACAACGATGAACGATGAACAACGATGAAC
>NC_071979.1:11611000-11643616 GCF_026283585.1 Hylaeus volcanicus | reverse complement strand
AACAATGATGAACGATGAACAACGATGAACGATGAACAACGATGAACGATAAACGATGAACGATGGACAATGAATTCCATATTATAGGCAATGATGAGTCTAATTAAAAACATTATGTCCTTCCCCGAAAAAAGTGATTCTGTACGAGTACGAGACACTATTCTAAAATCTCGATAACGTGTTGAGTCATATTTCCACCGACTCGTGGTGACTAGAACCGCTATCAGAATTCTCGCAGCTGTAGTAATTGCGGTCGTCCGATCTGCGGTCATCCAGGCTGCGGTCATAGAGGAATTAGCGCGATTTGTGGTCGCTGCTTGTTCTGCTTATTTTTAAAAACGTGATGGGGTTCGAGATGCGGTCTGGACGCGAAGTGTACCTAGCCAAGACTAAACCCTGGATTTCGACGTCAGTCGTCGAAGCACTTCCGTGAAACGGAGTCCAACTATGTTCTCTGCTTATCAAAGAAGATCTCGGATCAGGTGACAAACTCAGCTGCAACTAAACTTAACTAAATCTCTGACTACAAAGTTTTTGTACCTACGCCTTTTGTATCATCATCTTTGCTTTTTAGTATGGCGAATGAAATCGCCGAGTAATGAAGGTAAAGCGAGTAAGTAAATGAAGTAAGATCTTTTCGACCTGGAAGAATGGAGTTGGCGGAAACGTCGAAAGGAAAACCGTTGGTGCTCTACAAGGGATACCAGTTTCGCCAGTACAGGAGCAACAGGGAAGTGGTCACGTGGCTCTGTCTGAACGAGAAGACGTCCAAGTGCAAAGGTCGGATGGCCACTAGGAACGGAGAGATCCTGAGGTTCGTCGAGCACACCTGCAAGCCTGATCTGGCCAAGTGCGAGGTGAAGAAGCATGTAGCTATCGCGAGGAAGAGGGCGCGGGAGGAAGTGTTGCCCATCGCGCAGATATACAAGGAGGAAGTCGGACAATTGGTCAACAGGGGATACGAATTCATCACGAACGTTCCGCCTTATTCTTCGGTGAAGAGCTCGTTGTACAGGCTGAGACGTGGCAAGCCAGAAGAAACCAACGAAAGGGGAAACGATCAAGAGGACGTTCTCGTTTCGCAGGATCGATGAATTCAGGTTTTCTACTTCTATTCCAGTGTCGCGTTGTATATACTTTTGCGTAGTAAATATTTTATATCGTAGACTGTTTGAGACATAAGTTCTCCTTGGAGTTTGTGAAACTTATTTCGAAGAACATTAGACTACATATTTTAGACTAGAGTCAGCAGTAAAGAGGAGAGGGAGGGTATCACGAACAGTATCAAGATTTAAAGTGGAAAAGTATGGTTCTGGAAAGACTGATGTTGCTATTGAAAGATAGAAAGTATTAATGAAGCGTATTGCAAGTATATTGCTCCTTATGTTAAGATATAGATGCACACTGTTATTTGTAAGACAATTGTGACTCATTACTGTGGTGTATAATGATTCTTGAAGACATTAGAATGCTTGTTTGTAGCTTTCTTAGTTCGAGAAATGAGTGAGATGTAAAAGTAGTACTTTATCTTAGTCCATGAAGTATCTGAGGACATTTGATACTTGGTTACATCATCCAGTAAACAGTGATTCATTATCTTATGAATTTTACCCTTGTTTATGTAATTCATTCAATCAGTGCTTGTTAAAAAATAAATAACTTTAATCAACTTAATTTCCTAAGGTGATGGACCGATTGGGCACTTTGAATTTTTTAAGTTATAATTTATCGATAATTGTATACACATGTGCGAGATTCTCATGAAGCGCACGCGAGAGGTTATCAGAAAAATTCATTATGCTTTCAAGTTAACCTTTTGCACTTCACTTTTTGTTCAAATCAATTACGATATTTTCGAACGAGTCATACAAAAAGAAGGAAACAAATCTTTGAGTAGTACCTACAGTGGGTGTAGAAAGTATTCGTACACCGATCAATTTCCAAAAAAACTATGTAAAATTGTAATTTATTAACTTATTTTTTATAAACAATGACACTCTATATGTTCTCGGAAATCTCTAGAATAGATAGAGTACAAAAAAATAGGTATCTATGCAAGTTACGAAATTAACAAAAAAAAAAAAGTATTCATTCCACGACTGACTTATGACTGACTTACCACTCCCTTACTCACTCCACACTGTTTAATTTTTAAAACTTCATTAAAATAAAAGAAATTTACATTAATTTACAAGTATATAATACTTCCTTCGTGGGATTTCCTTTTGATTTTATAATTATCGCAACTCTTCTAAGCATTAAATTAACTAAATTATTAGTTATTCGAAGTGGGATCTTCTTCAGTTCCTCTATTAGAGCCATTTTTAAAAGTACTTTTCTGGAAATTAGTAAAATGTAGGAAACTAATTAGGAAACTAGTAAATGTTGTTTGGACTATATCTATCTTAGAGACTTCCAGGAATATGTAAAATATCATTGATTATAAAAAAAGAAGTTAAGAAACTACAATTTCACACTTACATTCTACAGTTACATTCTACACCCACTGTATATAAATTGAATTCAATAGACACTCGATACTAAAATCACGACTATTCATTGTGGTAGGGGTACAGACTTGCAATAATTCTTGAGCCTGAGCGTTATTTTTGTTGAGTTTAAGGGCTTCGGAGAGCATTAGTCTGGCTACAGCCATTTCCTTCAGAAAAATCTTGTATTCCGCGTGCGTCGTCAACAGATCGGATGTTCTCATGCCATTAGCATCTGCCATAAATTCATCCCAATAACGTTGAAACATTACGTACTTGTCCAGACAGCGTAGGACCTTTAAGAGCTTGTCCTGTCGAAGTATATTGATCCTAGTAATAGTTCTAAAGGCTATAAAGAAATAAGAAATTGAGTCTGTGGTGGCACCTCCGATCCTCACCACCAGAGGAAACCGCGCGTTTCCCACAAGCACTCGGTTCCGTTTAACTTTTCTATACAGGGTGTCCAAAAAATGTTGGAAATCCTTGAAAAGAGTGGTTCGGGGGGTGATTTGAAACAACTTTTTTCTTTGCGAAAGTGTTGTCCGAGGCTTCGTTAGGAAAATATTAACGGAAAACACTGACCAATCAGCGCGCGCTCTATTGGCATACTCGCGCTCTGATTGGTCGAAAAGCGCGGCCGCCTAGCGCCTAGAGTACGCTACCGCGGGCGCTCCACCGCCATACTCGCGCTCTAATTGGTCGGGGTTTTCTCTTAATATCTCCTTAAGGAAGCCTCGGACAAAATTTTTGCTAAGGAAAAAGTTGTTTCTGTTACGTATACAGAAACTCGCTGTTTGTTTCCGAAGCTCGCGTTCATCAATTTTATTTTATCTACCCTCCTAGAATTTGGAGCTCGGTCTCCCTGGAGTGCATCCTGGAGCTGCATACTCTTAACATCATCTTCGACTTGCGATGCGTGGGAAGACTTCTTATCTACCCTTTCCCAGGGAACGCAGCTGCTCACCTCAGAGCCACGAAAATCCTAACCGTCAGATTTCCAAATATGGAAATCACCGACGGATCCCCACCAACATTTAGGGGTATATAAACCCACGATTTTCGTTGCTCAGGGGATTAGAACGATAGAGTTACGTAGAGTCACATCACGTCCATCGTTGCAGAGTGTGCTTTAGTGAGATCGGGCTTCAGTTTCCCTTTCGATCAAGTTAACCTTATAGATCCGCGAAGACGGTTTTCATCTATTACGGCATTTAGAATCACACTCGACCCCCGCATCGCCAGTGCGTTAACACCGTGCAACAATTAGATAATTAAATTCGACGTTTACTACACACGACCGCGACAACACAACACTGCACATTTGTAACTTAGTATAGTTATTCTGAATATATATATTCTTTCGTGTAAATTCAAAGTTTCCTAAGTCAATTACTAAACCTTCACGATATAACAAGCAATCCTAGCCTGTGTAACGATCCCACAACATAATAACTTTGCCGCTCGAGTTATTATTCAATTAAATTAATAAGTTGCGAGGCTTTATCCGCGACGCGTAGTATTCATCAATGATACGATTTAAGCTCAGTGTATTCAACCCGAATTCCCTAATTCAACCTATCCTGCGGTTACCCTTTACTGGGAGATACCGATTCCTGCTAGCTATCTGACTTCGCGCAGAGTCGTCTGCATTGTCTAATCTATCCTCAGCCTTCGGCACCATTGATACACAATAATTAATCGTATTGGTTCAATTCTCAAATCTACCCCACTCGCTGGGCTCACACGCGCGTCGCTATCGCCCTGGCTCGTAACATTTCAAATCACCCCTCGAACCACACATTTCAAGGACCTCCAACATTTTCGGGACATCCTGTATAATCCGTTCCCGACCGAACTCCAAATATCCCTTTGAGTATATAGACATGGAGGGGAATTACCAGCACCGAAAGTGTGTCCAAAAAGTCTGCGTGGGAGAGAAAGATATAGAATTATATTTTTGTCTTCTCTGCGCATGCGTCAAATACAGTATGAATGCCATGCTATAGGTACATTGGCGGGCTGTGTTTCGTAAAGAGTATATGCACTCATTATCCACACTAAATGTAACGTTTATTGTAGAAAAATATGCGCATATTATCTTTACGGAATCCAACTACTGTTTATCTCAGCTAAAATCAATAACAGATGCCAAGGAATTATAAGTTGCATTAGAGTAAAATATAAATATATTGTATATACATAAAGCATTGGTTTTTTGTTTTATGCAGTATACAGATTTAGAGAATTTCGTATATTGAATATACATTTCTATTAAAATGATCTATTACAACAATTCATAAAACTGAAGTGTAGGGTTTTTATAGATTATATATGTATACTAAAAGTGCAGGTCAGTGCAGGTACGATTATAACGCATGCGCAGAGAGGACGAATATTACTCTATACCTTTCTCTTTCGCACAGACTTTGGGCACACTTTCGGTCTATACAGAACAAAGCAATTCATCCTCCATTTCTATATACTCAAAGGACGAAACGCTCCCTTTCTTTTCTCCTCTCTCTCGCTCTCCCTCTACTCGCGCTCAACCCCGCAAGTCTATTGGTTAAGAATCGCCAAGTTATAGCCTACTGTAACCTACTTGGACGTTCATCGCTGTGGTGCCACGCAATTTCACCACCAAAACTTGCTCGTAATCGCCAAGAGCTTCTAGCAGTTGATCTTTTTCCCAATACAAGTCGCCTCTTTTCGTGTAACACTCGACCAACTGGTCAATGTACATAACACTTATCTCTGCCTTTCCTAGTCTGGTGTCGAATTTTGTCATCCTTCGCGCCTTCTCGTAGTTGCTTGTGGCCGATGACCACTTTTCTTAAATAATACAATTTACAATTATATAATACTTAAGGTTGTTAAAACTTTGCAAGAGTCAGGACTCTGATAATTCAAGTTTACACCCCCCGTGTAACTATTCTCCAAAGCTTCAGATTTTAACAAACCCCTGCTAGATGCATATCAGATACCTTGACGGGAATATAAATCGCCTTTCAATGCATAGAATCCGTGGAACCTTGGATTTAAAAGTAGCCCCTTTTTGATCAACCCCCAAGCGTTCTCCAGGTCCTCCTCCTTCTCGGCAAGCTTGGAGGCCTGATTGAACAGTGCTCTCGACTGCTGAATCTCTCTGCTCCTGCTAAGTGGCTTGTAGTAGGACCACAGTTGGCGCAGCTGTTTTTAATCGCGCTCGTAAGTTCCATCGTGTTCTCTGTTACAGTTTCTCTGTGAGAACTACGTCATTGTAAACTATACATTCCTCAAAAGAGTTTACCTTAACACAGTTCTGTATAACGAAATTGATATCAAAGAGAAAGAAAGAGAATCTAAGGTGGAAGTGATTGAAAGAAAATGTGGAAAATAAGTTTGACTAAATTTAAAAGAATTATAGCTGTTAGTTTGATTAATCGTTTGGCTGAACTTTGGCTCAGGGGCCCATTTTTTTTTTGGTTAAAACTTATCAAATCTTGTGAATCTTATCAAATTATCAAATCCTGAGCCAAAGTTTAACCAATCGTTTGATACAATTTGATTTATCTGGATGGAGAAGCACCTTCGCGTTTATTAACACTTTACCTACCGGGCTATTTAGAAACAGACTTTAATTAAAAAAAGAATTTTCTACAGTATCATATGCCAATCTAGGCTGACAATAATTCCTCCATACTGTTACTGGGTACATTGAAAGGCAAGTCTGTTTCCAAACACTGAACATTGTAAGTAGAGAACCATCAACGCAGTAAATAAATTCGAATAGCTAAATACTGCAATTAGAAAGCCTAAAAATAGACTCCCGGTAAATGAAGTGTTAAGAACAGGGTACAAGTAAAGGTACTTTCATGGCTTCCGCGTGAGGGTTCTTGTAGCGTTCCTCTGGTGGCGCGAAAGCCTTCTTCTTCTGTGCCAGATCAATGATCTCCATCGTCAAGCGAATCTCAGCGAAACTACCATTCGAAAACTGGACGATTTATTTGCGCTGAATAAAAACACAGCGATATAGGTTACGCGACGTAAACGTCAGCTGTTGTTGTCAGCGAAACGAGAATGACAAAGTCGACAAGTTAAAGATAAAATAAACACAGGCCATGTGGGTAGCGCAATCGTGGAAGCAACGATAACGAGTGAACGCGCCTTTTATACGCGTACATAAAGAAAACATTGTTATTATATCGCTCGTATTATAATCGGCATAGTAATTCTAATAATAGCGCAAACTCGATAGCGATGTACAGAGTGAAGTTCGACGAGTTTGTTACCAGGATTCGCCTAGGGGACGCAGAACGATGTCCTGAACCTGAAGACAGATACAATATTTCAGTGCGATTCATTTTTATCAAACTAAAAAATATTATTGTATATTATTGTACACGTTACTTAATTTAGGCTATACGTATTGGGATGCTTGTTATTTATTTTAAATGGCGATTAATAATTTAGGCTTCCGTTTATTTATTTTGCTAATTTGCTACACTCATAGACATTTAATAATTGATTATTTATTTTTATAAATATTTTTAATGATCTTTATTTCGTTTATCATATCGTCATATATCTATGGCTACATTATACTATGAAAATTGTGGAAAATTGCAGTAGATGTGCAAAATTGTATGAAATAAGAAAGAAATTTTTATATTTATATCTAAAAATATTTAGAAATATCTAGAAATCATATACAGCAATTTTCTGTATAATTTTTTGTGAAAGAAATTTCTATGTGGAAAGATTGAATATTATACATATATATACATATATATTACAATATTGAAATCAGAGTATAGTTATATTAATATGAAGAAGTTAAAAATGGGGAATAATGCTTACAACAACATGGGATTCGCTCGACAAAATGTACACGGCAGCAGCAGCCACGTCTTCAGGGTCGAGAGTAGGCAAAGAAGCTAACGCCTCGCCCGAGAATGTACTGTAGGAGGCCATCAGCTCTGTGGCGACCAGTCCCGGACTGATACTCTGCAGAAAATAAATCCAGATCTTAGAATCTCGAATAACTAATATACATGGTGTCCCAAAAATGTTGTAATACCTTGAAAGGGGTGGTTCGGGAGGTGATTTGAAACAACTTTTTCCTTAGTGAAAATGTTGTCCGGGGCTTTGTTAAGGAGATATTAACAGAAAATGTCGACCAATCAGAGCGCGCGTATGCCGGTGGAGCGCCCGCGGTAGCGTAGGCTACGCGCTAGGCAACCGCGTTCTCCGACCAATCAGAGCGCGAGTAATCCGGTGGAGCGCTCACGGTAGCGTAAGCTACGCTCTAGGCAGCCGCGCTCCCCGACCAATCGGAGCGCGAGTATGCCAATGGAGCGCCCGCTGATTGGTTGGGGTTTTTTGTTAATATCTCCTCAATGAAGCCCCGGACAACATTTTCGCTAAGGAAAACGTTGTTTCAAATCACCTTCCGAACCACTCCTCTGAAGGTGTTACAACATTTTTCGGACGCCCTGTATAACATCAATGAATGGCTACCGTGACGCGTATCCGTGTTCCCGTGAGTTCGTGTCTAAGCGTTTGGGCCAGAGCGGTCACAGACCTCTTTGAAGCTGGATAAACTGAGAAACCAGGTATGAAGGGCACTCTATCCGCTGCGTAGCTGTTCACGTTTATCACGACACCCTCTTCACCAGTCTCTCGCATCGCTCGAACCGCTTCTCGTGTGCAAAGACACAGTCCGAGCACGTTCACATCGAATACGACACGCCAATCCTCTAGGGTGCCGTCTGAAAATTAAAGTTTCATCATCAGACACATCACATGCATACGTCTCGAAATCAGAGACTTAATAAACTCGAGAGAGAGAGAGAGAGAGAGAGAGGGGGGGGGGGGGAGGGAGGGAGATGTTGCAACTGCCTTAACTCCCGGTTGGGCACAAATGTGGGTGCCTCGCTATGCTTACAGGTACGGGATAACTCTGTAGCAGACGACTATACCACGGTTGACCAGCGAATGACTCGCTGTTTGTGCCTTGTTTACAATGGGCATCTCTCGGTCACCTTTGGTGACGTACCTGACGTAGACGTATGGCCAAGTTTGATAGGCCGTCCAACTTACACATGCATTATACAGTCAGTCCCATAAATATTCGTGCTCTGTGCTGATGTTTCCAAATACATTTCTCATTGCATACAGAATGTTCCACAATTAATGTCAGACCTGGAAATGGGTGGTAGCTGAGACGATTCGGAACCACAATTTCCTTTGCAAAAATGTCGGATGGTGCTTCGTTTTTAAGTTATTAATGAAAAATTACCGACCAACCACAGCACGCGCAAAGCCGCGAGAAATTGGCTTGAGCCAGGACGCTCCGCCCAGCCGTCGGACCAGCCTCTCGCGGCTCGGCGCGCGGTACTCGGACACTGTGATTGGTCGGCGGTTTTTCGGTAATAACTCAAAAACGAAGCACCAGCCGACATTTTTGCAAAGGAAATTGAGGTTCAGAATCGTCTCAGCTATCCCTATTTCCAGTTCTTACATTAATTCTGCGACACCCTGTATATACAAATTTAATGTTTATACATGTACATATGTATAGTACAACGAAACCTTTACTTGAAAACATCGAAACTATTATTTACTTTAGACAAACTTCTTCAATAGACGTAGAGCGTACAAATATTTATGAGACTGACTGTACATATACACCTCAGACCAAAAAAGTAGCACATGGGTAATATTAGGTGTACAAATAAGTTTGCTGGCTTTACATACATTTAGGTGTATTTGTATTTCAAATTGAAATTTTTCCCCCGCCGATCGGTGTCTTACAAGAATTCAATATTGCATTCTTTCTGCACAATGCGACGAATTTTGTCAAAACTACATTGAGCTTTAGCGTATGTAGAGATATTGCAATATATTACCGACGTATCTATTGGGTTGTCCGGAAAGTCCATGTCGATTTTTGGTAGGTGGTGCAGGCCTGAATACATTGAAGTGGTTGAAAACAAATAATATGTACACATCCCTTACAAAGTGGAAAGGTTGTGGAACAAAATGGCACCTATGTAATTCAATAAATATATATTAAAATTCAAACGTGTTTTTGAATTTTTCTTAGAAATTGGTACGAACTTTCTGGACAACCTAATACAATACCGACCTATGAGCTGTCGTCATTCATTTGTTTTTTTTCCGTCTACGAACATGCGGTGAACGATTGTTCAGTGCGAATTCGGACGCCACCTTGTCACTATGTATTTATAACATAAAAATAAAGTATTTTGTGTACCAAGTGCAGTATATTTTATTCTGCGCCCTGCAACAGCGTATAATTTTATCAGGATTTTTAAATAATTATCTTGGCAAGAGTTTCTCGAAAAATTCTTGATCCTTAGACTCGAGTTTTCATCGAACATCTGTAACGTTTAAAATTCAGATTACCTATCAGGGAAGATTCCTTGGTCATGCCAGCGTTGTTGACCAGCACATTCACTGATCCCAAATTCTCCTGCACCCATGCAAACGCGGACGTGACGCTCTCCTCTTTGGAAACGTCGCATTCGACCGCGTAGAGTTTTCCTGGCCAGTCTTCCAGGCTCTCGGCTAGTTCTTTGATTTTCTCTGGCCTTCGAGCGAGGCCTGCTACCAGCATGCCTTGCAAAAATTTGGGAGGAGTGTAATTTTATGTGGGAATAAAAAATAAAAAAACTAAAGATATTAACCCTTTGCACTCCGCTGTTCCCTCTTATTACCTTTTACGTGGAATATAAGGACTGCCAGACGTGCAAAAATATGCAACTTCGCGCCCGTTATTGTACTTTCATAAATAAAAAATCGTCATTAGCTCTTGGATTAGAATAACAACGAATTTGTCGACTGCGCTAGTGAAACGTTAATTAACAGTGAAGTGAGAGTCGAATACAGTAGTTCCCGGTTATATGAATCAATTTTTCCCTCGTCTACATCCCAAGGACTCATTTCCACGATTATCTTTAAAATTAAAGAGACATTGCTCGAATCGACTGGAATATAATTCAAGGAGGCTCTACAGTTACGCTGTAAGTCAATATAGAGTTACTATTGTCGCTTGATTCACGTAATAGTAGATCTGGCATAGTATTTAGAATATTACAATGGTTCGCAATTTTATATCAAAATAAAAAAAAAAATTATGTTAAACATTGAAGCGACTAGAGTCGTTTAGGGTAGATTCATATCTTGCACGGGGAGCAACTAAAGTTGTTTTGCATGGACTATTGCGCCGCTCCACGCCGAAAAACACAAATAACAGCTCTACTGTCCGTTAATCACAAGATGGACAACGATAAAATAGAATGTGAAGATGAAGATTTGTATGCAGATAGTTTATCGAATTGCGATGACTAGGTTATCAATGATGATTGTAGTGACGACGAAATTATATATCGTTCTAGAACTATTATTCAACGAATAATTTCAAGCAGTTCTGATTCAAGCCCAGAATCGGATGATTCTGATTCTCAAGGAGAATGGTCATCACAGTAGACAAACGCCCAGTCTTGGAAAAGTTTTTAGGTCGATCAGGAATAGATACGGAAAACGTTCCGGATAATGTAGCGGATGCTGTAGCTTTATTTATTGGCGATAATTTTTTTACATTCCTTGTAGAAGAGTCAAATTGATATTATTATAAAAATATTGATAAATTCACAACTTCCAAGAAAGCCCTCAAATGGAAAGACTTTAACCTAATTTTAGAATTAGGATATAAGACATGAAGAAATTTTTGGGGCATATTCTTCTTATAGGACAAGTGCGTAAGGACCGAAAAGAGGATTATTGGAGCACGGATCCGTGTATAGAAACGCCAATTTTTCCGAAAACAATGACAAGAGACAGCTTTCGTATGTTATGGAAGACCTGGCACTTCAATAACAATGAAGAGTTAACTGATGGAGCAGACAGGCTTTCGAAAGTCAGACCACTACTGAACTACTTTGTTCCTAAGTTTATAAATGTTTATAAGCCTAAAGAGAAACTAAGTTTTATTTTATAAATACCTAAAGTTCACAAACTGCAGCTATTTTCTGCAGAAGTAATATTGTGTACGAATTGTAAAAAATCGCCCGCTACCCGTTGAGAGTTTGGCGGCAAAGCATCCGCGCAAGATGTGTTAATACTACAAGTATCCTCGGAGTATTTTGTAAATCAATATATGTTCTTTAGATATTTTTCTATTATGCATAAAATTTCGATCCAATCTCGGCGCCAATTACTTTGTAGCACGTAATTGAGTGTGTTGAAAACGCACTTTCCCGTAAGAGCCCACGTTAAAAAGTGAAAAATTGAAACATTTATTTCTTAGCTTTTAGGTATCCTGGCCTTCCCAAAATTTGTGTGGGTGTTTTTGGGATAAAATCTAACCCGTATACACATTTTTATAATTTTCTTGGCGTTATTTCTATTTGCACTAGAGCCTCCTTAACTTTTACATTCCGCAATCGATACTCAATTCGAATGTTTCTAGAATGTCTTAGAACGTATTAAAACACATTTAAGATACAGTTGCATGCAAAAGTTTCCGACTAAAAATAATTTTGGAATTAAATTATGTATAATAGGTGTAAAGTAGAAATACAAATATATCATAGTAAAGAACTTTTATTATACTATCGAAGTGTACAACTCAAAAATTTGATACAACAAGTAGTAATTACTTATAACAAAGATAACAATTTTTACTTCTTCATAAGTATCCGGCCAAGTACAAAACGTGAAGAAAAAACACGATAACTGAAGGAAAAATGTTCATAAATGGTTACAAATGTAACCTTATCGTCAATATTTAGTAGCCATACCCTGTGAAGCTATCACGGCGGCACATCGGTGTGGCATCGATTCAATAAATTTGATGATTCTATCTTGAGAGATATTTCTCCACTCTTCTTGAATTTTTGTCCATAAAGCAACTTTATTGGTAAACTTAACAGTTCGTATTCTTAGTTTAAGCTCTTGCCATAAATGTTCTATGGGATTCAAGTCTGGAGATTGACTCAGTCAACCTATAGTTCGGATCTTATTCTTCGTGAAAAAGTCCTGAAGCAACCCAGACCTATGTTTTGGATCATTGTCTTGCTGAATTATCCATCCTCGTGGCAAATTTCGACGGGCATAAGGTAGCATTTGTTCTGATAGAATATCCCTATACATAGGAGCGCTCATAGTACCCTCAATTTTGTAAATTGCACCGACGCCTTTCCAAGAAAATACACCTCAAAGCATAATACTACCTCCACCGTGCTTCACTGTTGGTATTTGATATCGGAAATCATTCCTAGTGCCTTGTGATCGTCTAGCATACTTTCTCCCATCATTTCTAAATAAATTAATTTTGTAGCCATGGTTAAGGGTTCAAGGAAAAGAATTCTGGACAGACAAAGGTTTATTGTGAGGAACATGGTTATACAGAGGATTGGGAATGGATAATTGTAACAGGAATTCAGAATGAACGGAAGTATATAAAAGAGCATAATACAATTTCTCATTTTACAATATTTTACAATTTTCAATCTTTGAAGTAGAAGAATCATTCTGTACTCTCCCGCTCGTAATTGTCGTCCAGGTATTATCGCCGAACTCTCCAAAAACGAACGGGCGTCCAGGAATAACCTCCCCCTAGCACCCGTGTGAAGCTGGGCCCACCTATATGAAAAACTCAAAATTTTCTTTTTGCATACGTTTGCTCAAGTGAAATTTTCGTTTGCCCCTCGTTAGTTCAAAAGATACAGGCGATTGTTTAGACGCCCAAGAGGGAACTATGTCAATTATTATTCAAATTTCTCTTTGAGTTTTTCAAAAAGGTGGGGTTAGTGTGAAGCTGGCCCCACCTAATTTGAATCGCCTGTGTCTTTTGAACTAAAGAGGGGCAAACGAAAATTCCACTTGAGCAAACGTGAGCAAACGATGACCAAACGTATGCAAAAAGAGAAATTTGAATTTTCTTAATAATTTGATTTTGTTAATAATTTGAATTTTGTTAATTCAGCAAGACAATGATCCAAAACATAGGTCTGGGTTGCTTCAGGACTTTTTCACGAAGAATAAGATCCGAACTATAGGTTGACTGAGTCAATCTCCAGACTTGAATCCCATAGAACATTTATGGCAAGAGCTTAAACTAAGAATACGAACTGTTAAGTTTACCAATAAAGTTGCTTTATGGACAAAAATTCAAGAAGAGTGGAGAAATATCTCTCAAGATAGAATCATCAAATTTATTGAATCGATGCCACACCGATGTGCCGCCGTGATAGCTTCACAGGGTATGGCTACTAAATATTGACGATAAGGTTACATTTGTAACCATTTATGAACATTTTTCCTTCAGTTATCGTGTTTTTTCTTCACGTTTTGTACTTGGCCGGATACTTATGAAGAAGTAAAAATTGTTATCTTTGTTATAAGTAATTACTACTTGTTGTATCAAATTTTTGAGTTGTACACTTCGATAGTATAATAAAAGTTCTTTACTATGATATATTTGTATTTCTACTTTACACCTATTATACATAATTTAATTCCAAAATTATTTTTAGTCGGAAACTTTTGCATGCAACTGTACGTGATATTTTTAATTCTTTCGTTCGACAATTCGATTAGTCTATAACTCTATACTCACCATTGCGAACCAATTGTTTGGCGATCGCTGCACCTATCCCAGCACTCGCGCCAGTGACGACAGCTACCTTTCCTGCCCATCGATCCATCCTTGCAAAGTCGCGTACGATCCTCGACTGTTGGTCGGCGCGCCGGTAATAAGATCGCTTATAAAACTAGAAATCGATCGGTAAAAATCAATGGCGGTTAAAAATCGTCCAACTGGTCGGACCGGAAATCCGATAGCCTCGCGGTAAACCCATACCCAGCCTTCGGTCCGACATGTCCTCACCAATTGTCGTTTGCACGATCTCTTACATCCCGGCTACGATCTATTACGATTTTCACAAAATCTTGCGCCGCCAATAATTCTTCCTTACTAATTTCCTCGGTGCAACTATCTAATCTAATTTCATCGAAGATGAATCATTTTCTATGTTAGATTCCTCGTCTTATTTAATTGAATAAAAAACAAAAAATTATTTGAATTGCTTCGAGCTTCTCGAAAGATTCGATTTATACGTTTTATTCTGAAAATACTTGGCGAGGTGGACCAAGAGTCGTTTCGAAGTACACTCGATCCACTTCTTCGCAGAACTGCAAGTGCACGGTATACAAAGCCTAGAAACAAACCACGGAAGTGGTTTATTAATCGTTTAAAGCTAATGAGTGAGTCGCTTTAGATTGCGAAATCAATTGCTCCGATAAGTGCATGGTAGGTGAGTAGGTGCATCGTGTAAGCTAATGACTTTCAGAAAAATCTCACCTTGAGGACGTATGAAACTTCAGATCTCTTTGTAGAAGACTTCTGCTTGACTATTCTGACAATACGAATTACAGCTAAACAGGTCCAAGTGGTATTTAACGTATATCATTTCATTAAAACTAAAAGGACTGTGGTCATTTTGAAAATATGTTTGTTTCGTAATAGGCTCAAGATAATATTTTGTAACATTTACATATTATATAACACTCACTTTTGGTAGACTATGATTTCATTTTTGGGCGAGTGAAGACATACATGTACATACATGTTCATTATTGTTATAATTAGACTGCGGATCTTTATGTATTTATAATTACTAATAATATATTATAATAAGTAATAAATTAAAATTAATTTATACGCCAAAAAAGAGCGTTCTACATCACATGATCTTATAGGGGCATATTTAAAACTCCAATGATGTGCCAGAACCTCTCGTGGTTCTTCACCGTGTTCACCCTTTAAAATCTTACTTACTTTGAATAATATATTAAAGTGTACGTTTCGTTTTAATACTGATTCCATTTTATCTATAACTTTTTCTCCATAATCACCATTATTCCTTCTAAATGCGTTGCATAAAGAAACGCAGGTTCCAGCTAGGTCCAAAAATACGCAACATATGCTATATGCAAAATATGCAAAATAAAAAATATATTTTTGGAATCATCTAATCATGACATAAATTTCTGTCCAGGTCCCATTCGTCTACCTATTTTCTATAAAAATATGCACTTGCAGAAAGATCCGTGGTCTATTTATAATATTATTCATAATATGAATGAATTAATGATCTATTCTTCATAATGTAAATGGATGAATGAATTATTCTTTGTAATATTCTTCATAATACGAATACAGAGATAGGAGTATTCATATTCATAAATATGAATATGAATAAATTCATATCGCGTTATTCACATTTTTATTCGTGAATAACTCGTTATTCACATCTTTATTCATGAAAAACTCGTTATTCACATTTTTATTTATAATTAACTCATCGTTAAATAACGTTAATCACTTACTTACATTGTTTACTATCCCACACAGAATTGTTTTCACTCAAACCAAATGAGTAATTACAAAAATTATGTAATTTATCCAAATAAAACAATCATTGTTGTTACTCTTATAAAAAACATTATATTTGTGTTAATAAACACGTATACGAAAGTCTGGAATATGTATAAGCACCTTGGATAATGAATTAATGACATACTTTCATTAACACCTTGTGGTTGTTAAGAATACCGAATAAAAATAATGATACAGGAAGAAAACAATTAATTTCGCAGACTTGGACAAAAGTAAGTAGAAAAATTAAGTAAGTTTATTTTTCAACTTCCCCATCGCCTAAGTTTGCTATCAAGCTCGTCGGTGTCGGTATCCTGATAAACATGACAACACGTGATATACGGTGGTTACTGGTCGACAAAGCGAATTGTAAACATCTTTTAAACTGGCAGAATCAAATCAGCAGAATCATATCTGACTTAGTGGAATATTTGGTACTTATTTTGTACTAATCTGTACTACAAACAATAATTTGGTCCTGCCAGCTTAAGAGAGTGTGTCATTAATTTATTATCCGAAGTGCTTATACATATTCCAGAGTTTCCTATACGTGTTTATTAACACAACTATAATGTTTTTTATAATCATAACAACAATGATAGTTTTATTTGCATAAATTACATAATTTTTGTAATTACCTAATTACCCATTTGGTTGGAGTGAAAACAATTCTATGTACGATAGTAAACAATGTAAGTAAGTGATTAACGTTATTTAATGAAAAGTTAATTATAAATAAAAATGTGAACAACGCGCTATCTATGAATAAAAATATGAATAATGCGTTATTCACATTTTTATTCATTTTATTCATACTCATATTCACAAATCCGCGTGATATGAATTTATTCATATTCATATTTGGACCGTTTATTTCGAAAGTGGTGTAAATCCATTTTCTCTTGTTTCGAGAAAATTAAAGGTTAACATATCTGTTAATTAAAAAATGTAGGCAAATTATATGAAGTCTGACAATGTTTCTACTGTTTTATCAATATGTAATTTGGTTATATAAATTTGTTTTAGGCGTATTTTACTAAACTGATGTATACTTACGGGCTGCAAATGGACTTGCACCACTTTCAAAATTATACAGTTGTAAAAATCGTTTGATTTCAATTTTGAAAAATCAAATATCACTTAAAATATACTTCATATTAATCTAATTTTGTTTACAAAGAATGACACGAGATAAAATAAAAATTGTATTTCTAATTTCAGGCGCTAATTACATTGTTGAAATTACAGGATATTGATAGTATTAGGTAGACTGGAAATTAATGTCGTTTATTTTACATTAAATTCAAACAAATTTCTAATAAGTTCCTTTTCTTAATCAATTATGTAATTGCCCTCGTTATCAACAGCCTTTTGCCATTTAGTGTAAAAATTTGGGATGCCAGATCGATAAAAATCAATGAGCTAGTGAGTGATAAACAAGTATTTCAAATTGAAAAAACGACATAACTTTCCAGTCTACCAATATGCATGATGCTCCGGAGGTATACAGTGTGTTCCAAAAATGTTGTAACACCTTCAAAGGGGTGGTTCGGGGGGTGATTTGAAACAATTATTTCCTTAGCGAAAATGTTGTCCGAGGATTCGTTGAAGAGATATTAACAGAAAACACTGACCAATCAGAGTGCGAGTATGCCGATGGAGCGCTCGCGGTAGCGTATGAGCGCGGCCGCCTAGCGCGTAGCCTTCGCTCCATCGGCATACTCGCACTCTGATTGGTCAGTGTTTTCTGTTAATATCTCCTTAATAAAGCCTCAGACAACATTTTCGCTAAGGAAAAAGTTGTTTCAAATCACCCCCCGAACCACCTCTTTCAAGGTCTTACAACAATTTTGGGACACCCTGTATAAGGTAGTAACTGCTTGATGTCTTTATATTTTTCATAAGTAATAGGCCTGGCATCTTGATACAAATTTTTTCAATTTTTAGCGGTCTTCCAGGACGTGTAGGTAATAAATTTATAGTTTTAAATTCTTTGTCCTTCATCGATGCTTTATATAAAATAGTATATGGTGCACTTTTGAGAAACCTCATCCAACATATTTGCAACCAATTTACCTGTTCTCCATTAGAGTTTTTTCTTATCTGTAATATGACACGTAATATAAAAAAAATGTGAAATAACAGGCTACTGGTCGTCAACCATCTGCTAAGCCACCTACCTCTGTCAATTGGGCTTGCACCACTTTCATAGTCGATGATTATGCGATTTCATTTACCGACCAATTTTAAATTGTACAGAACGTGGGAATTTTTTAAGAAATTAAATACGGACTAGTCATACATACAAAATTTGCATTAAATTACGTATGAATTACGTGATATCTCATTTTTTTCAAAAGTGGACTTACACCACTGTTAAAATAAACGGTCCATATTATAATGATATTGGACTTATATGAATTGGTTGAAATCGAAAAATGTATATTTGCAAAAAAAATCTATATTTTATTTTTTATAATTTTGTACAGTGCGATAAACTTAAAAACTCTCCCCAAAATGCATTGCAGGCTGATTAGTGCACGTTTGACAATAATAAGTTGTTTGACGCCTGCCACCAGGTGTTTTCCTGTCAGAACAAACAATGCAATTCCGTTTTCTTTGTCTCACATCGGGAATACGTAGTTTCTTCTCTAATCTATTGTCCGCAGAAGATGTGGATGGACGTGTTCTCGATTCACGAAAATCACTCCTTAACGGGTCAATGAGTGCCTTGACAAACTTGTGGTGTGTCATTGGCGTTTCATTATTTGTTTGTTTTGAGATACGATAAATAATGTATGTATAATAATGTAAAAAACTTTTACCAAACAATTTATTTACCAAGAGAAGAATCACTTTTCCCATTTATATCTAGAGACGCGGTAGCGTCTCGGCGCCAAGTACATGAAAAATTATCCGTCACCGCGTATATATACCTGGCATTGAAGCTACCACGCATCTTTTACAGGAGAGAGGGTCCATTCCAACCTAACCTGAAACTTCTTTCATGAATATCTCAACACGCCTGCAATATTTTCTAAATTTAAAGGCATTTTTCTAATGTAAACCACATATAAGCTTTCGAATAAAACCAAAATCAATAAAATCGGTCCACGCACAACTGAGATATCGTAATTACATGTCATGAATTTGTCAGAAACGGTATTTTTCGTATGATTTTCTCGTCGTCAACCTCTTAGCCAATAAGAGCTAAGCAAAAGCCGAGTGTCGTTCGTCGACTCTCGGAATCATTCGGTTCGGTCATAACCTGCCAAGTGTCAAAAGTTTTTACATTAATGCATTATTAATTATATTTATATCAGCAAAATGTTTTCAATTTAGACTTTTTATATAGGGTTTAATAACAAATTGCAGCCAGTGTTGTAAAGTGTTGATCGATCTTGATTACAAGGTAAATTGTCAAAATCTGAATTGCCAGATACCTTTATTCATACAGAAAACTGTTTTTAATATAGATCCATACCAACAAAGTGTTTTGAATTTAGACTTTTTATGTAGAGCTTATAGAAATGGAGTCATTTTCTCATTTCATCATTAACATTAAAATTTCTTGCAGAAAGAAAAAAAATTGCAGGTATATATAATTATTTATAAATTGAACGAATAAGTGTTTATAATTAATAAATTATGTGAAATATATATATATTCGCTTTTGTTATCCCCTCTCCCTTTATTTTATTCTATTCAATTAAAGAAACAAATAATAATTTAGACTTCTTATGTAGAGTTTACAGAAATATC
Organism: Hylaeus volcanicus; assembly: GCF_026283585.1. Lineage (NCBI taxonomy): Eukaryota > Metazoa > Arthropoda > Insecta > Hymenoptera > Colletidae > Hylaeus > Hylaeus volcanicus. Next base: position 11,623,921 of record NC_071979.1, on the reverse strand, counting down.
AATTTTATTTTTATAAATTTAAAATAGATTCTATATAATAAATGATTTGTAAAAAGAAGTGAGATCCGATAAAAGACTTCAAAAAAGTAAAAAAATTACGCCAAGTACATGAAAAAGTGGAGGACTCAAGGAGTTATCATTGAAAAATAGAAGATCCCCATGAAAAACTACAAGAAAATAGAAAAAGATGTGAAATCGAAATAAGCTGCCAGATGATTTGCCTAGATTTCCGCGGCCTGGAAGTCAAATGCTTGGCGTGGCCAGGTAAGGTCAAGGTGTCGATGAATAAGAATTATTTTAAAACGCAAAATAATGAAAGTCTACTCATAATATTGTCAGAGTTTTAAATTGACAAATTATGTGAAAGTCTGTGAGAGAGAAAGTATGGGTATTGATTATCTAAGAATGCCTTGACTGGCCACGCCAAGCATTTGACTTCCAGGCCACGGAAATCTAGGCAAATCAGCTGGCAGCTTATTTCGATTTCACATCTTTTTCTATTTTCTTGTAGTTTTTTATGGGGATCTTCTATTTTTCAATGACAACTCCTTCAACCCTCCACTTTTTCATGTACTTGGCGTAATTTGTTTACTTTTTTGAAGTCTTTTTATCTCATACTTTACTTACACCACTTTCGAAATAAACGATCCATTTACGAATATGAATACCCCCAATCTCTGTACGAATGAATGATTGGGAATGGATTGAAGAAAAGTTTGGTCAAATCTACAAGTATTTATTGGATATAAGGCGCCTACATTGCTGAGTACTATACACTTGAATGTACTTGATCATCTCCAACGGGACTTTAACATTTTTCTTAGATTCGATAAAATTCGATCACGCGTCCCGCGGGAACGACAACGATTTTCGCTAAACATCGTTCAAGCGTACTAACAGGAACTGCTTACAATGGCGGCTAGGCGTAGAGGGTTTTCGATAGTCGAGAGACACAGAATCAGCCCCTTTAAAACGCGAGCAGTTCGCTACACGCCCGAATTTGCCGTATCGTTACAAATATAAGATAGGTCGTCAACACATTTTTCTACAGTTATTTACAAATCCTAGCCCATTATAAATCGCTGCATCCTCTTTCTAGCGCGATGCAGCTGGAATCGCGGAGAAAATATACGATTTCTTCTTTAAACGAACGATGAGGTCTTCCTTCGACGAATTCGCGACACTAAATCGTGTATTCCCCCAAATCTCGTCGTTTACTGGTCGTTTCATTTTTATTGTAATCATTTCTCTATAATTTTATAGTATATACTATATCGTATTTTGTTCGTTTCGAATATTATCCTGGAACGTAGGAAGCATGGAGATACTGTGCTCGTCGATTAAACTACACGGCTCGATTTACGACACGCTGGGCCCGTTCGTCGATTCTCCATTTAAGGATCTCACACACTTATCCCCTTTGCAAAGCAAAAACATCCCTGAAAAACTCAATTCTCGGCGTTACAGAAGAAACCGTGTCCTTCGTGTCAGAAGCGTAGATACTGTTTCAAAATATTCCCCGGATCTAAATTTAACAGAAAAAATTTATTAGTAATTTTGATGTAGAAACAAATATTTACGCTGTCTAGAGCCAGGAGTTTATAAACATTACAATTCAGATCCTCAGGACTTCGGAAACGTCCCTATGCTTCCACCATTGTAAAGTTATATTATTGCAAACGAAATGGTTCGAATTATTTATGAAACTTTCTCCTTTACAATTTATAAATTTATAGAACTCCGAGTCAAGAAATACATTTCTCATTCGATGTAATTTATCCATTTACAAAGAGTTTCAAATCAGATTTGTACAGGGTATCCCAGAATTAGTGCATGTACCAAAAGAGGAAACGAGATGAATATATCAGTAAACTTCAGATTGATTCGAAGCCTAGGGTTTTGCCCATCTCTGGGTAGACAAGACGATTCTGAACCACTATTTCCTTTGCAAAAATGTTGTATGACGCTTCATTTCCGAATTATTAACGAAAAACCAACCGACCAATCACAGCGCTCGAGTAGCGCGCGCTCAGCCGCGAGAGCATAGGCTCGAGCCAGGATTGGCCGGCTGCGCTAGGACGCGGCGCGGGCGTAGCCAATTGCGCGCGCGCTACTCGGGCGCTGTGATTGGTCGGTGGTTTCTCGTTAATAATTCAAAAACGAAGCCTCCACAGACATTTTTGTAAAGGAAATTGTCGTTCAGAATCATCTCAGCTATCCAGTGATGGGCAAAACCCTAGGCTTCGAATAAATCTGAAGTTTGCTGATATATTCATCTCATTTCCTCTTTAGAACATTTTCCAAAGGAGGAAACGAGACAAACACATCGGCAAACTTCAGATTGATTCGAAACCTAGGATTTAACCCATCTCTGCAGCTACCCCTCATTCCCGGTTCTTACACTAATTCCGAGACACCCTGTATAAGAAACATACCGCTTCCTCGAAACAATAATTTCTAACCACGGTGCAAGAAAGATAGGTGGACCGACTCTATCCCCACTCCTGTGATCTTAAAAAAAAAGTTACTTGTCCCTCCTGCGGAGAGTATTAGTGTAACATGTGAACAATGTCACGTTTACTTTCTTATGTTTCTTTTACACCGTGCCAACGTGCTATGACCACGTGCTTAATACCAAGTGGGTTTCAAAATTTGTAATGATTTTATGCATCTCCAATAAAAGGTTTTGTAAAGGTAAATATTTTAACTTTTCAAATTAATTAAACTGAAAAAATGAGAGTCGGTTAACGACTAAACAAATATTTATCGTTATGTAAAATGCTTATTTTATGAGGATAAATTATACTTAATTAACAATCTTGTGCATTGCTTCCGTTATACCACTGTACAATATTGAATTTTGGCGTGTCAGCTAATTCAACAGAACTTCGCCGAGGAGAGCCACCAGGACACACACAAGCATTGAGCTCTATCCTAACTGGAGTGTGGAAGTATCTACAACTGTAGGAAGAAGTAGAGGCGACGGAGGTCCGAGAGAAATGCAAAATGGCTGGTTCCGGTATTATCCTATAGCAAATGTATTTGTAAAGGGGGAACAAACGTACCCCGTAACATAACCTACCCGAGCGTCGCTGAGCATCGTCGAGTGAGTTACTTTCAGATTGTTTTCCGCATAAAATTGGATAAATACAATATAAATTGAATTGTGACAAATAATAAAATTTAGCTCTATACCAAATTGTATATATTTGTATGATCTAAATTATGGTATGTAAATTATGTATACTATTTCATTATTATGTCATTATTATTAATGTTTCTATCATTTTATATATAAATAAAATCTGTAAATAATTACTAGAGTGCCGCGAAATTCAAACAAAGAGGAGTCTGTTCTCCCTTCACACATAAATTTGCTATAGGATAGTACCACCGGAACCACTCATCTTGCATCTCTCTCGGCCGGCTTCTCTCTCGCAGTTCAGACTTCAGTTAGGATAGAGCTCAATGATATATATATATCATTGATATATATCAATGATACAATATATATATATATATATATATATATATATATATATATATATATTGTAGCTGTACGCACTAGCGCCGCGAGTGGTAGAAATATTCATAACTTATAGCTCGAGATTTTGATAACAGTTTTCTAGTAACTTTCGCATGGAGTTGGATCTCCTTATACAGTCTTCATGCGGTCCACCTATCTTACTTACACCGTGTTTCTAACTAACCCAAACTCGTGAAAAGTCTCAAACCGAACCATTTCGCGCGCAACAACGTAAACAACACACTAAGCCGTGTAATACAAGTTAATTATAACGTTGGATCCGCGAATTGGAGCGATTCTCGATAGAACAGGCTAAGAAAGAACATCCCTAGGACTCCCCTCACGTACGAGATATGTGAAGTTTTATTTTCTCTTTTTTCTTTTTTTTCTTTTTGCAGGATGTGGAGACACTGAAGTTTTTCCAGAGTAATTTGTCCTCGAGATGGAGCGAGACGGGGTATCTACGAGACGTAAGTACAATACAATGTGATTCGTGAACGCCGCGTCCGCCGTTGCATGCAAATGATGAACTTAAACGTAATTAGATGTCTAATTTATAAATGTACGATCACAGACGCAAACTAGGAGAAGCAACGATTGCTTCGGGAAAGGAAATGTTAATACTTATAGTAAGCTCTCGTTTCGGCAATGATGGTCACGATGAAAAGTACACGCTGGTCGTAAGTTTGAGACCGTTTACCCTTTACCTTTGCAAAATATTTATCGTTATACTTTTATGCACTTATAAGAAATTTTAATGTGCAAGATACTGTAAAATGCACACAGTATGCGATATTGTAAAAAGATATTGAAGGTAATGTTTCTATTATAGTATTTGTTGAGTAAAATAAATTCATATCTAGGTTTAACCCTTTGTGGTCATATGTCTACTCTCAACTACCAAAGCTTTTTTACCATTCCATTATGTCTGCTCTTAGCAACCACAGCAAAGAACCATACTAATCTTATACTGTATTCATCCATATATTGTTTTACATTACACTCTCTCTGTATTTTCATTATTTAAAGTTAAATTCAAGGCATTTTTAATGCCAAAAGTTTTTTTATTAATGATTATAAATATTAAGAATTCCATTCTAAAATTAAATAAAAACAAAAACAATTACAAAGATATTCGATTAATTAAAATTTCATATACATTTGTCTCCGATTGTACCTCCCACACATTTTTAAGATATTTTAAAAATAATAATTCAAAATGCCAGAAAGAAAGTTACCAAAAGATACCACACGATGAAGAATTATAAAATGTAATTCTTACATAAAAACCAGTACGACACCCATGTCTAAATTTAATACGACCGCAAAGGGTTAATTTTGCTAGGTGCATACACAGAATATTGCTTCGACAACCCCTTTAACTCTCACTTTAATTCTTCAGCAGTCTATCATATCGTAAGCTAAGGAATACAATAAACAATAAATTAAGTACTCGTGTAGTGTCGTTTTTAAATTAGTTTCGATCACAGCAGTTTTTACTAAATTCAGACAAAACAAGCTTTATAATATACAAGAGCAACATATTCACACTGTTCAGCGCCAGGAGCTTATAAATATTCCAAGTGCCCTGTGAAGTTTTCATTTTCTTTGTTCGGCAATCATATTATATATAAAATAAGTTACCACAAACATATATTTTTGAAAATAATCATATTACGGCATTTCTAAGAAATTCTTCATTAAAAAAAATATCATAATTGCAGCTCCCAGCGAACGGCTACTTATTTTCGTCCGCAGCGAAAGTGTTAATGAAAAATAAAGTTTGACCTACAGGGTGGTCTCGAACTTTCGATCAGCAGACTGTCTGAAAACTAAACGAGAAGTCAGCTATTTATCAAGGTCCCATTTATCTAACGATCAGATAAAAAATTCCATCGATTCGTTAACACCCCTAATCGCTACTGTATCTTTCACTGTTTCGAAAATTTGCCAGGATAAGTGTATATCGATTGAACTGACTCGAACTGGAAAATAAATCGACGCTCGTATAGAGGGTGTCCCAGAAATAGTGTAAAAATCGGGAAATGGGAGATAGCGGAGACAATTCTGAATCACAATTTGCTTTGGAAAAATGTCGGATGATGGTTCGTTTTTGAATTATTAAGGAAGAACGGTCGACCAATCACGGGGCCCGAGTAGCGCGCGCTCAGCCGCGAGAGCATTAATAATTAAGAAACGGAGCACCACATGACATTTTTGCAAAGGAAATTGTGGTTCAGAATCGTCTTAGCTATCTTCCATTTCCGGTTCTTGCACTAATTCTTGAACACCCTGTATATACAGGGTGTCCCAAAAATGTTGGAGGTCCTTGAAAAGGGTGGTTCGAGAGGTGATTTGAAACAACTTTTTCCTTAGAGACAATGTTGTCCGAGGGTTCGTTGAGTAGATATTAAAGGAAACCGGCGACCAATCAGAGTGCGAGTATGCCGGTGGAGTGACCGCGGTAGCCTACGAGCGCGAACGCCTAGTCGCTCCAACGGTACACGCGCCCTCTGATTGGTCGGCCGCCTAGCGCGTAGCCTACGCTATCGCTAGCGCTCCACTGGCATACTCGCGCTGTGACTGGTCGGCCGCCTAGCGCGTAGCCTTCGCTACCGCGGGCGCTCCACCGGCATACTCGCGCTCTGATTGGTCGGAGTAGATTAGGCTACGCGCTCTGATTGGTCGGGCTTTTCTATTAATATCTCCACAACGAAGCCTCGGACAACATTTTCGCTAAGGAAAAACTTGTTTCAAATCACCTCCCGAACCACCCCTTTCAATGACCTCCAACATTTTTGGGACACCCTGTATATCCGCACAATATTACAAATATACATATTAACCTTTACATTAGTGTCCATACTAAAATATATATGCGACGACATCGTAGTTGCGACGTGTTAGCCGGCGCGACCAACTCGTTCCTCTTATCTCTCGGTTCTTGCATCGCGTTTATTAATGTATCACGAGGTAAAATATTGCGAATAGTCAGCCACGGAGGTTCGCCATTTTTGGTTAACCGCTTCGTATACATATATGGTTTGCTTTGTTTATCAACCAACAGAACGTATCGGTTACAGAAAAGAAGTCGAAAATTTCTGCTGTGATTAAATTTTGTTTATAGACTATTGGAAACTACACAATCGAACTTTTATTGTAGTATTTATTTTTGTAAAATTTTGTTTATTGTGGTATTGAAATTCAAGTATTTCAATCAAATTCATTTTCATTGGCCATTTCAGAGTTGGAAACTTTCAGAATTAATTTTTTTACTTCTTTAGGGAACTACAAAAATTAATTCCAATAGTGATGTATTCAATGAAATAAATCTATTTACAATTCGTAAACTCGATAACGTTGGAAAATTGAGTCCCACCGAGAACATTAGATTGCGTAATTTCTGATCGTCTCGAACCAAAGCTTTAGGTTCGTAGTATGGAATGTATGTTTCCTGTTTCAGAAGCAATCCGTCCAGGCTGACTGTTCATCGACTAGAAACGATATGGAACTCGATCGAGATCCTATTCCTCTTGCACCTTTCGAACCTCTGATTGTAACGTTCGGTAACCGAGAAAGCTTCGGCTCCCTTTCCATACATTCAACAGTTTCTTTTATTATTTTACACCGACCACGATAAACGAAGGACAGTGGATAGGTAGAGAGTAAGAGAGACAGAGAGGCGTCTATTGCATCAATCCTATTCGATATACTTCAGCTATTTCATGCGACCATAAGAAATTAAATAGCTTCTTCTTATCTCTTTTTTTCTTCTCCTTCAAATTAGATGATCACAGTTACAGTCTGTTTCGATGTATTTATACAAAATTGTTCCTCCGATTATGAATATTCATTATTGTATCTCAGAATTGCTTTACGTGCTATTTATAGAAAACACTTCTTTTAGACGAAATATAGACTCGGGCACGCCTCGAGAAAAGCAAACACGTGGTATACATATTAGAGTATAATTTCGTAAAATTTTAAAGGTTCATGGTATAATATTCTACACGTGCACACGACGAAGAATGAAAATCTCTAGAGAACTCTCGCGACGAATCCAGACGGAAGATTAAAACATCTAATTTCTCTGTAACGCGTTTATTATTACGTCATTCGTGTCCGTTTCTCTAAATGCACAATAACCATTACATCTGCAAGTTATTACATTACCATTGTTATCATCATTTGCATTTAATCGTTATCAGTAACCGTTTCGGTAGCAGTTCGTTTTAATTAATCGGATTCCCTTTGTTGTACACGTAACGGCTCCCTCTTGCAAATAATTACCACGACTGTGTCGAGTTGCATTTTTTATTTTACCAATCTTTGTTCTCCCAATTTAGGTTCTCTGAATTTTTCACTAATTTTCTTTGCATTTCGTTTGAAACGCGCAGTGTGGGGCGTGGTTCGCGGTATAACCAGAGAAAATTTTAGCTGGAGTGTACTGTGGGGGGGCTAGGTGGTTTCGAGCTTGGCTGTAAGGGGCTAGAAGGTACTATGCTCAGCTGTGGGGGGCTACAGTGCAGTGAGCTCATCTACGGATCGCTAAAATGTACCAAGCTCTTAGCTATAAGAGGCTAGAAGCGCAGTATAGGTGCAACCAGTAGCGTCACTCCGTGTCGGCACCTTTGATGTTGGTGTCCGAGTTCCACCATGTTCCTAATATGCACCGCGCGCATATTTAAACTGAGAGAAAAACAAAGCCAATTGCAAACGGTATGTATTAAACACTAAACATAAGTGCTGATTTCAAAGGTTAGCGAAATACTCAAAGATATTCAATAAATGAATGAAACACAACACAACACACGTAACCACGCTGCCACAGTATGTTACTGTGACGGTGCGCAATAAATTGAATTAACGTGTGACGCTGTGCGTGGTGCCTGTGAGAACATGGCCCTTAATTAACTACTGGCTGGTGCCAACTTCATCAAATAAAGGATAGTGACTCGGGGAGTAAATAGACTGCACTAACAAGAAATATTAAACTATAATAATAATAAAACTGAGTACAAGTGATTCGTCAGAACGTCACGTGACGACCATTGAGCTCTATCCTAAGTGGAGTGTGAACAACTGTAGGAAGAAGTAGAGGCGACGTAGGTCCGAGAGAAATGCAAAATGGGTGGTTCTGGTATTATCCTATAGCAAATTTATTTGTAGAGGGGGAACAAACGTACGCCGTAACATAACCTACCCGAGCATCGCTGAGCATCATCGAGTAAGTTACTTTCAGATTGTTTTCCGCATAAAATTGGATAAATACAATATAAATTGAATTGCGACAAATAATAAAATTTAGCTCTATACCAAATTGTATATATTTGTATGATCTAAATTATGGTATGTAAATTATCTATACTATTTCATTATTATGTCATCATTATTAGTGTTTCTATCGTTTTATATATAAATAAAAAGGAAATAAAGTTCAAATCTGTAAATAATTACTAGAGTGCCGCGAAATTCAAACAAAGAGGAGTTTGTTCTCCGTCCACACATAAATGTGCTATAGGATACCACCACCGGAACCACTCATCTTGCATCTCTCTCGGACCGCCTTCTCTCTCCCAGTTCACACTCCAGTTAGGATAGAGCTCAATGGTCACGACACAACGGAATGGCCGTTGCATGGTCGTCGTTCCCCACTCCACGCAATCTGCATTCGCGTTCAAACACGCGCCTGCGCGGAGCGGTACGCCTTAAGGCGAATCCCCACATGTCGGTTATTATTAATACCATCTAGTGTACAATATAGGAAACAGCGTCGTCGCCATGTTCTTGGTATGCACATTTGTGGACGCTACTTCTCCAAAGTGACGCTACTGGTTGTACTTATACTGTGCTAGAGGGCAGTGAGCTCAGTTGTAGGAATCCAGAAAGTCCTATGCTCAACTATAGGGGACTATAAGGTAGTCTTTCTATCTCTGGTAGTTTTTTAAAACTTCAATAAAATAGACATTTCTGTGTCCAATATTTCTCAACGCTCTATCTGCATCTCGAGTTTCATCAAAATCAGCGTGTAACAGACGAATGATGTTCCTTGTAAGCATAATTTTGCTCGTACAAGCGAGCTCCACATAAACAAAGTTCTACTGCGATTCAAGTAGCAATTAGATAACCAAAAAATATATATATATATATACACGTTTCGAATTGAGTAACCTCCTCCTTTTCGAAGTCGGTTAAAAAAAATATTCTTCAACTCTGGTTACGCCCCACTCTGCGTTTCCCTCAGCTCGCGAATCACCCCTTTTTAACGAATCCCAGCCCTTAGCTCGACTTCGGAATATGTACGATGACTACTTCCTAACAGAGCGCGAATAGATTTTCGACATTTAGAAGAGATTTAGAGCTGACTCTCTGGAATAGTACGTGAGGATGATATTGCCATGGTTGCGCATGCAACAGCTCCCGTTTCACGAGCGAATTCGAAACGTAGCCGGGCTATTATTTCCCGGCTTAGTTTCGCGATAGAGAGTTAGGAACGATGCTTACACCCAGGGTAGGCAAGCGTAGGGGGCACATTTATTGTAATTATGCACAAATGGGAGCGAGTGTCGACCTCTGTGTCAGTGATGTCGTGGAAAGGGATCGAATTGATTTGTTTTTTGGCCCTGAGGTGGGTGGGCCACCTTGCTACCTGAATGCTGTTGAAATTGTTGCTGAGCTTGCGGTTGCTGATGTTGGTGTTGATGTTGCTGAGCTTGCGGTTGCTGATGTTGGTGTTGATGTTGCTGAGCTTGCGGTTGCTGATGTTGGTGTTGATGTTGCTGCGGTTGCTGGTGCGGCTGACGCGGTGGCTGCGTCGGGTATTGAGAACGTTGCTGTGGTTGTTGGTGTTGCTGGCGTTGCTGGTACTGTTGGTGTTGTTGTGGTTGCTGGTGTTGCTGGAACTGTTTCTGTTGCGGTTGTTGACGTTGTTGCTGTTGCGGTTGATGATGTTGCTGCTGTTGTTGCTGTTGCTGTTGTTGTTGCGATTGCTGCTGGGTTTGTTGCTGGTGTTGCGATTGCTGGTTCGGAATTTGTTTCCGTTGCTCCAACCCAGCGGCCAAGTAGGAGAACACACAGAGTACCGAGTAGCAGATTTGATCTGCCTGTAATTCATGGGGTGTAGAATTCTTGTGAAGAAACTGGCTGGAGTACATTATAAGTAGATCTTAGATCTAGGCTTATTATGGAATATTAGGTTGTCGCAAAGGCTTTGCTTTCTTTCGCGATTTGCATTCAGTTATTTTAGTGTATATAAGTAGTTGATGTAGTAACAGTAATAGAGGAAAATAGATCGTAAACAATTTAGTAACGTAACATGAAAGATAAAGTATTGCGTATGTATTACTTATTAGTAGACTGCGGATCTTTATGCAAAATAAAATCTTCGGGAATGTTCCTTCAAACATCGAACCTAAATACGAATTTATTTTATTTTGCAAATATTATAATATGAACTTTACTTTCAATCTTTTTTATATTCTTGCATATTTGCATTTTGTAGTTTCTTGCACATTCAAATTTCCTATAAATGCATAAAGAAAAATTTCTATAATTTTCCTATAAATGCATAAAGATAAAGATCTTCGGGAACGTGCCTACAAAAATTGAACTTAAATAGGAATTTATTTTATTCTGCAAATATTATAATATGAACTTTACTTCAATCTTTTTTATAGCCTTGCATATTGTTTGCATTTTGTAGTTTCTTGCACATTCAAATCTTCTATAAATGCATAAAGATCCGCAATCTACTTACTAATAAAAAAAAAGGATAGAAACTTTTGGGGCAACCTGATATATATCATATTCATCGAGGATTCTTCTATAAAATGTGTACTTTAAAAGGAATGTCTTTGAGAACGTCTGGGAAAAATATTAATCTTGCGATTTTGCTTTAATACTTGATACTTTGATACTATAAGTGGAGTACTATACAGGGTGTCACCAAAATGTTGTAATACCTTGAAAGGGGTGATTTGGGAGGTGATTTGAAACAACTTTTTCCTTAGCGAAAATGTTGTCCGAGGCTTCGTTGAGGAGATATTAAGCGAAAACCCCGACCAATCAGAGCGCGCGTATACCGTTGGAGCGGCCGCGGTAGCCTATGAGCGCAGCCACCTAGCGCGTAGCCTACGCACCACTGACATACTCGCGCTTTGATTGGTCGAGGTTTTCCCTTAATATCTCCTCAACGAAGCCTCGGACAACATTGTCGCTAAGGAAATAGTTGTTTCAAATCACCTCCCGGGGTAACTGATAATCAGTGATCCTCAATCTGTTTTTTCTAAAACTTGAAACTAATATGAACCATTCTGTAACACTATTTTGGTTATTTAATATATTCTTGTATATGCATAATAATAAAAATACTACAGTCTTTTCTATTATGTCTTAAGGGCAAATATATAAGATTTTACATTGCAAGGAAATATAGAAGTACTCAAACGATCTTGCATTCTAAATATTAAATTTTTACATTGTTACATAAATATTTGGTGCGGAGGAGACCGAGCAAAACTCCGAGTTGACTTTAGCGACAGTTGCGGATAAACTATGAAGTTCCGGTACAAGGATAGATAGATCTTTGTCTTTCCAATGATGCTGTGACAGAGAGAGGAAGATACAACAATCGGATGAGAAACAAAGACAGAATGATGTCAAACATTTGTAATTTTCCAAACAGTTATTTACATTTTATGAAGCGAGGAAGCGACCTTTCCGGCTGATTGTTTTTTTAAACCATTCCTTGTAAAATTCCGCTGTGGACGATACCGCCAGATTTTTGGAAAAAGGCCCACAACAAATTTCTTCTCTTTAAACGTATTTTTAGCACGTTTCAAAAGTGAATTGCAAAATTTGTAACTATCGCCCACAGCGGAATTTTACAAGGAACAGTTTAAACAAAAATCAGCCCGGAAGGTCGCTTCCTCGCCTCATAAAATGTAGATAACTGGAAAATTACAAATGTTTGACATCATTTTGTCTTTGTTTCTCCTCCGATTGTTGTATCTCCCTCTCTGTCACAGCATCATTGGAGAGACAAGGATCTATCTATCCTTCTTCCGGAGCTTCCTACTTATTCCGCAACTGTCGCTGAAGTCAACTCGAAATTTTGCTCGGTCTCCTGCGCACCCTTCCGTCAATCGATCGAACAAGGATAGCGCATCTTCTGCTTTTCTTTACTTCTCTCCTTTCTTGATCGATTGGCGGACTGTGTCGTATCCTTTGAGTATATAGAAATGGAGGAGGAATTGCTTTCTTCTGTATAGACCGAAAGTGTGTCCAAAGTCTGTGCGAGAGAGAAAGGTATAGACTGATATTCATCCTCTCTGCGCATGTGTCAACATCGTACCTGGACTCTTTGTATACAGGGTGTCCCAAAAATGTTGTAACAG
>NC_071979.1:11599163-11610600 GCF_026283585.1 Hylaeus volcanicus | reverse complement strand
CGACATTTTTGCAAAGGAAATTGTTGTTCAGAATCGTCTCAGCTACCCCCCATTTCCGGCTCCTCCCCGACTTTTGGGACACCCTGTATATATACTCTTTACGAAACACAGCCCGCCAATGTATCTATAACATGGCATTCATACTGTATTTGAATCATCCACAGAGAGGACAAATATCATTCTATACCTTTCTCTCTCACACAGACTATGGACACACTTTCGGTGCTGACAATCCTTCTCCATGTCTATATACTCAAAAGTTAAATCTACTGAATTGAATTGAGTGAATTCAAAGGATAGAAGAAGGAGAGAAGTAAAGAAAAAAAGAAGATGATCTATTCTTGTTCAACCGATTGATGGACTGTATTAAATGTAATCGAGAAAAGCATCTTGAGAAGTTAGCGTGAATAGAACCTACACCTTGCCCCCACTCTTGCGGCGCCTCAGCTACGAGCGATTTTGTCGCCGCGCGACAGTCAATTGGGACATAGGGTTACTATCACCATTTTGTAGAGAAAATTCGATAAATATTACGATACTTAATAGGACGGTGCATTTGAAAGCTAGATAGTGAATGGATAAGAAAATGTACATCTAAATTATTGGTTACTTGTACAGGGTGATCTAAAGAGGGATCGCAGAGCTACAGAAGTGGCGAAAGTAGACAAGAAATGTCTAATTAACACTTTATTTACCGGGAGCCTATTTATAGGCTTTTTAATTCCAGTATTTAGCTTTGCGAATTTATTTTTACAATACTCAGTTTTTGGAAACAGACTTGGCTTTCAATGTACCTAGTAACAGTATGGAGGAATTATTGCCAGCCTAGATTGGTATATGGTACTGTAGAAGATTCTTTTTTGAATTAAAGACTGTTTCTAAATAGCCCGGTAGATAAAGTGTTAATGTGTAGATACAACTAATCATATTTAATATTAAGTCTGGTTTTGCGATCCTCTCTTGGATTCTCCCACATATAACGCACAGATGCAAAGAAAAGCGGTAATCATGATAAACAAAACTTATGTTAAAGGTTGCAAAACAAATAAATCATAACTAAACCTTCATGCATTGTCGTTTTCGGAGTTGGCTTGAACCTCAGATGAGAGTTCAGATAACGTAAAGGCAACGGAGAATACCCTGTGCATGCAGTGGCACAGTTCATTGGCCTGTTACACAGCACACAAATCAAACTATCACTTACATGTTTAATAATTATGATAACTTAATCAAATCAATTTACAAAATAACAGTTAGATTACAACGGGCAATTTCAAACACAAATAACAAAAGAAAGTTACTCGAACAGAATAAAACACACAGGATGAGACCCATCGCAGCCTGAATTGAACACTTTTTGAAGCGCAAAAGGTCAGATTAAAAATTGCCATATGAAAATTAATCGACAAATCGACTAAATTGAACTACAATATTGAAATAAAAATTCAAACTTCAGTAAAATGTTTAGTAAAAATATTAAGAAAAGGTATTCAAATAGGTCTGGAATGGGCCTATACAGGGTATCCCAGAATTAGTATAAGAACAAGAAATGGAGGGTAGCTGAGACGATTGTAAACAACAATTTTCTTTGCAAAAATGTGTGATACTTGGTTTTTGAATTATTAACGAAAAAGCTCCGACCAATCACAGCGTCCGAGTAACGCGCCCTCAGCCGCGAGAGCATAGGCTCGAGCCAGGATTGGCTAGCTACGCTAGGCAGTGGTGCCAACCGGGACGCGTTTTCTCGGGCATGCGCGGCGAACATAGCATCAATCAAGTATCAGCGCGACTAAAAAGGGGTGTCTTAATTACCCCTCATAATTTTACAAATATTGGTTTGTCTGGAAAGTCCATGCCGATTTTTGGTAGGTGTTACTGGTCTGAATATATCGGAAAGTTTGAAAATATATAAGACGAATACATCTCTAAAAAGGTGGAAAGGCTGTGGAACAAAATTGTACCTATGTAATTTAATAAATGTATATCAAAATTGAAATGTGTCTTGGAATTTTTCTTAAAAATTGGCACGAACTTTCTGGACAACTCAATATAATCATGATTTAAGGATAAAGATAAGGTAATATATAAAGACAATATAAAAGTATAGAAAATATATGAATAATAAGAACAAATGTATTCATGATTTCGCGGTCATAGCCACAACAATAGCCATAGCACTCCTCTTGTTACCGTGGATACGGCACTGTTAACGGTCATTCTGGCCGCGCATGCGCGAAAAAATGCGTCTCGGTTGGCATCACTGACGCTAGGTCGCGGCGCGCAGTGGTCCGGATGGCCAAAAATCTGGCCAAAATTAGATAGAGTTTTCGGATCTTTGTGAAACTTGGTATTTGGTATGGTTATTTGGGCCGCAAATTACGAATCTGGTATCAGAATTGCAAAATTCAAAATGGCGGATCCAATATGGCCGACACGTATATTAAAAAGTTGTTACATTTTCATGAAACTTGGTATTTTATGGTTATTTGGGGCGCAAGGTACGAATCTGGTATCAGAATTGCAAAATTCAAAATGGCGGATCCAATATGGCCGACGTGTATGTTACAATGTTATTAGATTTTCATGGAACTTGGTATTTAAGAGTTACTTGGGCCGCAAATTACGAATCTAGTATCAGAATTGCAAAATTCAAAATGGCAGATCCAATATGGTCGACATGCACATTAAAAATATTAAATTATTATGAATTTTTTATAAAATAGGATTTCTAGGTTTATAGGGCAACATAGTTAGAATACATTGGCAGAAATAACAATGATAAATTAATGTTAAATTAAAATTAAGGATAATAAGGTTTGTTTTAATGCTGCGTAAACAGTCGTCCTTTCCTTGTAAGCATGGACTTTAAATTTAAATAACATAAAATGGCGCAAATTTGCGCAAGTTTTCTCAATTGGATATCATACTTGATATGTTACTTTATATCAAGAAACTTGGCAGAGCGTGTCACTCGGTGACTATCATCTTTGTTTTCCTTCCGATTCATCGAAAGATAACTAAACTTTATACCATATTGACAAGGAAATTACTATAGTGAATCCAAAGATATTTTACTTTATTCTCGTGGAAAGTTTATGTTTATAACATCTACTTTTATGGTAAAATGATTTATACATGAATCTATTGAGGATAAACTTTATGTGACACAATAAACATGCGCCACTTTTCACGATATCAAGGAGCATGAAATTTCGTCAACTTTCAACCTCTGTATATCAATAACCGATTACTATTTTTTTAAATTTCAAACGGCATTTAATGCACTTATATGTATACAACACACGCACAATATTGAAAAAAGTGTGTTCGAAACTTGAAAAATTGCATTTTGGCCAGGTTTTCGGCCATCGGGACCACTGTGGATCGCGGCGTAGTCAGGTGAGAGTGCGCTACTCGGGCCCTGTGATTGGTTGCTGGTTTTTCGTTAATAATTAAGAAACCAGGCACCATCCGACATTTTCGCAAAGAAAATTGTGGTTCGGAATCATCTCAGCTACCCCCCATTTTCGGTTTTTAGACCAATTCTGGGACACCTTGTATAATAACATCGATTAACATTCTAGGCTACCAGACTCGTTCGATGATGTACTCACCATTTGAGACTTATATTTACGTTGAATTACTTGTCTAGTTTTAGGATCTGAAATGTAAGAAGGATAATATTAGGAAATGATCCGCTGTAGTACCGTACTTTGTTTACATCATGCAACCGACTCTCTCGAAAACACTCTGAAAAACACTCTAACTCTGTTGTATAGACAAACGTAGGGGTTATTACTCACTGAATTCTTCCAATACAAAGATCCCATCCTTCTGAGTAAAGCACTTGCGGATATGATCGAGTCTTACAAAAAACTGCAAATAACACGATCGTTTGGCATTAGTGGGGGTTAAAGAAGACAGGGTCGTGGGATCTACTCGTACATGCACACTTCGTGATTATCCTCTATGGCCTTTTTATGGCCCGGAGAACGTGAACCGTGTGTGCCCACAGAAAAGGCGTGAAATTTTGTTCGATCGTAATGCTCGCATCGATCGTGGGATCAAGCTCTGAGTCTCGGAAGATCTCACGTACTATCGTATCCGTTAATACGCATCACAGTGCACCTTATTTGAAAGCGAGACATGCCCAAAGAAATTACTCTGAAAACCCCATTGTTTGGAAGCGATATTTAATTAATATTTCAATACTTCAATAGCAAACGAATTCAATTTTGGAAAACTTTATGATTTTTCAAAGAACGTTTTGGACGACGTTTAATAATGTTTGCGAGTTTCTGGCGTTTTGGGAATTTCAGAGAGAATTCTTCGTCACTCGTACCAAAGCTCATTGTTCCACAAATTTGATTTCTACTATGATTGATTCATTCTATTGAATGAATTGCCATAATTTTTTTTTTTTTTTTTACGACACAATGAAGGTTGGTATTCGTCTCGTTTCAGCTCCTTGGTTTCAGTTTTACACATATCGAGAGAAAAGCTGACGGTGCGATACCATAGAGATGTTATCGATAGAGTGTGGGAGACATAGGCTTGCCTGTAAGTGGCAATATTAAAAAAGGGGTCCCATGGAAATGACCGACACAGATTTCACCGGCAGTAACTTTGATAAAAACCGATATTAATCGACACCATGATCTCGATATACAGGGTGTTCCAAAAATGTCGTAACTCCTTGAAAGAAGTGTTTCGAGAGGTGATTTGAAACAACTTTTTTCTTAGCGAAAATGTTGTCCGAGGCTTCGTTAAGGAGATATTCAAAGCGCGAGGATGCCGGTGGAGCGCCCGCAGTAGGCGTAGGCTGCGCTCATACGCTACCTCGGACACTCCACCGGCATACTCGCGCTCTGATTGGTCAGTGTTTTCCGTTAATATCTCCTCAACGAAGCCTCGGGCAACATTTTCGCTAAGAAAAAAGTTGTTTCAAATCACCTCCCGAATCACCCCTTTCAAGCTGTTACAACATTTTTGGGACACCCCGTATACGTACATACATATACAGGGTAGTCCACACAATTGTTTCAAGTCATAACTCTGTTATTATTGCATTTACGAAAAAATGCCAAAGGAGAAAGATAAATGGCTTGAAGAGCACTACATCTGTAGGCCTTCAAATTTTTTTTTAGATGCAGCAGTGCATGTGCAATTAACAATTGCATCATTTCTTTAAATAGAAAGGCATATTTTTTTTTACACAAATCGATTCTTCTGTTTATTTTACGTAAAAAATTATTAGGATACCATGGCAAAAAAATTATTAGTTCTCGAGATATATTCAAAAAATGTCTGTACTGAAAAAGATGCTCAAACGCTTCATGACTAGTAAGGTAAACACGCTTGTAAACGTGAAAACCTTTTCGACATTGTTATCATAACAGAAACTGATTTCTACGAGTAAGTATTTCATCGTTCGGTAGCAATTCACGTGTCGTAACTCGAGTACGAAAACTAAGAATATGAAAAAGTGTAACTGTATTTCACTAAATTCAAAAAAATGTATTTTACTAACAGTGAGAAACAAGATATGTACGACACTTTTGTGTTGTGTGGTGCAGATAATTTAAACAAAAACAAAAAATGTTATCAGAGATGTTTAGAATGTAATGGAGAAGCGTTTGAGCATCTTCTTCAATAAAGATATTTTTTGAAAATATCTCGAGATCTAATCATTTTTTTGCTATGGTACCCTAATCATTTTTTACGTAGAATGTACAGAAGAATCGATCTGTGTAAAAAAAAATATGCATTTCTATTTAAAGAAATGATGCAATTGTTAATTGCATATGCACTGTTGCATATAAAAAAAAAATTTGAAGGCCTACAGATGTAGTGCTTGGTTCTCGAACCATTTATCTTTCTCCTTTGGCATTTTTTCGTAAATGCAATAATAATGGAGTTATGAATTGAAACAATTGCGTGGATCACCCTGTATAGTTATCTTATACAGGATGTCTCAAAAATTTTGTAACACCTTGAAAGGAGTGGTTCTGGAGGTGATTTGAAACAACTTTTCCCTTAGCGAAAATGTTGTCCGAGGCTTCGTTGAGGAGATATAAAGAAATAAACGGTGACCAATCAGAATGCGAATATACCGTCGGAGCGGTCGCGGTAGCGTATGAGCGCGGCCGCCTATCACGTAGACTACGCTCCACCAGCATCTTGGCGCTCTGATTGGTTCGGGGTTTTCCGTTAATATCTCCTCAACGAAGCCTCGGACAACATTTTCGCTAAGGAAAAAGTTGTTTCAAATCACCTCCCGAACCAGCCCTTTCAAGGACCTCCAACATTTTTGGGTCACCCTGTACATTCTCTGTCAACACCATCTCTACGTGCGATACACGTGACAATTCTATTAATCGCGGTGCAATCTTTTCCGTCTTCGTGACCGCACTTTTCTCTAAACATAAGTGTCAGAAAGTCTACGGCTGACCGAAGTCAATCGTCTTAAAATTCATGCACGTGGATCCGATGGCAACGTTACAGCTCGCACGACTCGAAAACATTGAAAAGTCTCTTCCAGGACCATAATAGACTTCAATGATAAGTTGGTCGATTACGTTACTCGCCAGCTGGACTCATGCGTGCCGTACAGTTACCAAAGAGCATGCAGGATTATTAATGGGGGAATAATAAGGCCCGAAGCGGCAATGCAAAGTCCCTGGTAACAGAATTGGGCAAAACTCTAGACTACAATTACTTGAAGTTTGTCGATATTGCTTGTCTTCTTTATTTGTTTCCTTTATTTGTAACTTTATTTGTTTGAATATTTGCTAAAGGAGGGAAAGAAACAAAGAATATCTTTTGAATATTTTTCAAAGAATCGAGATAAACGCTATCGTTTGAATATTTACAATTCGAAAGATGTGTAAGCAGCGCAAACAATAACAGCAAACTTCAAGTGATCATATTCTAGGACGTAGAATCTATGGTTTTGCCCCGCTCCGCTTGGGAAGGCGCGTACACCATGCATCATTTTCTCCGGCTAATTAAAGTCAAGTCATCAGCACACGGAATTGATAAAAGCGTATCAAGCGATTAAAAAATGCGGGTGCACTTGCATATCGCGTAGGTCTAATCTGTTTTCGCCGCCTGTGCAGGTATTATATAATGCATACAAATATATATATATATACATACACGCTATGTATATATATACATACGCAAAAAAGCGTTTAATCAAAAACGTTACTCCTCAAGCGAGATACCACAGCGGCGACCATTTAATTAATCGGCAGCAATAAAAGTGGCGGCAGGCAGGCAACTCTGGAGATGGCCTAAACTCATCAAATGTAAATGTCAATCGATTGCTCAGCGTCGGTAAATCTGCTAATAATGTGCGTTCGCATCGTTCGACGTGAACAGAAAAAATGACGCGGGACCTGGCGTGTCCCCCAATTCTTCGATGATGCGCAGAGTCGTGAATTCGATTCGAGGTTCCCAGTGGCCGCGGGAGATCGTATACATACTCGATGGTAGAGAGAGAATCGATACATCGTGTACAGCGGTGTCATGCTATAGAACAGTGTTTTTCAAACGGATTCGTGGGGAGATATGAAATATAATGGAATTAATATGCAGATCTTTTTGTCGAGACTTTTTTTAGTGTCAGATGTAAATAATTGGAAAATCTCCATTTTTTTGTGCCTGCGAACTTCAAGCCCAGATTTACAAAGCATTTCGACCGAGTCGTCGAATTGCCATTCGAGTCGTTGCACCTTTCTTAGGGACGGTCATGCTCTCGCTTTTGGAACCACAATATATAGAAGTTGTAGTACATATGTAGTATAACAAAACCCTAATGAGTTTTTTCAGAATGGGCCCTGGTTTTTGAGATATTTTGATTTAAAGTTTGATACGCAACTAGTAATTCACTTCTGTGGAGCCGTATTCGAAGAGTGATTTTGGTGGATGAAACGGTTGAGTACAAGCTTGTGAAGCCGCTGGACGGGATTCGAATCCTCGTAGTTGTGGTATATTTTTTGTTCGTCTTTTTCCATTGTTTATTAATTTTTAATCGTAAAATAACATTTCTGATACGTTATTTATCTTTTTTTTTGTGTATGTATATGTCGGATATTTTTTACATTCGTCGATAAAGATCAGAATATATAATATGTTATAAATACGCGTTTCAGAATAATGCACGCAAAAAAATATGCGACATATAAACAAAAAAAAAAAATATATTTTTGCGCATATTATTCTGAAACGTGTATTTATAACATAATATATTCTGATCCTTATCGACGAATGTAATAAAAATGCATATATATAAAACATAATAGATATATATATATAGATATATGTTTTATATATATGTGAAAATAAATGGAGTATCAGAAATGTTATTCTACGATAAAAAATTAATATAAACAATTGAAAAAGACGAAAAAAAGATATACACCACAACTACGAGGATTCGAACTCCGACCAGCGGCGTGACAAGCTTGTACTCAACCGCTTCACTCACTGATCACTCCTCAATTACTGTTTCACAGAAGTGAATTGCTCGATCCGTAACAAACTTTAAATCAAAATATCTCGAAAACCAGGGCCCATTCTGAAAAAATCCATTAAGGTTTTGTTATACTATATGTGTACTATAACTTCTATATATTGAGGTTCCAAAAGCGAGAGCATGACCCTGACCGTCCGTTGTTAGCTCAAACCGGCCTTAATTCGACATTACTCGTTTGCAAAACACTGCTATACAGAGTGTACGAGTCGTAAATGGGGCTCTTTCGAGTTTCCAAGTCGTAGGGGGGCGGGGGGTGGGGTGGTGGTGTTTCATTCATAAAAGACATCACTATATAGCACGAAACCATTGCTCTACTACATAACTGGCAATGTGAGAGTGTTCTTATATAGATGGGTTTGCAAAAGCGGGCGACTTCTTTCTATTATACATATATATCGAGATCTACTCATTCATGCAGTGCATTCAAATTTCGTTAGAGACGAACATAAACATTCATCTCCGTCGTCGTTCTCGGTGAGAAACTGAGAAGAGGTACCCCGGTTTCATGTTCGAGCCACGACGAAATGTTCACGTCGAGATACGGTGAATATTTTTCTTTTGAACGTTTCGACGATGCTCGTGGCTCGTTATGTCTGTCACCCGGTTTTGCGCGCGTATTCGAAAATTCTCTATTAGAGATCGTTAGGTACTCTGGAAGTCTTCGCGCGTTTAGAAACAGTTCGTGGTAGATGGATGCCGAAACGAGCTGCTGAAATCGAATTGCGATCGAAAACACGAATTTACGGATCAAAAAGTTAAGAGGGTAGCGATAGTTTCTGGATTAATTTAGAAAAAAAATTAACTTAATAAAAGAACGATTCTTTGTGAAAAAGCAAAACGAAACTGTAGAATAAACTTTTTCGTAAGACGCACCCTTGTCGAGAAAAACGACTTTGAACAGAGTTGGGTGCGCGCGCAGCGAAGGGCGCCATCTTGGTTTCCCAAGCGCGCCGTTGCGCGCGCACTTTGCGATCTTCGAAGGCGTTTGTCTCAAAAACAAAGGCTTGGTTCGAAAAACTTTATCCCACCTTTTAGTTTTAGTTTTATTCGAGAAATAGCTTTGTTATATTTCCAACTAAGGAAAGATATCGATCAATCCCCTGACTTTACTCAAAAGCGGGTGTAAGTTTAATAGAATACTTCTTAATTAACTTCGATTAACTATGATACATAACAGAAGCAAGGTAAACTCCTTATTGCTTATATTTTTACTTTAAAAGAAATTGTTTCTTATTATAAATTATTAATTAATTATTTTAATTTATAATAAGATATTATTATTTAATTATTTTATTAAATCATAATAAATTATTAATTAATATTTAACAAGCAACGCTATTCGAGAAGCTCGCTTCAGAGACACCACTGTAACTGTGATTGATAACAAAGTACCGTAAACAATGCACCATGTACAGAGGCTCTTCATCGGTCGTTTCTTTCTGTATTTGTTGTCTTGGTTACTTTGCCACCTCCAGTACCAGCAGTTGAACCGAACAGTGATCGATAGATAGACGCGCGTAAAGAGTGATCTAATCTCTAACACTCGGTGTAAGTAATGTGGAAAGCTGTGATGAGACACGAGGAGAATGAAAATTGTGTACGGTTATCATAGTTAGTGTACGAATATGACAGAAGGCTATGGTAAAAGATATAGTTGCATTGAGTGCACCGAAACATTGCTCTACAAGTTGCACTAAACACTACTTACAAATACTCTCATCTAAGACAATATATTTTGTCGGACTGTTCGTCAAATGCAGCAGACACTGTTCCGCGTATTATATAGATTACTGGTACCTGAGTCAGCTTTACGACGTAATCATAAGGGAACATATAATGTACATATATAAAAATATATATATAATACAAACACGCACGTTCATATATATATTTTTTATACATACACGTGGTCACAACTAACACCGATCGATGGTAGGAAAACAGTAAGGTAGACAGAGCAGATCAGTTAATTTAAATGCACTGTTAAGAGTGTGGTATATAGTAGAATATATATAGTATATATATATATGGTTAAGTAATATATATACGGCTAAAAGTAATGGTGAAATAAATAAGCATTTCCGGAACACGGCCAACATTGATTATATAATTAATATACTGAGTTCATAATAACAAACAATGATTTAATTGGTTAGTACCTCGAAATCCTGTTTGCCCAGCCCAGGGGCAATGTCGATGGACAGGACAAGATAACAGAAAACAGAAAAACAGAAAATTAAATTTCTGGCAACAGGTAATATCCACTCAGTAGTAAATACAGGGCTCAAGTACGATGATAATACAGCTAATTACCTATCGTCATGGCCAATTAAAGATAGCAAAGATTTCATTGTTCAAGGACCATCTCAAAAGTTCCCCAAGCTGAGAAAAGTCTATCGACGGACACGTGAGTTACGTATCGAACGGCTAACCACGGCTCGATCCTGTCTAAGAGGCGTGTGGTTATCCCCACCACTCCTTCCAACTATTCGCCTCGTACCAGGCGGGGAAGATAACAAGCCTCGACTCGAGCAGGCGCCTCTTAGACAGGATTCGACGTGATTCGTCGCAGTTCACTCCCGAGCGTTGAGAAAAAAAATCGTACACGATTGACAATCGTAATTCTAGCTCTCCCAATCGCGATTCCTGGCCCAGTCACGGTCCTTTCTCGTTTGCAAATAGACTTTCCTCGCGTATGACCACGACAAATAATATAAATTAAACAAAAGAATGTAGAAAAAAGTTGTTAGACTCATAGAGAAAAATATAATGGCATCCAACATTCAATACAAATCATAATAGATATATAGAAGAGTAGTAGTAGTAATAGTAATAGTAATAGTAGTAGTAGTAGTAGTAGTAGTAGTAGTAGTAGTAGTAGTAGTAGTAGTAGTAGTA
>NC_071979.1:11556608-11599153 GCF_026283585.1 Hylaeus volcanicus | reverse complement strand
TAGTAGTAGTAGTAGTAGTAGTAGTAGTAGTAGTAGTAGTAGTAGTACCAGTCAAGGACAGTCTGTATTCTCCCTATTTCTTGTCACTTATGAATGTAATGATAAATGTAGTGATTATATAATACAGATAAAAAGAGACTGCAGCTGCACATCGAGCTCCATGCAAGAAAACACTGATTAACGCTTCAACAAAATATTACCCAACGAAATCACCCACGATATATACGCATATACATGTATATCATTTTTATACATTATATATGTATATATAGGTATACGTCATATATGTCTATATAGATATATATGTATTTATACGTGTATACATACATATATAGTTATATAAATATATCAAGTGGTGTACCCTGTCGGTACGTGAAATACAATTACCACACATTGAGTGTTAAGTACTAAAGTAAATAAACAAATATCCAATGAGATAAATAGAATTATGTAAATAACCAGCATGTCGGGGCTTCTCGTCCTGTTGTGGATTCGACGGTGTGTATGAGTGTACAGTAGCGCAACCAAAGGGGCAAGATACGTTTTCAAATGGGACGAACGTCGCTGAAACCTGTCTAAGAGGCGCGCAGTTATTCCCGCCACTTTTTGCCAAGAAGTTCTTGGAACCGTTTGTCTTGTGACAGAAGAGGATGACAACAACGCGTAGACTCGTCAACGTCTAAGAGCCACAGCCTCGACTCGAGTGGGCGCCTCTTAGACAGGATTCGCTTTAGTTCGCTCGCGAGCGTTGAGAACAAAATCTCTACGGTTAATAATCGCATTCGATCGTTAATTCTACGTCGTTCTCACCTCCTTCCTCTACAGGAATTTAACTAAATTTTCCCTTCACGGGTACGGAATATACAAATTTTAATGCACGCTTTATTAGACAATACTTATCTTTTTTTTATGTAAGTAACCCCACGTTCTTATAAGAAATTTTTGGTTGCGCCACCGTGAGGCTGTGATAGACAGTACCCATGTATCTTCACAACAAGTTGGCGAGGCAAACTCATTTTCTTTCTCACTCTGTCCCCCTCTCCTGCTGCCATGCGCTACGTCGTGATTGGCTATGGCCAATGATAAAGGACGACAACGAATATATCGAGATAGAGTGAAACAGAATGACAACTTTACAGCATCGGCGTAGCCTCCTAATCAAAGTGCCGACTACGTATTAAGTGTAAGGGTGTTTATATTAACATACAGTCCTATAAACACTTATAAAGATAACGAAACCCCGAAAATGATTAAGAAAAGAAGACTGAAGCCAACAGCATCACTATGTTGCGCCAATAGATAGAACCACGAAGACTGTATAAGGAGATCCAACTCCCTAAGAAAGTTACTAGAAAACTGTTATCAAAATACCGAATTTGATGTTATGAATATTTCGACCACTCGCGGCGCAACTGCGCACAGACTACAATATACAGGGTGTCCCAAAAATGTTGTAACACCTTGAAAGGGGTGGTTCAGAGGATGATTCGAAACAACTTTTTCCGTAGCGAAAATATTGTCTGAGGCTTCGTTAAGGAGATATTACCAGAAAACGTCGACCAATCAGACCGTGCGTATACCGTTGGAGCGGCCATGGTAGCGTAAGACTACGCACTAAGCGGCCGCGCTCATTCGCTACCGCGGCCGCTTCATCGGCATACTCGCGCTCTGATTGGTCAGTGTTTTCCGTTAATATCTCCTCAACGAAGCCACGTACAACATTTTCGCTAAGGAAAAAGTTGTTTGGAATCACCTCCTGAACCACCCCTTTCAAGGTGTTACAACATTTTTGGGACACCCTGTATATGTCATATGTGTATATATTATCTATTAATATACAGATGATAGAGCCTCAAGAAATTCATATGTATTTTGCAATAACAAATGGACTGCCGGTCAAGTGCAGTGCAATCTGAAGATTATCTGTAGATCATGAAGACTGTATAAGGAGTTCCAACTGTGTAGTGTAGAAGTGTCATCAAAATTTCGACCTTGAAGTTATGAATATTTCTACCACTTGCGGCGCAAGTGAGCAGAGATATACATATACATATATCGTAGTCTAGCGCAGCGAGTGGACGAAATATTTATAACTTCAAGCTCGGGATTTTGATAACAGTTTTCTAGTAACTTTCGTATGGAGTTGGATCTCCTTATAAGTCTTCATGGATAGAACGTATAAATTGTATTTTTTTCTAGTCGACACTATAATGCGAACCCACGCCAATGCTCTGCAATCAATTCATCTCAATCTGTCCCGATATGCTGCCGTCGTCCCTCGTCACCGGCCGCAGCCAATGACGACACAGCGCACGGTATCAGAAGAGGTGGAACAGAATGAGAACCGTGTCTTTGGCTCACCAACTTGTCGCGAACGCAGAGTTACCCATGTGTGTTGTACCCAATACATGTGCATATACAAATCGTACGACAGTTCAGGGGTAATTAATTTTTTTTTTATGTCTCGACTCCTCTCGTTTCTTCTTAGAGGCTTTGTTTTCCGCGTGAGTGTGCCTCGTGTGCGACTAATCGTGTACAGGACGGTCTGAAATATGTGAATCTCTTCGGTAGGTGTCCCCGTAGCGATCGAGGTCGATCCACGGTGTAAGTTTTCGGTGTGTGATTTAATCCTGTCGTCATCATACACCTCGCAACTCATACATAAGACTGGTAAGATACGTACAAATACAAATTAAGCAGATCGTGGTGGCTAGCGATGGGAGATAATATTGAGTGGTCCTTGCATCAATGCAGTAACGAAAGGGGGGGGGGGGAGAAGAAAAGACACAGAGAGAAGATTCAATAATCGAAAGAGTATGAACAGTAAAAGAGATGTGGGGAGCGGCGGGTGATGCTCCCATAATCGCTCGCCTCGGCTCGATCAATTCACTTCTTCGTTTCTTTTGTTTGGGAAAAGATTCTATAGTATCGTAACCTGCAATATTTCCTAATAAATAAAAATAAGTTGCTTTACGTAGCCTCGATGGCGTTCTTAACTTTCCCAATCGTGAATAGATTAAACTTCGAAATTCAAAAGCCTTTAATTCGTAAGCTGATCGAACGAAGGCGACCTCTAGCCGAGCCCCTCCCCCGTAATTCGTCAACATAACAAACTTCTCGAACGTACGTTCGATCGCTGAAATAAATACATCGTTATACTGTGGTGAACATATCGGTAGGCAGTGACATCGCCAAAGAAAAAAGACACGTAGTCGTATATATAATCATAGGACAGTAGAGTGTGAAACGCAATAAACAGGATTAGGTTACGCTAAAAATAAATAAGAGGGCGGCTGGATACTCAAAATAGGTGGTAATAATCGGATGCGCTTTCAACATTACATGAACAGAATCGGACAAATGTAGAAAAGAAAAGGAACAGTTCGCACAACCGTTAAACTTCGAGGTTTCCATTCTTCTTGCATCGTTAGAAACGGAAAAGTTTTGCCTTTTTCCAGTTTTAGGCGCGAGTCATACCTTGCTATTCGCGAAGAGGAGACCCACGCCCTCCATGCAAACCTGAAGAAGCCCGCCCTCGCCAGTACGCATGTCCTGAACCGGGAATTCACCGCCGAGCTCGACTCCCATGTTCGCGCCGCGACCGCGAGCTGCAGCCTTCTCCATTGCGTCCTTTATGCAATAATACAGCTCCTTACACTGGACATAGATTAAAATACCGTTACCCGACTCTTTCGACGTTGCGAATGTTGTGTGACTCTTGAGGGCAGCTTAGAGACGACACCCTCACTGGAGACACAGTATAAGTACAACCAGTAGCGTCATTTGGCAATAGTAGCGTCCGCAAATGTGCATACCAAGAACATGGCGACGACGCTGTTTACTGTATGGTACACTAGATGGTACTAATAGTAACCGACACCACGCGCAGCGTCACACGTAGATTCAATCATGAAGACTGTATAAGGAGATCCAATTACCTACGAAAGTTACTAGAAAACTGTTATCAAAATCCCGAGCTGGAAGTTATGAATATTTCTACCCCTCGCGACGCAAGTGCGCACAGACTACTATATATGTCATATGTGTATGTATTTTCATATACAGGGTGTCCCAAAAATGTTGTAACACCTGAAAGGGGTGGTTCGGGAGGTGATTTGAAAGAACTTTTTCCTTAGCGAAAATGTTGTCCGAGGCATCGTTGAGGAGATATTAACGGAAAACATTGACCAATCAGAGCGCGTGGATACCGTTGGAGCGGCCGCGATAGCGAAGGCTATGTGCTACGCGCCCGCTTAGCTCGTTGCCTTCGCTACCACGGCCGCTCCGCCGGCATACTCGCGCTCTGATTGGTCAGTGTTTTCCGTTAATATCTCCTCAACGAAGCCTCGGACAACATTTTCGCTAAAGAAACAGTTCTTTCAAATCACCTTCCGAACCACCCCTTTCACAGTGTTACAACATTTTTGGGACACCCTTTATATTTTTCAATCTTAGATCTTTCCTTAAGGGTGCGCAGGAGTCAGAGCCAAACTCCGAGTTGACTTCAGTGACAGTTGCGGAAAGAAGTTGGAAACTCCGGGACAAGGACAGAGAGGGCGATACAACAATTGCAGGAGAGATGAGGACAGGGCGATAAGGCTAGCATGATTTTTTTCCAGGATATTGAAGCAAAGAAGCATATATATGATATATCATATACATTCATGATAGTGGTAGAAATATTCATAACTTAAAGCTCGGGATTTTGATAACACTTATACACTACACAGTTGGAACTCTTTATACAGTCTTCATGGATTCAATATATTGCGCAGCGTCACAGTAACATACTGTGGCAGCGTGGTTACGTGTGGTGTGTTGTGTTTCATTCTATTACGTTGACGTTCCTCTGCGTAATATTATTTATTGAATATCTTTGAGTATTTCGCTAACCTTTGAAACCAGTACTTATGTTCAGTGTTTTATACATGCCGTTTGCAATTGCCTTTCTTTTTCTTTCAGTTTAAATATGTGCGCGGTGCATACCAGAAACATGGCGGACCTCGGACACCAACATCAAAGGTGCTGACACGGAGTGACGCTACTGGTTGTACCTATACTGTGGTGCTGGTGACTTCTACCTTTGAGTATATAGAGTCTATATACTCAATATATTGAGTACATAAATTCTATACAGGGTGTCCCAAAATGTTGTAACACCTTGAAAGAGGTGATTCGGGAGGTGATTTGCAACAACTTTTTCCTTAGCGTAAATGTTGTCCGAGGCTTCGTTGAGGAGATATTAACGGAAAACACTGACCAATCAGAGCGCGAGTATGCCGGTGGAGCGCCCGCGGTAGCGTATGAGCGCGGCCGCCTATCACGTAGACTACGCTCAACCGGCATACTCGCGCTCTGATTGGTCAGTGTTTTCCGTTAATATCTCCTCAACGAAGCCTCGGACAACATTTAACAACAACACGCTAAGGAAAAAGTTGTTTCAACTCACCTCCCGAACCAACCCTTTTAAGGTGTTACAACATTTTTGGGACACCCTGTATACTCAAAGCTTTTACGCTACAGCTACGAGATCAGGGCCGTCACGTGGGTAAGAGGCGCCTGTGTGCAAGAAAAATTTAGCGCCATTTTCCATGATACATGATTGGTAAATTACAACAAATATACATTACACATTATACATTATATAATTATTTACATGTTAACCCTCCGAGCTTTGACTGCCACCAAATTTTCGATTAAATCACTAATATTTAATGTATCTAGAACAGAGATGGGCAAAACCCTAGACTTCGAATAAATATGAAGTTTGTCGATATGTTTGTCTCGTTTCTTTCTTTGGAAAATTTTCAAAAGAGGAAAGGAGACGAACGTATCAGCAAACTTCAGATTTATTCGAAGCCTAGGGTTTTGTCCATCACTGGTTTGCGGTGCACAACCTGCATAACCGTACGTGGCAGCCCTGTACGAGATAAATAAAGTGCTCGTGAAGAAATGAACTAGGTCACCACGTGACAGGACTTTTCAGTATAGAAGTAAAAGGTAAGTGAAATTAATTTCATAAGCGAGACTACGACACATTTGAATAAGACTTGTGAATTAAATAGGTTAGAAAATTAAATACAACGACAAATGTGAGGTTACGTGGTCTTCGACAGTCTCGAGACAAAATTACAGTCTGCCTCATAAGAGCGTGTCGGCTATATTTCTGTGAATGTTTATATATTTGTACAAAATTTTATATGGGTCGAATCTACACCTAAAATATTAATACGCATTTACCTAGTAAGGTGACCAATATCCTCCATTAGGAATTATAGCTTGACAGTCTAGGCATGCTGTCTATTCATTTTTCAGGGTAAGATGCTGGGAACGACCTCCATATCTTTCCAATGTGATGTACAATTACTCTTATTTTGGTAATACACCTTCCTCTTAGTTTGTACTTCATTATGGACCATACATTACAGCATCGTTATCACTAGACTGCCGATCTTTATGCAAAATAAAATCTTTACAAATGCACCTACAAAAATTGAACCCAAATAGGAATTTATTTTACCCTGCAAATATTATAATGTGAACTTTACTTTCATTATTTTCATATTCTTGCACATTGTGTGCATTTTGTAATTTTTTGCACATTCAAACTTCCTATAAATGTATAAAAATCTGCAGTCTATTTATCACCATAGTATGGTAACAGTGTTTTCCTCTTTTCATCTTTTACAGAAGCGACTTCAATGTTTAGGGTTGTTGTCTTCTTGCAACATCCACTGGTCTTTAGTTTGATTGAACCAGCAATTCAAGGATGTGAGAAGACCCCTTCCATATAATTTCAGCATTGTTTGTGCATTCAGATTGTGAATGAAAATACATAAAGTCCCGAAACCTCTTGCGATAAAGCAACTCCAAACATGCACTTTTATGGGGTGTTTTACACTTCTTTGTATTATTCTTTTTCCACAGGCAGACCAAGCATGTCTAATAGGACACCAGACCCAAAATGAAGATTCATCAATGAACACTGTATTGCTCCAATCCCAATCACTACTTTTGTGAGCCAACACCAGACAATTTTTGACAAATTAGTAGAGAGCATGCAAGACAGTGCCAAGCTATAATTGCTAATGGAGGATATTTGATACCTTACTAGGTAACTGCGTATTAGTGTTTTAGGTGTAGATTCGACCCACATAAAACTTTGTACAAATATGTAAATATTTACAAAAATATAACCGACACGCTTTTGTGAAACAGACTGTAAACTGTAGAAATTTTCACGAGTTTCAGTCTGACAGCCAACATGTTAGGTTAGGTATTTATCTTCGTAAATGATTCTGCTATCGAGAGAACATCTCCCGATGTTCTTTTACTTGTTTTCGTTAACTCGATAAGTTCTCGATAAGTCTTTACGCGCTGAATTCCCTCGCACTTCATTGATTCGTTAATTAGGGATAAGAGTAAGGAGAGAAGTTAGAGGTCATTGATTATAGAACCCGGAACTCGCGGGTCAAGTGGTCGCAAATCGACTGGAAATAAGTTCGAATTATGTAACTGAGATACACTGTTATGTTTGCGATGAGATAATCTCGTTTAAAGTGTATAAACATATCGAGATTTTATATCTTCTTGCATTTTTGCACAGTCTCATAGATTTACATTTCCATTTGCCATAAATGCATAAACATTCACGGTCTGATTATATTATTTGCAGGATATTATAATACATTACAGAAGAGTTATTAAATCAATTTTCAACATGTTAGATAGTGAAAAATGAATTTTTGTAAGTCTGTATAGCATTTTTAAAGCTGATTGGCATCCCTTCTAAGTAAATGAATTTTGATGAAGAGTTATCAAATCAATTTTCGAGATGTTAGATAGTGAACAATGAATGTTTATAAGTCTGTGTAGCATTTTTAAAGCTGATTGGTACTTCTTCCAAGTAAATGAATTTTTTCAGGAGTGTATAGCATTCCTAAAGTTGATTTGGTGCCCCTCCTGAGCAAATAAAGTTTTAATACTTCATTATAATCCTGTAGAAATGTTTGATAAGTGCATACCTTCTTAGTGTAATACTTATGCAGCTGCGTTTGCCCGCCGTTCCGGCGCCAAAGGCACAAGACTTTGTTCTTGGGACTGTAGGTCATATTGACCAGCCGTTCGTACCACCATCGCTCGACGATAACGCCGTTGACGGACCTCAGCACCAAACCGTCGTGACGGACCTCCAGGAAACGCAGGTCGCCCTCGGCGTCGATGCCAGCGTGAACAGTGAACGACTGTCGATGCATTTGTCGCGACGTGAGAGGCTTCAAGTCTATGTCGTTCCCATACTAAAATGTTCAATGAACAGACCTCGGTAACTCTCGCTAATTTAACACTTACAATTAAGCTGTTTTTATTTGAGTTGTCATTCAAGCCATTTGATATTTTGATTATAGATCATATTATCACATAATATTTCATTACGTCATTGATACATAAATGATCAGCTTGTTCTGTTCTGTTCTATACTGCATTAGTGCCTCATACATTTCATGAAAATACAGTGGGTGTAGAATGTATTCGTACACCGATCAATTTCTCAGAAAACTTTTATGTGAAGTTGTAGTTTCTCAACTTCTTTTTTTATAATTAATGGTATTTTACATATTCTCGGAAATCTCTAAGATAAATATAGTCCAAACAACATTTACTAGTTAATATAATGTGTGAAATTAACAAAAAAATGTGAAGAGTGGGTAAAAGTATAGAAGCAATAAGTATTTGTACGATTCTTATGACGAACCATTCACAGTAGACTTTGTAACGTAAACACATTAGTTTATTGCTCCATACGAATTAGAAAATATCAAATTTCCAGTGAAGTACTTTTAAAAATGGCTCTAATAGAGGAATTGAAGAAGATCCCACCTCGAATAACTAATAATTTAGTTAATTTAATGCTTAGAAGAGTTATAATAATTATAAAATCAAAAGGAAATTCTATGAAGGAAGTATTATACATATACTTGTAAATTAATGTAAATTTCTTTTCTTTTAATGAAGTTTCAAAAATTAAACAGTTGTGCGAATACTTATTCCTTCAATATTCTATCGATTAATTGTTTTTTTCTTGTTAATTTCGCAACTTACATAAATAGCTATTTTTTTTTTGTAATCTATTTATTCTAGAGATTTCCGAGAATATGTAGAATGACATTGTTTAAAATTACAATTTTACATAGTTTTTTTGGAAATTGATCGGTGTACGTATATTTTCTACATCCACTGTGTGTTTTACAGAATTAAATTTGCCATAAAATGTATATTTTCAGTGCCTTTACCCCTTGGCCTACAACCACGAGTGAGACTCGTGGTAAGGAATTTGGACCATAAACAATAAACACGAGATGGACATATCTTTATTGTGACCTGAATGTAAAGTTTAACGTGGCATAGAACGTGTTAACCCTTTGTACTCGAGAGGTGAGTCTCAGTCACCACTAGGTTTCACGCAGCAAATCTCTACAATACCTAATGTTTCTTTAGGTTTAATTTCTTTGGAGCTCGAAGTGCTAATAAAATGATTGTCAATGCGGTAAAGGTGAGCTTATTCTCAAATCTAGATAGCTTAGAATTCATGGCAATAGAATGCTAAGCTATCGAGTTGCTGGTAGATACCAGAAAGAAAAGCCTCGAGTGCAAAGGGTTGATACGTCCCGTGTGAGTAGATGGCGTTAGTGTTGGCTTCTTTCTTTCTTCTTTTTCTTTTCTTCATTATAGTGCGTAGATAAATATTAGTGTGTTGGCTGGAGCGTGCACGGTGTAAAGAGTTGTAATTTAGTCTGTATATGTAATCTATATTAATCTTGTTATAATAAACATAGTATTCTAATATAACATTGGCTATATTAATACATGTCCAATGCCAGGTTTGCTATGGATAGAGAAAATAAACAAAGTCCAAGATCGAGGATCGTCTACTCACAAGATTGTGTACTTGGTCGAGAAGTTGATTGAGCTCCTGGCTGTAGATCAGGCCTATGTGACTCTTCCCGAGTAGTCTTCTCACCTTGCGCTTCATCTCGTTCTTCTCCACGTTCAGCATGACTAGAATCGCCGTCAGATTGTGCAGCAGGGTGCATAGCAGTCTGTCTTCGTCGTGCTCGAGCCTTTTCTTCTCGCTTTCGCTCAAACTCCTGTACCTGTGGCCGGACAATCTACTTAAGTTCTCTGTTTCTCGGGTTGTCTACAGGGTGACCCAGCCTAAGTGATACGGAGTTTTAACTCCAAAACTATCGGTCGAATGCAAAATTTCAAATATGGAAATTGCATGGTAAAATGGGGCTCATGTTTCAGCGAGAAAGAATTTTTGTTAACTTTGTTATTTAACGAGATATGATGGCAAAATTTCGTTTTTCAAATGGAACTATATATTTTTTTTTATACCATGCGATAGCATTTTTCAAGACGAATTCACTAAGTTTTAATGTATTTACCCAATTTTTATTAGTTTTTAAGATATAACGCTTCAAAGTTTGCTAATTTTCAAGGAAAAATCTCGGATAATTGATGCAGTAAGCACCATGCGGTTCTTGAAATCGATTCGGAGGGTCTCGCTTGGGATTCTAGGCCCAGAATATTGGGATTCTTCCCATTTTCAGGCTGAATGTGTGCACTACGATTTAGCATTGTATTAATATCAATTCACATTATCAGTTCACATTATAAAGTGAACATTTTTTAATTTGACGACCCTCTACACCCATTCCAACATATACAGTATGTCCCACGAAATCCTGGACAGCCGATTATTTCGTAACCTATTAAAGATGCGAAAAAAGTTTCTTATATGAAATTGAATGCCAAGAGGTGGCTGATTTATTGGTCGTAACAATTTTTTTTTATCATTATTGTTTACAGAGATATGAAAGTTACGTTTGGTTTTTCAAATAGGATTATATACTTTTTGTTTGATCAATAGATAGTACGTTTCAAGACGAATTCAGCCAGCTTAATGTAAACACCCTTTTGCAAATAGTTTTTAAGATATTACGCGTAAAAGTTTACTGATTTTCGGTACAAGACAATCTGCGAGACCAGGAAGCACAGTAGGGGATCTCGACTCTCGACCGCACTTGAAATGCTACGGGTTAGACCGTGCCTCTTGAAACCGATACGAGGAGACTGCGGTAGGAACGGCAGGCCTAAATTCTACATAATAGTTTTTTTCACAACCGTTACCTTTACGGCATGCAGAAAAATGTCGCCCATGTTTTAGTAATGAACCTCCATACCCTCCAACAGCAAACGACTTGAAGTTTATTTTTCTTACACAAGGCAATTATCAAATCAGCCAATAGAACGAATAGGAAGGCTCGGTGTTTATACTAATGGGAACCGAAGGAAGGTGGACCGCCGAGAGATAGTATCGTAACCACCAATTGGATTCGTGTGATGGCGCGAAAACATCACAGAGGGGGAATCCGAGTTTGTTTCGAACCGTTAATAACACAACAGCGAATAGCAGTTTTTTCAATTTTGCACTGAAATACAATTCGTTCACTGCGCTATTTAGACGTTGGCACTGCCTTTATACACATTGTCGAAAGCATAAGCATCGAAAGGGTTAAAGATTGAGAATGTTTCTGAATTGTAGTGAACAAACATCAAGATTTTACCGTCGTTGGACTTGGTTTCGGCCGATCAGGATATCGTTGGTGGAAAACCTCGCTGACTTGACGATATGACAAATATCCATGACCTTGCAAGCGCAAAAACTCCATGTGAAGGAGTAATACCCATAAAATGCAGAAAACTAAATTTATAACACCTTTCCTTCTTCTTTGAAGAAATGTACTACGTACAGTAAACGATGTCTGCTTGCAGTAACAGTTTACCAGTCACTCACTAGCCCCCGAACCTTCAATAACCATAAATGGAGGACCCTTCGCGTTGCTTTCAGTAATAAGTACAGCATTTGGCATTTATGATTATGGAAGGTTTGCAAGCTAGTGAGCGACTGGTGAACTGTTACTGCAAGCTGACACTGTTTACAAGCCACTTCCTTTTTTCGATTTTAAATTATTGTTTTATTTGGAATCTCCTTCCGCAAACAGATATCCAAAATGACTCGCTTTTTACTGTACGTAGTACCTACATTTCCTCGAAAGAGAAGGAAAGCTGTTATAAATTTTGTTTTCTCTATTTTATAGGTATTGCTCGTCCACAAATTTTATTAATTTCCTCAAAGTTTTCTAACCAATAGGAAACAGTTTCTTTTTTCAGGAAGTAGCTAATAGCTCTTCTGTAGAATTTTCTTCAGACCTCGGAAACCGTTTTCCTACCACAAATATTCGAACGTTCAAAGTGCCTAGTTGCTGTCCCGGGTTAATATAAAAGTAAAGAAAATGTCTTTCACAACTAAAGACAAGGTGGAATTTGTGCGCTTGCGAGGTGATGGATATTTATCATATCGTCAAGTCAGCGAGGTTTTCCACCAACGATATCCTGATCAGCCGAAACCAAGTCCAACGACGGTAAAATCTTGATGTTTCTTCACTACAATTCAGAAACATTCTCAATCTATAACCCTTTCGATGCTTATGCTTTCGACAATGTGTATAAAGGCAGTACCAACGTCTAAATAGCGTAGTGAACGAATTGTATTTCAGTGCAAAATTGAAAAAACTGCTATTCGCTGTTGTGTTATGGACGAGTTATTGAAGGGTTGATACGCCCCGTTTCAGGGAAGGAAAACGCGTGATCTGAGACTACGGTCGCTTCGTACCCTAGATTATTTTCTTGCGGTCTAAAAACGATATCGGCAAATCTCGTATACACCGTAGTAATACCATTCACATCTGAAACAAATTTCTGTACCCCTTTGGTAGGAATTTAAATGCAAATTCTAATATTAATGTCTTGGCATCATAAGTATTTTCCATTCAAATGTATTATCAATTTGTTAATTACTTCAAAGTACGAACAACGCGGTAAATTCTGAGGATTTCATGTATTACGTAATCAAATTGTAAAAATGCGAATTTTTTGACTGATTTTAAATTCAATTTTCACTAAACTAAATTTACGTTTTATTTGCTCCATTGTTTTCTTTTCCGCTACAGTATTATTTGAGCATTGTACGTATCCTAAAGTTATTGGAAAGTATTGATAAACTGACACTAAAACGATTTGACGGTAGGTAATTGATAAGATATTATGTGGCATAAGAATTGTTAGACACAACCTTTGTTAAAATTCATTCTAAAAAGACTAAGGTGTATACGAGACCTGTTGATATTGTTTTTAGGCTTCAATAAAATAACAATGATTTCCGAGCGCGCGGTTCGCTCACCTGAAACGAAGCACACCTCTATCTTCGACTGTTCATTACAAAATTAATTTTGATAACTCTTTCTTTGGCAGTAGTTCACTTTCTTTGTATCTTTTACCCTCTGTGGACAATATAAATAATTTGCAAGCCTCAACAATGGAAGGGTTAAATGTTCAATCGTGTCTTTTCTCCAAACTAAATACAATTTTTTACACGATATCCATTTTTTTCAGATCAAACATGTCTGTGATACATTTGAATCCAGCGGGAGTGTTTGCACTCTGTATACGAAAAGAACACGAACTGTATCACAGAACAGAGAGAAGGACGTTTTGGCTGCATTTAATCCAAATGCCAAATCTTCCATTAGAACAGTCGCAATTAACTGTGACGTGTCAAAATCGACCATTCACCGAGTTTTACAGTCGAATGGTATGAAGCCTTATAAGGCTGTTTCGGTGCAGCGCATCTTCGACAGAGCCATATTTTTTCGAGAGCACAATCACGGGGGAGACATACCTAAATGAGAGAGTCGAGACCCCCTACTGTGCTTCCTGGTCTCGCAGATTTTCTTGTACCGAAAATCAGTAAACTTTTACGCGTAATATCTTAAAAACTACACTAACGATCAAAACTTGGCGCACAAATTTTTAAACGGTTCAAAGACATGGAAGTTTTCAATCGATTGGAATTAAACTCTCTGAGGAGTAGTTTTGTAGTGTCCACTGGGCGTGTGTAAAGTTACATGGGCGAGGGTTGACGCGAAGGGGTTAATTCACCCCCCTAAAGGGGAGGCTGTAGAAAAACGTCTCTTTGAAACAGGCCAGGGATGACGGAAGGGGTTGAAAAATTCAAAAAAACCTTTGGGGCGACTCTCCTTGATGCCCTTGTTACGTGCCGATATTTTCATTTTTATTTTTCTTGATTTCGTCGGCAGGAATGTGTTCGAGATGGTTTACCATCCCGAATTCGTTCTAATCGAACACAAACCTAGCCTTTGACGGTAGTTTATTAAATTCATTTTTGAACAAAGTTACACATTCCTTCCTTGAAATCAACGTCGTCACGCCATTTTCACCCTGCTGGCAGCGCCACACCTTGTATAAAGTTTTGTAAATATATTCAATTTGTTAATATTTTAATAGGTTTAGTATAGTAAATATGTTAAATGCGTTGCTTGTTACGAATGAAAGGCGTTAAATCATGTAATGTAACAACGGCGTATACATGTATAATTGTTGGAAAGATAAGCACATCGAATATTACCATCGCGTTCAAATATCACGGTTACAGATATCATTGGAAGAAGGACATGTAAATATCGCGCATTTAGGTTAAACCTTTATTTTGTTATTTCTTCTTCATGTACGCTCTGAATACCGAAGCCGTAACTCGAATAGCAGCGTGGTTCGTCCGCGCGCACGTTGTCGCTAGGACGAATCGAGCGGTTTGGTGGGCGCGAGGCGCGAGACGAGGTACAACTCGTAAACACCAAATTCTTGCGTGTACCGAGTCGCGAAATCTCGAAGACTTTTTCTATAAACTGGCGACCACCGAGTTTACGTGGTCGAGCAAGGCACGAGCCTTCTCACTTCTCATCGTACAGTCGCACGAAGCGTGATATTAGTCCGAGCGAGCTAAATTGACCATAGTTGTATTACCGTGAACTTAGTAGTATTATACGAAGTGAGTGGTAGGCAAACACTCTAGTTCCTCGTAAAACAACTCGTTTTATTCAATTTCTTTTATTAATTTAATTTATTTAAATACTTTGATATTAAATCTTTTTTTTTGTAAATATAATTTAGCGTTAATTATACAACTCAACCTTCCTTCAACCACAGGGCGACCAGAACAACTCAGAACATCGAGACCAGCATTTTTCTCGATTTGTATTGTAAAGATATTTAGTGGTGAGTTGATTTTCTTCCAATTAATATTTTTGTATAAATGATTATGAATTTATTTTGTTGTGACCACTCGGAATATCAATAAATGATATTTCATTTCCGGGGAATCCCTAATTGATGTTCTCGGGTGGTATTTCCATTCATCTTTCATACAATATTATTCCGACAATTTTCTATTGTATTATCTTTATCATATGAAATCACTGTTGTTCAAATCTGGGATATCAATAAATGATATAATTCATTCCGGGGTAACCCTAGTTGATATCCCAGAAACGAATAAATATAGCATATTCATATGCTTATGAATAAAGCAATTGCGTGTCCGAATCCGCGAACGGCGTTGACATGGAGTTACTCGTACACCCCACAGACGGGTCTGAACACGGGAGGTTAATTTTTCCCAAAAAACGACATTTTCGTATTTTAATGCTATTCACGAGGGAAAAAGACATCAAAACTGTGTCATTCCAATGCCTTGGACCGTACCATATGTGTTCCACGCAACGAAACATCGTTCCAACCCTTACACTTGAGGTGAACCACCCCTACTTAGCTCAGGGGACTGTTATCGAAACGGCATCTGTTGGGCTTTCATTCTTAACGTATCGAGAACAAACATGGTGAATTTCATCGCTCTTTGATGTCTGAAAGTCCTCCCTTACGAAGGGGGTTGAAAAGTCGCAAGCTGTTCCATCCCCTCAAGGGGTGGCTATGGGGTGCATGGCACGAGTAATGGCATTTCCTGGATCAGGGGAGTCCAGAGAATGCATCGAGTGCAAAATCGGGACTGTCGTCCAAAAATTGTGGATTTTAGGGGGGTGGGGGGTTGTGAGGGTGGGTTTGTCCGAGAGCGATTTCAAGGGGTGAATTTTGTAGGGGGCATCAAACAGAATCGCCTCAAAGGTTTTTTTGATTTTTTTTACCCCCTTCCGTCGCCCTTGGACCCTTCTGAAATGCCGTTTTTCTGCATTACCCCTTTCTCATCACCCCTCGTCAATGCAACTTTGCACACACTCAGAGGACACTTCAAAACTAAACCTCACGAAGTTTCCCGAAGATCGGTTGAAAACTCTCGGGAATTAATACGTTTTAAAATAGTGTCCCGTTTTTTTTGACGGCTAGTGTATATATTTTTGATAAAGGATATAAATTTATTTCGCTGTGATTAAAAAGAAATTTAATATTTATATATAATTAAAACACAACTGGCATGGAACACCCATGTCTAATTTTTAAAATTGTAAATATAATATATGTATGGGCCCAGAATATTGGAATTCCTTCCATTTTCCTTCCTTGGGACACATTTTAAATGACAATATTTTGGTTGGACAGGGTGTGCAACGCAATTTATGCAAGATTGAAAAGAAGTTAAACGGTATAATAACTTGTACATTGTTTTTGTTTTTTTATAACTTCATTTTGCCATTCAACATCCATGGGAGATACGATACGTACGAATTGCTCACATTATACAAGGTGTCCCAGAATTAGTGTAAGAACCGGAAATGTGGGGTAGCTGAGACGATTCTGAACCACAATTTCCTTTCCAAAAATGTCGGATGGTGCTTCGTTTTTGAATTATTAACGAAAAACCGTCAACCAATAACAGCGCTCGAGTAGCGCGCTCTCAGCTGACTACGCCGGGACCTGACGCAGCCAGCCAATCCTGGCTCGAGCCTATCCTCTCGCGGCTGAGCGTGCGCTACACGGCCGCTGTGATTGGTCGGTGGTTTTTCGTTAATAATTCAAAAATGAAGCATGCTCAGCTACCTCCCATTTCCGGTACTTACACTAATTCTGGGATACCCTGTATAAATATAAGTTGAAACTTTTTGTAAATGGATAAATTACATCGAATGAGAAATAATTCGGACCATTTTCGTCTGCAATAATGTAACTTTACAATGGTGGTAGTACTCTCGTGGTTCTTCAACGTGTTCACCCTTTAAAATCTTGGTTATTTTGAGTAATATTAGGGGACCAGAAAGTAATGTCGTTCCTTTTACATTAAATTCAAACAAATAAATTTATATGTGTTTATTTTTAATCAGTTATATAATTGTCCTCGTTATCAATAACCTTCTGCCATCTAGTGTGCAAATTTTCAATATCTGATCGATAAACATTGATTGGTACACGGTGAGCTGGTAAATAATAAACAAGTATTTGCATTCGCAGAAACGACATTACTTTCTGGTCCCCGTAATATTAGGTTGTCTCAAAAGTTTCTTTCGTGAGT
The DNA here is from genome assembly GCF_026283585.1 of Hylaeus volcanicus. Classification (NCBI taxonomy): domain Eukaryota; kingdom Metazoa; phylum Arthropoda; class Insecta; order Hymenoptera; family Colletidae; genus Hylaeus; species Hylaeus volcanicus. The sequence goes on along the minus strand of NC_071979.1, from coordinate 11,581,716 downwards.
TGCATTCAATTATTTTCTGTGGCAGTGTTTATATTGTTGAAGCAAATGTTAATTTGTACAGTTAACTTTTATAGCCACAGATGGCATTACTAATATTAAGGTTCTTCTATTGTTTCTGCCCTTCTTTTATCGCTGTAAGACTGATGCTCAACCAAAGAGTTTTTCATATGTTACCACGTGTTCACCTTATATACTTATATGTTTTATATATAATAAACATTCCTACGTAACAAACTAGACAGGTGACGTGCCCATTTTTATTATAAACATATATAAATAGACAATATAACTCCTTAGACATTGATGCTGTAACAGTAATGAAGCGAAATGAATCGTAGACATTTCAATAATGTAACATAAAACATACAATATTGTGTATATATTAATTATTAATAAAACGAAAGAAACTTTTGGGACAACCTAATATATTAAAGTGTACGTTTCGTTTTAATACTGATTCCATTTTATCTATAACTTTTTCTCCATAATCACCGGGTATAATTTTTAAATTTTCTGCAACTGTAGTTACCAAATCTATAGATTCTGTTAGAGGTAATCCTATTGTTTCCAATTTCTTTATGGCCTCAGGTAACATTTGGAAATGGCTCTGAATAAATGTTAAATTTTGTTGTAAATACTCGCATCGTAATGCTTCTTTCGCCGATTTAATTGACCAAGCCTCCTTTTCATCCAACGATTCTATGACGTCTTTTATTCCTTTTAAATGCGTTGCATAAAAAAACGCAAGTTCCATCCAGGTCCAAAAATATGCAACATATGCTATATGCAAAATAAAAAATATATTTTTGGAATCATCTAATCGTGACATAAATTTCTGTCCAGGTCCCATTCGTCTACCTATTTTCTATAAAAATATGCATTTGCATAAAGATCCGCAGTCTACTAATAATTAACTGACACAGTGTTCCCATACATACCTTTCCATCATCTCCCCAGGGCCTTGGTCCATGCCTATCATGTCTCGTTCTTGGGACACGGCGTCCAGGAATGCGTCCTCCCAAAACTGCATCTGGTCCCAAAGTGACGATCTCTCCTTTCCAAGCAACCCTGCGTCGTCATCATACAAAGAATCGTTTGTTCAATATTTTCCAGACGAAAGCGTAGAGCTTAGCCCCATTGAGCTCTATTCTAACTGGAGTGTGAACTCTTGTAGGAAGAAGTAGAGGCGACGGAGGTCCGAGGAGAAATGCAAAATGGCTGGTTCCGGTATTATCCTATAGCAAATTTATTTGTAATGGGGAGCAAACATACGCCGTAACATAACCTACCCGAGCATCGCTGAGCATCGTCGAGTGAGTTACTTTCAGATTGTTTTCCGCATAAAATTGGATAAATACAATATAAATTGAATTGTGACAGGGACCGATGGTTTGCGACTGCGTACTAACTGTCGTCAGTCTCTGGCATAGCTTGCACCCGACATGCTAACCTCTTTGTTGTATCCGCGTCTACGACTGTGTAATCTGTGTTCTTATATAATTAATAAACATACTATTTATAATCCGAGTCTTCCCCTTGGAGCCGCCTTTTCCCAACAAATTGAATTGTGACAAATAATAAAATTTACCTCTACGCCAAATTGTATATATTTGTATGATCTAAATTATGGTATGTAAATTATGTATACTATTTCATTATTATTAATGTTTATATCGTTTTATATATAAATAAAAAGGAAATAAAGTTCAAATCTGTACGAATATTTTTTTTACGCATCAAATAATACCTAGTGCCACGAAAAGCAAACAAAGAGGAGTCTGTTCTCCCTCCACACATAAATTTGCTATAGGATTAGTACCACCGGAACCTTCGACCATATATACATGGACTGCTCAAGCCTACTCTTTATACACTGAGCAGAGCGTAACCACCATCTCCATACCAAAAGTGAGACTTGACGCTAATGCGCATGCGTCGAATTCGAGAACTATAGCAAAAATTCCATCTCGATGACAGGCTGACTGCAGCTTTAACCAATGGTCGAAGAGTAGTTCCTTTGAGTATATAGACATATACTCAATATACATTTCTATATTTCTATATACATTTCTATATACTCAAAGAGTAGTTCACCAAACCGTCCAAAATTTCACTTCGCGCCTTTCCCTACTGCTATCGCCCATTGACTATAGCGCTTGCGCACAACTGCTTATTCGTAACTTTGGCATGGCAGATGTTGATTACGGACAACACTATAGCTTGAGCAGTCCATGTATGTATGGTCGAAGACCGGAACCACTCATCTTGCATCTCTCTCGGACCGGCTTCTATCTCACAGTTCGCACTCCAGTTAGGATAGAGCTCAATGTTTAGCCGTCTTCTGTCCAACATACCTTCGAACAAGTACGTTCTAGCAGCTTCCGGACTGGGTGCAGCCGTGGTCGGCACCAGGCTTCCAGCGTGGTACCGGAAGCCAGTGCTCAACGACGATTTGCTGGACCAGACGCTGCCGGTGCGTTGCTTCGGCTGCCGCGGGAACTGAAATCGTAAATGTGTATCAGAATCGTTGAACGACTCCAGGACATGTTACTTCATACAGGATTCGTGAGCTTGATCCTGCTCTAAGAGTATTTAAATTTCTAGCGTTAAGCTCGATTACTCTTCTTGGTTGGTAAGCAATTTCATACAAGCCTCTTGCAAGCATTCGTTGAGTGACGCTACGGCACGTGATTGGCATCGTTCCTGGAGGCATCTAACGTCTCGTTAGAGTGCCGGATCAACACTAAGAAACGTCAAGGAACGTTCACTGAACATTTTTATAGATTCTGGGGTAACAGAGTAGCTAATTCGTAACAGAAAACGTTTCTGAAGGAGGATGCCATTGCTCTCTGGTGCGTTATACTTTCATCTTTTGGAGGACGCAACAGATTTTGAAGGTTAGGTTCCTGGAGAACGTTTTTGAACTAGGATCCAGTATTGGGAGATTTAGTATACGAATATACCGATATACAGGGTGTTGAACAAAAAGCATTCAATATTTATATGGTGTATAGGGCACACTGTACTGAGTAAAAAAGCTTTAGTAAACATAGGTCTAAAGGTCAACCGTTTCTGAGATATAAACATTTTTGTTTGCTAATATCATGATTGACTTACTTGCTTCCGTACTCGACCTCGCATGCGATGTTTATGTCAGTGTTTATAAATTGCGTTCTGAATGTTCCCTCCCATTCAAGTGCCGACAATTTCGTTAATTTCATTTTTTCAATTTCTTGTACAGAAATGAGCGCTGGACACGTGGAAAATCTATAAATATCGAAAACCCAATAGTAAGTCAATCATGATACTAGCAAACAAAAATGTTTATATCTCAGAAACGGTTGACCTTTGGACCCATGTTTACTAAAGCTTTTTTACTCACTACAGTGTGCCCTATACACCATATAAATATTGAATGCTTTTTTTTTAACACTCTGTATATATCCCTGAAGGGGCAACACGATAATCTTGCCCGAGGCGCCAATATTGCTAAAACCGGTCCTGGGCAATCCTACCCAAATTCCTTGCCTTAACCTCTTTCCATCTCCCAATCTGTTACGAAACACCCTGAGTACTTGAGAGAAAACTTCAAAAAATCAATGATCCTCTACGAATCAACCACTCCGTTCTCCTGAAATCTACGAAAATCGTCTAAATTCCCAAATTCGTCAACGTTCCTTGCAGGCAATCTAAAGTTCTAAAAGTACGTGTGCTGTGTCGTGTACTAGCGAAGGAAGAAACGTGAAACGTGTTGGAACGTTACGCAAGCTTTCATCGATATCCGTCGCGTGCAAACGCTAATCAGGCTGACGACGCCGCATGCTTATTCATTGGTTCGACCAACGGTTCGAGTTTTTCGATTACGTCACTTTTCGTGCCACGACTATCGACGATCGGCCGATCCTCGTTGCTCCTCTTCGTCGCTAGCTAATCTAACGTCTAATTCGCCTAACGGAGCTAATTGAGCAGGTGTAAACTCTCGGGAACGACTCTAACCGATCGCTCTAACAGCTCTAATGTAATCTATGTAAACAAAAAATTGGGGAGAGGGGGGGAGAGAAAAAAACAATACTGATTCAGTTGATAATTTACATTGCCTTGCTCGACCTCGCTATCAGAGACAGTGCTTCGGAAAGAAGCTTGGTGCGCTTGCCGAAAAGCAGGATTAGTGATAATGCTACCTCCGTCTGTGGACAAAGCTTCGCTGCTTCCTGTTCCACCTCCCCGCCCACTCTAAAAACACATGACGCTTCTATATAGCACAGTCAAACAAGATCAAACGTCGCTGATTGATTCGAATAGAATTCTCGTCAACTGAACAGCGAAAACTTGTGGTCATGGCATTGCCTCTTCGAGTTAAGAATCTTACAGGCAGCATTTTTTCGTCGAGTGAGGTTCACTTCGGACTAAGATAATTAATCTAACTAATTGTGACGAATGGTCGACTCGGTAGCGATGTTGATGGTAGCGAGTCGTAGGAACAAAATTGTGTTTCGGTTGGTGGAATTATGTAGCCAATAGGTGGGTACATTGCGAAACCTATTGCCTTCATAACACTAGTTTACAGCCAAAATGTATTAGGTTGTCCCAAAAGTTTCTTTCGCTTTATTAATAAGTAATACATGCACAATATTTTATGTTTTATGTTACATTACTGAATTGTGCACGATTCATTGTGCTCCATTACTGTTGCAACATGAATATCTATGAAATTAGATTGTCTATTTATATAAACACGACCACATAAAATAATTGAGTGCAACTCGCGAAAGAAACTTTCGAGACAACCTAATACATTCAACGGCACAATTTTTTTCTTATGTATTTTGGCCTACTGAACTCGACAATCGCAAGAAAAAATTTTTCTATGAATAGGTTTTTTTTATATGAATTTTTTTTTCGATTTTTTTCTGACATACCTTCATATTTTAGGCCATATCTCGAGTTAGAAACGTCAGATTAAGTCGCGCAAGACGCCATTTTAAAGGTAATCGAATTTCCAACAATTACTTTTCACATTATTTTCCAATCGGTTCAAGAGTTTAAGTGTTACGAGCCAATGTATATGAGAAGTTTTGATTTTTTCGGCTAAAATAGAACACGAATATTTCTTCCATCATCATGGAAAAATAGGAACTGTCAAATTATGTCCAGTTTCTTATTGTCTACGTATAGATCGCACTTTTACGAAGAAAACAAACTTTTGTTGAATAAAATCTATGGATAAATACCGGAGGTAGGAACAATTGAGTAAAGGTACAAAAAGGGTATAGGCCGGATAAGAGGGTCAAAAGTGCCCTTGAGCCAAATTGATCAATGAACATATCACGTAATAGAGTGTTAAGAAGAAACCATTTGTGCCAAGTTTGAACCCCGTACCCTTACTGGAAGGGTAGTTACAGGGCGAAATGCAATTTACAGTTTAAGCTGTATATCTTTCGTTGTACTGTATCAAAAAGTTTGAAAAAAATTACTGATATTCTACTTTACGGCGTACATGTTTGTGAATTTTTTCAGAATTTTTCACTGTAAAATGGATTTTTTAAAAATTCGAAAAGTTTAAAAATAATTCGTTTTGATAGAAATTATGAAATGACCACATTTATATTTTTACACTGTTAGTGTTTTGTTATAATTATTAATCTATAATTTTTTCAGATTTTTGGAAGTGGTGGAACGATGTTGGAAAAATCAAAAACCGATATTTGTTTATATTATTACCTTAATTTTTTATGTGACCATGTTCATATTGTGAAAGTTTTAATACCTTATTATCGTTATCAATATATATGTAATTTTTTTCAGATTTTTGTAGAGGTGTATTACATACAAAAAAATTATAAATCGATATTTTCTAACTTTTCGTGCGCAGAGGAGTAATACATTCGGGTAGTTGATATTATTATTGCATCGTATGGTCGTTATATGCATATTAAAAGTAGTTTTACATGTATTGAACAAGTTAAGATTTTAAGAATTACGTTTGGTTATGAATGATCAAATTCCGTATGTAAGTTTTGACTTTTCTCCCGTATCCATTTGAACAATGTTCACTTATCTTTATTTATACAATAAAATAAACAGTTCCGGCCATGTCAGCACGACTCTTCAAAATAGCCTTACTTTGTGAATATTTCCCAAACTTACGTTGGGCTTCCCAAGGAAAACCCAACTCCATTGGTTTATGATACACCAATTGCTATTCATAAGTAAAAAAACTCAGAATTTCCTGTTAACCCTTGAGAACTAAAAGTTCTCCTGACTATAAAAGTAAATAAACGAAATAACAAAATGCCCACTGAAAATCTCAATAGCAAAGAAAACAAGTCCATAGAATAAGCCTGGTATATCTAACTTCACAACAATGACTCATCTAAAAATTAAGTAATCATTGGTCTTTTTCGACATTTTTTCTAATATTTTAAGTTTTATATTATTTGATACATATTGATACATACTATTTTAAACATGTATATGTATAATAACCATTCGATGGAGTCAAAATATCAAAAACCCGAATATATTACTCTTCTACGCACGAAAGGAAATATCGATTAAATAAGGTATTAAAACTTTCACAATATGAACATGGTCACATAAAAAATTAAGGTAATAATATAAACAAATATCGGTTTTTGATTTTTCCAACATCGTTCCACCACTTCCAAAAATCTGAAAAAATTATAGATTAATAATTATAACAAAACACTAACAGTGTAAAAATATAAATGTGGTCATTTCATAATTTCTATCAAAACGAATTATTTTTAAATTTTATGAATTTTTAAAAAATCCATTTTACAGTGAAAAATTCTGATAAAATTCACAAACACGTACGCCGTAAAGTAGAATATCAGTAATTTTTTTCAAACTTTTTGATACAGTACAACGAAAGATATACAGTTTAAACTGTAAATTGCATTTCGCTCTGTAACTACCCTTCCAGTAAGGGTACGGGGTTCAAACTTGGCACAAATGGTTTCTTCTTAACACTCTATTACGTGATATGTTCATTGATCAATTTGGCTCAAGGGCACTTTTGACCCTTTTATCCGGCCTATACCCTTTTTGTACCTTTACTCAATTGTTCCTACCTCCGGTATTTATCCATAGATTTTATTCAACAAAAGTTTGTTTTCTTCGTAAAAGTGCGATCTATACGTAGACAATAAGAAACTAGACATAATTTGACAATTCCTATTTTTCCATGATGATGGAAAGAAATATTCGTGTTCTATTTTAGCCGAAAAAATCAAAACTTCTCATATACATTGGCTCGTAACACTTAAACTCTTGAACCGATTGGAAAATAATGTGAAAAGTAATTGTTGGAAATTCGATTACCTTTAAAATGGCGTCTTGCGCGACTTAATCTGACGTTTCTAACTCGAGATATGGCCTAAAATATGAAGGTATGTCAGAAAAAAATCGAAAAAAAATTCATATAAAAAAAAACCTATTCATAGAAAAATTTTTTCTTGCGATTGTCGAGTTCAGTAGGCCAAAATACATAAGAAAAAAATTGTGCCATTGAATGTAAATTTTTTTTTTTATTTTGTAAACTAGTGTAATTAATCGATATCGATCGTGTACCTGCGGTTGATTTGGTAATATGAGTCTCTAGGTCCCTTTTTTTAAACTCAGTCCACCAAGTGGGTCTCTAGTTCCCTCTTCGAGATCCACCAAACTTCTTCTGGCTATTGGTACCGTTTACACGAAAGGTTCGAGCATCGATTCGCTTCTTCTTTTGATAAAATGTAAAAAGAGTATGTTTATTGGAAGAGGAAATGTCTTCTTGTAGCGAAGATCATTTGTTTCTATCGAAATCATTTCTTTGTAATTTTTAAAAAGAAGCTAACATTAACCCTTTCGGTACGGAGGAGCGGGCCGCGGTTATACATTCGTGGTACGAGGAAGTTTTCCATAATAGTGGTCGCATCGTACGGCAGCGTAAGTTACGAAAACGTGTTTTGCGGTTTCATAGAAATCTCGAGCGTGATTGACACTAAACTTCTGTTACAAAAGTTTCACATTAAATATCCCAAACTCTACAATAGGAATAGAAATTAAATCAGTAAAAGAAGCCAAATTCTTGGGAGTTATATTTGATCAAAATCTGAACCTTAAATCGCATTTCTTTTGAACATTTTCCAAAAAAGGAAACGAGACAAACACATCGGCAAACTTCAGATTTATTCGAACCCTACGGTTTTGCCCATATCTGCTTTTGTAGTTTTGTAATGCATACTATAGAAAATAATCATACCCGTTTCATAGATGCCGCCTATAGGCAGCAGTAGTACCGAAAGGGTTAACAATGGTCAAACCTTTCCTTTATTATGTAAAGCGTGGTGGCTGTCAGCCGTATTTATTTATTAGAACATCTTATGTAATATGAGAAGGAAGAAAGATCAATCTCGTATCGAAAAGAATGTCGCGCTCAGCCCAGAGAGTCGATTATCTTTTCGGTGATCTTCCTTTCTTTCAACAGAAAGCGTGACGATTATCTGAGAGACGTTGAGAGAAGTTTGAGAATTCCAACGGAAGTCCACAGCCTCGTGGCCTGTTTTACCTCAGAGTCGAACGATGTTAGTTTGCTGAGAAACTTTCCTTTTTTAGTGAACATATCCAGGAACATGTCCGTCGTCGATTGATTCTCAGCCGCTGGCGACGTGTGGCCGTGCGGCATCTCCAGGTGAACCTGAGGTGGATCTGCCACGGAGCCAAAGCGTACAATTTGGATGTTTAATAAACGAGATGCCGGAAAAATGATATTTAGGAATATGATATCAACTCGCTACGAACCTAATTTTTGCCTCTCGTCCGCTAACTCTGGCTGTGAGGGGGATTGAGGCGACTTCAAGTTCTCCCTGCTCCCAAAAGGACTGGACGCCTAAAATAGAATCGGTGAACAATGAAATAGGGTATGAATAACACAAAATAAAATAAATATAAGATAAAAAAAAGTATATATAAAATAGAGCATTGAATAATACAGTTTCAATCTACATGTATGATGCTTACTTGGGACATTATGGAGCTATCGAAGCCACCCTCGGACAGGTCCTTGCTCCAGTAGTGGGTGTGCGCGATCTCCATTAGCTGAAAAACCGAGGCCATTCCACCCAAGCCAAAATTATTGTAAGTGTGTCCAAGACCGTGAGCCACTGCTTGAAGGCACTTTAGCATTCCCTTGTAAACTGGTTTCGAAATGCACTGTTGACAAAAACAACAAGGGTCTTTCTTCGATAAGGATCAGGGTATTGAACTCTGATCCTTGATCAAGGCACAGGGTGTTGGACTCTGTCTTTGATCAAAGAACAAGTTGTTGAATTCTCTTTTTAACCAAGCAACAGGGTGTTGAATTCTCTCTTTAACCAAGAAACAGAGTGTTGAATTCTCTCTTTAACCAAGAAACAGAGTGTTGAATTCTCTCTTTAACCAAGAAACAGAGTGTTGAACTTACCACATCGTCGATATGATCATCAGGGCTGATCTTCTTATTGAGACTTTTGTTCAGCTTCGTGACCACCAGGTCTCGATAGCTCTCATCTTCCATCAGCTTCTTCAGTCTGTTCAACTTGAGCCAACCAACGCCTTCCCCAGTCAGGACTTGGTTCACCACCTTAAACGAGTTCAATATTTAATATCAATGTCTCCTTAACACTTTTAATTACCAGCAGTCTATTTACAGGTTTCTTAATTCCAGGATCGTCTTGTAAGAATTAATTGACTGTCTTGTTGGTCATTTACTTACAATCAATTTAAAGAAACAGATGAATCTTTTGTCATAGCAAGTATACAGTACGTAGAAGTGAATGTTTATATTAATATGTATTGATATAGTGAATTCATAATAGTATAATTGTCCATAACAAAATGGATTAATATACATATATTAATACAAAAAATCCTTTTCCAAGTCTTGTTGGTCATTTACGTACGATCAATTTAAGGAAAGAGATGAATCTTTTGTCATAGCAAGTGTGCAGTACGTAGAAGTGAATGTTTATATTAATATGTATTGATATAGTGAATTCATAATAATATACTTGCCCATAACAAAATAGATTAATATATATTAATACAGAAAATCCTTTTCCAGGTAGTAAACTGTTTCGAGATAAACTGGTAAATGAAGTGTTAGTAATCATGGCGATTTTATACCAAATACATACGTCTGTTAGGAAGGCTTGGTTGTCGCTGTTGGTGCTAGACCGTTCAGCGTTCTGCATCCTCTGAATATCCTCCTGGCTGCTCTTGTTCGAGTGCTTTATCAACGACGAGCGCTCGACTAATCCAGTTTTGCCAGCTGAAAAGTTCGCAAGTTGTATTCATTACTCGGCTACTTGGAAATCGTTCAAAAGAATTGATTCTAAGCGTTATACTTTTAGGGAAAGGTCCGAGCATTGGTTTGTTCTTCTCCGATTTCTGCGACTGAGGATGGAGACCGGTATTTCGATTAGAACTATTTTTACTCCCTGGAAATGAAATCAAACGAACGAATTTAATAAGAGCACAGAAGAAATTCTTATCGACAATCAACTTACCGAATAAATCACTAAACATGCTGCTCGTTTGCGCAGCGATGCCATTTAAATCGCTACTAATATTGCTGAAAAAATCACGTCCGATTTCCCTGCGCCCTCCTCGATTATCCGAAGCTACCAATTGTGTACTGCTCGAATCCCTTCGCTGCATCATTACTGGAGACTGCGGGGGCGATTGCTGCGAATCACTGGAACCCTGAAAAGTTTCCATCAATGATCACTTGACTGCGGATTTTATGCATTCAAGATACAAACTAATATAATAAACACTTGCTAAACGTAACCAAAAGGTATGTATATACAGTCAGTCCAATGAGTATTCATACTCTCTACGTTTATTGGAGAACTCTGGCTAAATTAAATGATGTAGGATGTAGGATCGCAGGAATGAATGGAAAAGGTTCTAAGGATAAAAGTAAATGGTTTATTTATTAGTAAACTGTGCATTTTAGTTTTGGAGAGGAATAAGTTTTACAGGGTTTTTCTGAAGCAAAGCTTTCATTCTTTAACAACGTGTGTACTGTGTGATCAAAAAGTAAGGTGACTTTTTGAATTTTGCGGGATACCTACAGTCGATTTTCGTTTTCTTTTTCTTCTTATGTTGGTGCATTCGTCCCAAATAAATATGTTTACAGTTTCAGCTATATATATACTATTTAACCGACTTCGAAAAGGAGGAGGTTACTCAATTCGACATATATATTTATATATATATATATATTTTTTTTTTTTTTAAATGCCTGTTCACCGATTACGCCGAGATGGCTTGACCAATCGGAATGAATCCTGTTGCATCTTGTAGAGCATGCCTCCCCGGTGGTCCCATTATCACGACTTTTTGCAATTTGTCATTTTTTACCCCTCTTTTTACCAAAAAACCGTGATTTTTAGGTATGCTTGCCGATTACGTCGAGATGGCTTGATGAATCAGAGTGAAACCTCTTGCATCTTGTCGAATATTTCTTCCAGTTGGTCGCGTAAAAGAAACATTTTGTTATTTGTCATTTTTTACCCGTTTTTTTTTTTTTTTTAAACATAAACATTTTGTCTTGCATCTGGAAGAGCATTTGCCATTTGGTCCCATAGCAAAACATTTGTCCTTGTCTTATTTTTTACCACTTTATATCAGTTTTTATCGCAAAAAGCGTACTATTTCACGTATGTTTGGCCTGAAACCGATGAAATCGATGAAACCCCTTACATTTTGCTACCGGAGAGGTTTTCGCAATGATCACAGATGCAAAAACTTATGAATTTCTGTATTGTTTATGACTATCGTTATCGCAAAATTCCTATTATATGATGTAACTCGGCGAGAAAATTACCGAGCGCGATGAAACCTTCCGCATTTCATGATACATGAATTCGTGATGTTCCCATTTGCAAAAATTTATGGACACTTTTATTGTTTATAAAACCATTGTTTGTGCGAAATTGCTATGCTCTGGTGCAGCTCGACAAGGAATTTACCAAACGCAATCAATCCTTTCACATGTAGTTGCAGATGTATTCTTGATAATCCCATTTGCAATTATACAGGCTGTCCAAAAAATGTTGGATGTCCTCGAATGGGGTGTTTCGGGATGGGGGGTGATTTGAAACAATTTTTTCTTAACGAAAATATTGTTCGAGGCTTCGTTAAGGAGATATTGACAGAAACCCCCGACCAATCAAGGAGCGCCTGCGGGGCCTATGCTACCGCAGGCGCTCCACCGGCATACTCGCGCTCTGATTGGTCGGGAGTTTCTGTTTCTGTCAAAATATCTCCTTAACGAAGCCTCGAGCAACATTTTCGCTAAGGAAAAATTGTTTCAACCCCCCCTCCCCCGCGGAACAAGTCTTTTCAAGGACCTCCAACGTTTTTGGGTCATCCTGTATATTGTCCATAACTGTTGTTATTGCATGAAACCTATTGGTTATAGATTGCCACTAAAAAGAGTGAAATAAAATAATTTTTTGGAAAAAAAATTTAACCGACTTCAAAAAAGGTACAGTGAAAAGTATGAAATAATTCCTAATTAATTTATATGAATACGCACTAGCTCTAGATATAATTGCTTAAAAGTATGGGAAAATGCAGTGAAAAGTGTGAAATAATTTCTATTTAAACTGCATTGTTATTCACCATCGTTTGATGAATTTGGTTAAATTATTAAATACATCATATTAAATGCAATGCACCTTTTTCGGAGGCGGCGCAGATGTAAAAAATTTTTAATTCCGGTTTGGGTTAGCTATTGGTAGAGGCGGCAATATTGAATGCTGTCAATGTATACATGTTTATTGTCTATGTGGAATTAATAGTTGATGTATATAGTATGTACACGGAAATATAGTTTGAGTAGATTTGGGGCTTTTTTGGAGGGGAGGGGCGGCAATATTGATTACTGCTAATGTATAAACTCTCTCCATGGAAATACTGTATGAATAGGTTTGGGATAGTATTTGGTGGGGGCAGCGATATTGAATAGTGTTAATGAATATGATGTCTAAAGCGGATATAGTAATAGCAATAATTATTGTCATATTTTTTGTTCCTCGAACATAAAGTTAAACCAAGTTTGATAATATTTAATTTTGGGGATAGCTGAGACGATGCTGAACTACGATTTTGTTTGCAAAAATTTCGAATGGTGTCGAATATTAACGTAAACGAAGCACTATCCGCAAAGGAAATTGTGGTTCAGAATTGTCTCAGTTACCCCCCATTTCCGGTTCTTACACTAATTCAACGACACTTTGTATACTCTACCCATGGAAATACTGTCTGAATAGGTTTGGGATAGTATTTTGTGGCGGCGGCGATATTGAATAGTGATAATGAATATGATGTCAAAGTGGATGTAATGATAGTAATAAATAAAGACCATATTTTGTGTTTCTCCGACAGAAAGTTAAACCAAGTTTAGCAATTTTTAATATACTTAATTCTAAATTTTGCGCCGCCTCCGAAAAAGGTGCATTGCATTTAATATGATGTATTTAATAATTTAACCAAATTCATCAAACGATGGTGAATAACAATGCAGTTTAAATAGAAATTATTTCACACTTTTCACTGCATTTTCCCATACTTTTAAGCAATTATATCTAGAGCTAGTGCGTATTCATATACATTAACTAGAAATTATTTCATACTTTTCACTGTACCTTTTTTGAAGTCGGTTAAATTTTTTTCCAAAAAATTATTTTATTTTCGTTTATTTTTGAGAAACATAAAGGTTAGAAGCGTGTTCTTCTTTTGTTTCTGCAATTGAACATCTACAGTGATGAGACACGTTTTTGCACCTTTCTTAATAAATCTATAATAATCAAGAAAGTCTTTGCTCATTCAGTCCACATAATCACATATTCTAACAGGTTATGGACCCAGTAGATGCCTGAAAATATTCATACGTTTCTTGTATGCAATGAGGAAATTCCAGCCTTAGTGCAAAAAAGAAATCTAATCTCAAAAATCGTAATCATGGCACATGAATTGGCAAGGATAACAAAAATTGGAAGGTAGTGATAATTGGAACCTCTGGAAATTCCAAATGACAATCCTGTTGAAATCCTGTGAAGGTTGGGATGTTGTAAAAGGAAAAGCAGTTCCAGTTGCATTGGATGCAAATGCAAGCGCAGAAGCCAAAAGGGAATATGAGAAAAGCAAAGCTGCATGGTACAAACCAGATCCCATTGTACAAAAGATATTCGCTACTACCATTTCTGAGCAGAGTGTGATGCATATCATTAACTGTGATAATTCTAAAAGCATGTGGGATAAACTTGTTGCAGTCTACGAAAAAAAATCAGAAACTAGGATATATGCATTACAGCAACAATGGTATACGTTCGTTAAACATCCAGAGGATGATATAGCGACACACATGTAGAAATTGGAAGTCATAGCACACAGATTAAAAGTCATGAGTGAAAATATATCTGATAAGATGCTGATGACGAAGATTCTTTTGACTCTCCCTGAGGGTTATGACCATTTCATGAGTGCTTGGGAATCTATGCCTGAAGACCAACGTACAAAAGAAAATTTGATATTGAGACTGTCTATAGTAGAAATGCGACAAAACCAGAGAGAAGAATGTAACAAAAATGCTCTAGGGTCAAGTCATTACACTCAAAGCCATGGTCAAGATAACAAATATGTTAAAAAGAATTATCAAAATCATAACTTCGCAGAAACAAAAGAAGAACATTATAACTATTTTACCATTGGCACAACTGACTATGAATGGTTATAACCAAAAGAATCTATAAAAAACTATCACATGACTGATAGCAAAATAACACAATAATACAGTTCCAATGAAAAATACAATATAAATTAAATAAACATTACTTAACAAAGTGTTTTGCGTGTTCGACGATTTTCTGCTATCGAAAAAAATGGATCAAAGAATTTGTATCAAATTTTGTGTAAAAAAATGGAACTAAGTGCTTCAAAACACTTGAAATGTGACAGTGACATACAGTGAGTGTACTCTGAGTAAAAAATATGTTTATAAGTGGTACAAGCTCTTCCAAGAAGGCCGAGAAAATGTCAATGACGAAGGTCGCCCTGGACGCCCCTGCACGTCAACAACTGATGAAAACGTTGAAGAAGTGAAAAAGATAGTCTTGGGGAATCGTCGAATTACGATTAGAGAAGTCGCTGATGATGTTGGCATCCTGTTTAGTTTGTGCCAAGCAATTTTAACGGATGTTTTGGACATGAGACTTGAGAATGAATTCACCAGATTTGCGACTCTCTGCGACTTTTTCTTGTTCCCAAAACTGAAGAGACCCATGAAAGGACTAAGATTTGCAACGATTGAGGAGATAAAGGCACCATCGCTGAAACAGCTCAAAGCTATACCACAAAGTGCTTATCAGAATTGCTTCGAGGATTGGAAAAAGTGCTGGCACAAGTGTATTATATCTGAGGGGGATTACTTTGAAGGAGACAATATAAATATTGAAGAATAAATAAATATTTGTTGAACAAAATAAAAAGTCACCTTACTTTTTGATCATACCTTGTACGTTATCTACATTATTGTACACCATAAATGCATCAAATCTGGAGTCTAGTAATTGTATTGGAATTCGTCGAATACGTTTCTAAAAGTGATACTGTCCAAGGTAAATAATTTTAATTGCTTCTTATTTTTCAAAATTTGCAAACCTTGATCAAGCCCTTCTTCGCAGCAGCTTCCTTGGCACTTTTGGTAAAGTCTCCGAAAGTGCTCTTGCCCACGTACGTTAGGTCGTCGAATGTGTTCTTGCTCACCCCTGCAGCGGTCTTACTGGCCTCCAAAGCGGTTTTCGAAGCCTCCTGCACGGACTTTGTCGCCTCGCCCATGGCTTTTTTCGTCTGCTGCGTCAGCTGCTCGCAATTTCGATGAAGAATTAGATTCAATGGATCAAGATTAAGTCACTGTTTCTACGGTGTGTTTCTAAAACGATGCTTACCTGCTCTAGAGGAGCAAACAGACTCTCCTCGCCTGCCTCTGTGATCTTCTCCTTCGCCTGGTGTTTCAACTGTTGAGTAGACAAATGAATAGGAAGTTTTAAGGTTTCATTTTAAGATTTCTAATTGTGGAACAATATTTGTATGTTGTTTATGAAATTAAATTTTGGAGTTTAAGAGAGTGTACATAGAAAGGTGTGAACTGTTTCGTCGCATCGTTCACAGAACAAGGTTTAAACTGTGGATATTTGTGCATTTATGACAAGTGTAAATACGCATGAATATACAAAGATGTGCACAAATGCATAAGGTTTGAAAACGGTAAAAATAAAATTGTTTTTTTGTCAAATAAAATTGTATGTAGGAGACCAAACATAGTTCAATCTATGTTTCTGTTCTTCATGTGTGCATATACAAAATATCAATTTCCAAAAACACTCACAGTCTATTGATTACAATAAAATTATAAAGTGATCATCGTGCCTCATCCATGTATATAAAAAAATGAATTTCCACAAAACATCCACAGTCTATTCATTACGATAAGATTAAAAAGTGATTACTGTGCTTCATCTATGTAAATAACAATATGAATTTCCGGAAACATTCCTAGTTTAGTTAGACAGTTAGTTTCTTTATTAAGCGATTACTGATTAACTATTAAAGTAGCTGTTGCACTGAGCCACCGTCTATTTATCACAATAAAATTAGAAATTGTTAATTCTACTATATCCAAACACATAATAAAATAATTTTTGGAAAAGAAATACCACCGACTTTGAAGAAGTATTAAAACTGCACTAAAAAGTATGAAATAATTGATATAGTTAATTGCTATGAATACTTAACAGTTCTAAATATAGTTGCTTGAAAGTATGAAATAATTTCTATTTCCTTTATATTAAATTATGTTAAATAACCTTTTACTTACATTCAAAATTACCAAACTTGGTTTAACTTTCTGTTCAAGTGACAAAACATACACCCTTAAATTATTGCTATCGTTATATATACTTTAGACGCCATATACATTAAGATTATTCAATGTCGCCACCTTCACCAAATACTATCTCAAACCTAGTCAGACAGTATTTTCATGTAGGTATGTAGTATATACATTAACTGTATGCAATATTATACCGTATTATTACTATATACTATATGTAAACCCTCTTAGACAGTATTCCCACGTAGACAGTATACATGTATATATTAACAGCATTCAATATTACCGGCCTCACCAAAAACTAACTCAAACAGAATTAAAAGTGTTTCATTTTGCGTGGACTACGAAAAGATTATTGAACATAATTTAATATAAAGGAAATAGAAATTATTTCATACTTTTAAGCAATTGTATCTAGAACTGGTGAGTATTCATATCAATTAACTAGAAATTATTTCATACTTTTTAGTGCAGTTTTAATATTTGTCGAAGTCGGTTATATCTTTTTCCAAAAATTATTTTATCAGCGACAATAGTTTTAACCAATGAAAGTGTACATAAATTTTTGCAAACGGAAACATCACAAAATCATGTATCATGAAATGTGGAAGACTCCATCGTAACTCCTTGCGGTTACAAAATTAATTATTATATAATATAATTATATATATATATAATAATTATTATATAATATAAATAAATAAATATATATATATATAATATAATTATTACATTAAAAAAATAGGAACTTTGCAATAACAATAGTTATAAACAATTAAAGAATTTCATATGAATGAATTTCTATGAACATCCACAGTCTATTAACCACAATAAAATAAAAAAAAATTGATTATCCTACCTTATCCATCTGAGCAAGTATCCCATCCTGACTGCTCTGTCTGGTGGTTTCGCGAACCAGGTCCTTCGCCTGAGTGGCGATCTGCTCGAACAGCGATCCTTGAGACCCCTGGCGAAGGACACCGTTTCCAGTGGCGTTTGGAACGCTCTGCCTCTGGCCACCCTCTCCAGGCTGCTTGGGGGTGGTGGCGCCCAACGACAGCTGTCGAGAAACCGTGGACGACTCCGAGTTATCGTTGCTGCTGCTGCTCATTTGCCGTGGCAAAAGCGGTCCAGTTCCAGTTCCAAAGCTGGATGCTCTCGCCAGAACGTTACCCACGCTGGGGTGACGTTGGAGAGCAGCTGCACTGGGCTGAATCTTTGAAACGAGACAATTCGACTCGTGGATCTTTGATCGAGACGTTAGGGGAAAAGTTCTCGAAATATTTAAAGAGATGATATTTAAGTCTTACAGGGGGTAGGATCCATTAATTTACAGAATTGTACAGAATTGAAAGGGTTCAGGTATTCGTCACGAATTTTGGATGCTAGGAATATTTTCGGAGCAGTGGTTTCCAAAACTAATATAGAAACTGGTTTAGTTTACTTTAGTTTACTTAATTCAAAATTAGTCGTTAAATGTGAAAGATTTTTTAATTTGATGAATGTTACTATATAGGGAATTTTGCAAATAATGCGATGCGAAGGAATTGCTCACGAGGATCCAAAAAAATATTTTTCTAATTTTTCGGAACTGGAATTTGTTGTGTTTTCTTTGGAAATCACTGTCTTGACTTATGAAACCTCAACACAGATATCTAAATAGTACTCATACCAACGGATGTGCAAACTTGTCGCATATAAATATTATTTGCGCGTTCATTTCCAGGGAATGTGGGTGTTTACATTTTTGAAACGTCGAACTATACAGAGTGTCTCAGAATTAGTGTAAAAACCGGAAATGGGGGGTAGCTGAGGCGATTCTGAACCACAATTTCCTTTGCAAAAATGACGTATGGCGATTCGTTTTTGAATTATTAATGAAAAACCACCGACCAATCACAACGTCCGAGTAGCGCGCGCTCAGCCGCGAGAGCATAGGCTCGAACCAGGATTGGCTGGCTACGCTAGGCAGTGATGCCAGCCAGGTCGCGTTTTCTCGCGCATGCGCGGCGAACATAGCGTCAATGAAGTATCAGCGCGACTAAAAAGGGGTGTCTTAATTACCCCTTTATAATTTTACAAATATATTCATGATTTAAGGATAAAGATAGGACAATATATAAAGACAATATAAAAGTATAGCAAATATATGAATAATAACTAGACTGCGAATCTTTATGCATTTATAGGAAATTTGAATGTGCATGAAGCTAAAAAAATGCAAACAATATGCAAGAATATAAAAAAGATTGAAAGTAAAGATCATATTATAATATTTGCAGAATAAAATAAATTCCTATTTAGGTTCAATTTTTGTAGGCACGTTCGCAAAGATTTTATTTTGCATAAAGATCCGCAGTCTAATAATAACTGGTATAAGATAGAGAATTCGCGCTTCTGCAGGGAATATAAGGAGAGAAAAACAAGTATGGCAGGAGAGACATACTGGGAAGATAAGGATTTGACAGGAAAGGCAAAGGAAACGTGGGTAAGAATGAGATGCGGAAGCATAGAGAAAGTAGAAGGTAAGGGCACAGTATAAGTACAACCAGTAGCGTCACTTGGCAAAACTCTTTGAGTATATAGACATGGAGGAGGATTGTCAGCAGGGGTGGTTTTAGCAATGTTGGCGCCCCGGGCAAGACTATCTTGGCGCCCCTTCAGGGGTATATACAGGGTGTCCCAAAAATGTTGTAACACCTTGAAAGGGGTGGTTCAGGAGGTGATTTCAAACAACTTTTTCCTTAGCGAAAATTTTGTTCTACGCTTCGTTGAGGAGATATTAACAAAAAAACCCGACCAATCAGCGGGCGCTCCATTGGCATACTCGTGCTCTGATTGGTCGGCCGCCTAGGGCGTAGCCTACACTACCGCGAGCGCTCTACCGGCATACTCGTGCTCTGATTGGTCGGGCGGCTAACGCGTATGCCTTCGCTACCGCGGCCGCTCCAACGGTATACGCGCGCTTTGATTGGTCAGTGTTTTCCGTTAATATCTCCTCAACGAATCCTCGGACAACATTTTCGCTAAGGAAAAAGTAGTTTCAAATAACCTGCCCAACCACCCCTTTTAAGGTGTTACAACATTTTTGGGACACCCTGTATATTTGTATATACATATATACATAAAGCATATTATTGGGTTTTTTTTATGCAGTATACAGATTTAGAGAATTTCGTGTATTGAGTATACATTTCTATTAAAACGATCTATTACAACAATTCATAAAACTGAAGTGCAGGGTTTCTATAAATATATACAAAGAGTGCAGGTCACTGCAGGTACGATGTTGACGCATGCGCAGAGAGGACGAATATCACTCTATACCTTTCTCTCTCGGACACACTTTCGGTCTATATAGAACAAAGCAATTCCTCCTTTATCTCTATGCACTCAAAGGATACGACACTGTTAACGGTCTTTCTGGCCGCGCATGCGCGATAAAATGCATCCCGGTTGGCATCACTGACCCTAGATCGCAGTGTAGCCAACTGAGAGTGCGCTGTGCGCTGTGATTAGTCGGTAGTTTTCCGTTAATAATTCAAAAACGAAGCATCATACGACATTTTTGCAAAGGAAATTGTGGTTCAGAATCATCTCAGCTACCCCCTCATTTCCGATTCTTACACGAATTCTGGAACACCCTGTACAATATGAATCACGCAATTCGCACGTGTCGTATCTCCCACTTATGTTGAATGACAAAATGAAGTTATAAAAAAAAAAGCAATGTACAACTTATTATACCGCTTAACTTCTTTGCAATCTTGCATGAATTGCGTTGCACACCCTGTACAACCAAAATATCGTCATTTAAAATATGGCGTGCGATACGTTGATTCTCTAGAAATTTCTGAGTTTTCACAACCTACGATTTATCATCGGGAATCATTATTATTAGTATATCCACTCAGATACAGGGGACAAACACGTCAAAAGAGGAACAGTCACTTGAAACAGTGCCGAGGGCGGAGAAATCGACGATTCATCGATCGGATCCATGCAGACTTGGTTAACGATATCCAACGGTGCATTTCAGTACATTGATAAGGTACCATTTAATCAATCCATCCCCAAAGAAATCAATTCTTGCAGCGTAAAGTGTGCCGCGTGATTTCCCAAGTGCGAAACACATGCATACAGTACTCGAAAAAGAAAGAAAAATGAAACGACGAAGCAAAAATGAAATTCATTTCACTTGCAAAGAGTTCCAAAATTAAACAAACGGTCTTATCGATAACGCGATAAGGAAACCATCGAAGAAAGGGTTTCATGCTGGAGACATCGCGTGGCAGAGTGGCCTCTTGATGGTCAGGGGCCATTCATTCATTACGTAAGGGTCTCAAAGGGGGATGAGATGAATTAAAAAATCTGAAATGATCTTACGTCATGGGGGGATGGGGTTAAGATCCATTCTTTGATAATATTGATATTCTTACGTAATTTACTATCGCGTTGAGAATTGTACAATAATAGAGAATTTTACAAATAATAGAGAATGTTACAATAATAGAGAATTTTACAAATAATAGAGAATTTTACAATATTGATATTCTTACGTAATTTACTATCGCGTTGAGAATTTTACAAATAACGTGATGCAAAGGAAGTGGTCACAAGAGTACAAGAAATATTTTTTTTTTTTTTGAGTTTATAGTGCTTAGCTGGGGAGCTATCATTTAGCTTATTTAGCCCTTATTTGCTATTGAATTCTGTCTTATTCCTTATTTTCGTCCTAGGCTTTTTCCATATTTTATATTTTTGTTAGCCAGCCCTAACCCAACCATGAAAAACAGGGGCGAACCGGCCAGGATTCGAACCCAGGATTTCAGTGTGGTAGTCGGCTACGCTACGCACTGCTCTACTGTCCGCCCCTGAGTTCACGAAATACAGGGTGTCCCAAAAATGTTGGAATTCCTTGAAAGGGGTGGTTCGGGGGATGATTTGAAACAACTTTTTCCTTAGCGTAAATGTTGTCCGAGGCTTCGTTGAGGAGATATTAACAGAAAACGCTGACCAATCAGAGCGCGCGTATACCGTTAGAGCGGCCGGGGTAGACGTAGGCTACGCGCTAGGCGGCCGCGCTGATACGCTACCGCGGCCGCTCCAACGGTATACGCGCGCTCTGATTGGTCAGTGTTTTCCGTTAATGTCTCCTCAACGAAGTCTCGGACAACATTTTCGCTAAGGAAAAAGTTGCTTCAAATCACCACCCGAACCACTCCTTTCAAGGTGTTACAACATTTTTGCAACACCCTGTATATTTGCCTAAATTTTCTGGAACTGAAATCGCACTCTTTGGAAAACAGCGTCTTGGTTCACTTTAGAATCGTTTCAAATCTCACCTTTAATTATAACACGCATTCTTCAACAACTAAAAGATTCTTTTTTAAACTATTAAAGAGAAAATTTTAGAAAGATTTTAGTCCAAATCTTACGTAAGAAGAAAGAGAGGGGGGAGGAATGTTACGTGGAGAAATGTTACCCTTACCTCGGAGTAAGTTAAAAATGACCAATAATCGTCCTTACGTAATTAATGAACAGCCCCTTACTGCATGCAGCTCGCCAATCAGAAAGAAACGTAAATCGATAGTGGGGTACACTGAGAAGGCAGAAACTGAGACTGTCGTGGAGGATGACTCACAGGAACGACAAATCTACTGACACGTGAGGTCCTGTGGGAGGTGGCAGGACGTTCACTGTCGCTGACCGTCGGAGTGGCTAGAGATCCCATGCCTACTCCGAACTGTCCTACCGAACTTTGTGCGCTCAGGATTGTGCGTGGTGTTATTGTTGATGCAGAGTCTGACTCAAAGCTACCACCTTCCTCTTTATCCTATGGTCAAGTAGTCGGTTAACGCGCTGAACATGCCACTAACGGTGATTATAGCGAGGGAAAGAGTCTGGAGAATCTGTGGAAACTCAATGACCGCTTTCAAATTTATTAATCTACCTCTGCGAGTTTTCTTCCGTCGTAGACGCGAAGCATAGCAGTCCACAGTTATACGAGGTTGAAAAGAATTTTTTTACCGTATTTGACAGGCAATTCAAAAGTTGAATTCGTACTCTAGGGTACAAACCAACTCTGTTAATTTGAAATATTGCAGTTTTCAAAAATAGCTATAACAATATAAAAGTAGTACATAATGTAGTCCGCCACCACCGACAATCTGTTTTACCGACAAGGTATAGCTACAACATAATATGACGTCGAAAGTGTCAGTCAAATACGGTAAAATGCCACTTTTAACTGCTCATAACTTCCAAACTAGCGAATTCCTCGCCTTAAAACTAGCATTTCCGGATTTTTCTCGCCAAAATTTACAGGCTTATGTAAAAAAAACTTAAAAATTTTAGGTCCGCCAAAGTAAAGTGCAGCCTTTATTTTGTTAAGATCGTTTCTGTAGATTTCGAGTAAAGTAACGTTAACGCCAGGAGTATTGAAAAAATTGCAAAATTTTACGAATGTAGTCGTGGTCTTCGTTTGAATTTCGTTTCTAAGCAGGTCGAGAAAGAAGTGAGTTGTATAAAGATGCTCAAAGGTTGAAAGTTGAAAAGTGTGAGGAGCACTCACGTTGGTCGATTGGGAGCCTTCTTGAGCCTTAGGGTTCAGTTCGAACTCCGAGTCCCTGTTGAAGCTGGGACTGCTCAGGTCGCTGTGACTGGAAGAGGTGCTGGGTGGACTCTCAGGCCTCACGGTTGACTCCTCCTCCACTCCAGGATACTGCAATGTGCTTGGAGGATTGTAGACGTTCTTGGGGTCCACTGACAGGGACATCTGCTGGGGCTGCGCCACTTGCGAACAGTTGTAGCCTGTACAATTATTCCTTCGTTCAAAACAAACCCTTCGTGGGTTTCGACACATAAATTTAGAGCTTTGACAGGAAAGATACTTGCAGTGGGATTGAAGTCTTAGTAGTACAAACAGGGATTTCTATTTCATAAGTTGGTATCATCGTTGTAACATAGTACCAAGGAAGTTGGTACCATTGGCATGTGTTGTGCAGATTTATTTTTAGGGAAAAATTAATGACGTGCTGCATAGTTATAAAGAAGTGTGTGCTAGTAGATTGTTTTACACATCCCATCCCTGCTAATATATTTGCAGTTAGAAGAGGCAAATATACAAATCTGCTATTAACACGAAGTATCTCATAGTCCATGTAAAATTGGGGTTTGAGGAGCTCAACTTGTCATTAGACTGGGGATTGTATGCATTTACGATATAAAAGAATATTTTAATACTTAGCACTGACATGCTAAGCATAACCAAAAGGTATGCACATTGTGCACTTATCCAAAATGAAATAATGATATTACAATAATTGTAGAATACAGTCAAACCTATAAATATTCGTACCCTCTGTGTCTATTGAAGAAGTTTGCCTAAATGAAATAATAGTTTTGATATTACCAAATGAATTTTTCATTATAAATATGTATATGAATAAGCTTATTCGTGTATACAGGGTGCCCCAAAAATGTTGGAACTCCTTGAAAGGAGTGGTCCGGGAGGTGATTTGAAACAACTTTTTCTTCACGAAGCCCCAGACAACATTTTCGCTAAGGAAAAAGTTGTTTCAAATCACCTTCCGAACCACCCTTTCCAAGGAATTCCAACATTTTTGAGACGCCCTGTATACATGAACATATTTATGCAAACATACACTTGGAAACATTACACCAATCGTTTAATTGAAACAAATCTCTTCAACAAACATAGGGTGTACGAATATTTATGGACTGACTGTATATTCAACATGTATTACATAGTATACTTTGTGTATGATTTCTATCAGGTCGTCCCAAAAGTTAGGTGATTTGTTTTGTATGGCAGTGTTTATACAGGGTGTTCCCGGAATAAATGGCCAATCTTAAAGGATAAATTTAGGACCCCAAAACAAAAAGAATTTCCTCTACAAGTATGCTTGCAAACGTTTCGTTCAAGAGCTACTGGCTTCTAAAGTTAGAGAATTATAGAAATGAATAATGTCGAAATGTCTCTTTCCTTGTGTTGAAATTGAAAGAAACAATTTAACACTGGACTTGAATTTAGACGGTTGGCAACCCTGCATGAAGTCGTGCTTTCTCGACGCTCAAGCAGAGGGAACTCTTTAAGGGAGTGGACTCCCGTGCCTTGTATGCGCTCGTACGCACTCAACA
>NC_071979.1:11531632-11546608 GCF_026283585.1 Hylaeus volcanicus | reverse complement strand
ACCACCCCTACCTCTGCCCTTCCCCCTTTAGCTCCGGGGGCAGTTTTCGAAACGAGACCTTTTCGGCATTCATCCTTAACGTATCAAGAACAAACATGCTGAATTTCATTGTTCTCCGATGTGTGGATGTGCTCCCTTACGAAGGGGGTTGAAAATTCGCGAGCTGTTCCACTCCTCCAAGGGATGCCTATGGGGTGCACGGTATGGGTGATGGCATTTTCTGGATCAGGGGAGTCCAGAGAATGCATTGAGTTCAAAAGCGAGACCGTCATCCAAGAATTGTGGATTTTAGAGGAGGTGGGTTTGTCCGAGAGGGATTTCAAGGGGTCGCCCCAAAGGTTTTCTTGAATTTTTCAACCCCTTCCGTCATCCCTGGCCTGTTTCAAAGAGGCGTTTTTCTACACCCTCCCCTTTAGGGGGTGAATTAACCCCTTCGCGTCAACCCTCGTCAATGCAATTTTACACGCGCCTAGGGGACACTTCAAAAGTACTCCTCACGCAGTTTCATTTCAATCGGTTGAAAACTCCCATAGTTACGACCGCGACGGTTTGAAAACGTGTTCCGCTAATTGTTTGAAGCAGTGTAGTTGGATTGCATAATCCATTTCAAAGTAGGATATGTTGTTTGTTTTGATTATTATATCCGAGTAGATCTTCATATCTTCAAAAATCTTTAACAGTCTTATTTTCTCAAAGTTGTTCTCAAATTCAAATCTGTCCGCTATATGGTTTAATTCCTCTAATAAGTCGATTACTGTAGAGTTTTCAGATGATAATCTTTTACGAATGTGTTTTGAGTACAGGAAGTTGAATCTGTGTTCCAAAAGGGGGATTTTGGTTTCTGTTAATACTACGTTGTTCGGGGTTGATTGCTGGTACCCTATGGCAATTCTGAGGCATTTCACTTGCATTTTTTCTAATTTTTTGAAAGCAGACGGGCTACATGGCCAGATCAGGAACCCTCCGTACTCTATACGTGATCTAATGAGCGATTTGTAGAGTGTGATCATCGTAACGGGGTCGGCTCCCCACCATATTCCTCTAATGCAATACATTATCTTCAATGGTACTGAGCATTTGCAAATGGTTTGTGTAATATGTTCATTGCAGTTTAGTCTTCTGTCTAATGTAACTCCTAGAAATTGTACATGGTTTGAGCTATTAACTACTCTATCTTCAATTTTTATATTGTAGTTCGTAAAGTTTTTCCTCTGTTTTGAGAATATTATCAGTTTCCACTTCTCTGGAGACAGCGATAAATTCCTATTTTTCAAGTCTCTTGATATAATTTCTACTTGGTTTTCTAACCCCCTTAAGCATTCCTGAACGGGTTCTGCATTACTATAGATTACGATGTCATCTGGGAATTTCAATATTCTTGTTTGAGGGGTAAGAAGAGTGTCTAATTTGTTTATGTAGATCGAGAATATTGTTGGACATAGAACACTGCCTTAAGGAAGGCCTTTGAAAGCTGATCTGATACCTACATATGTCATAGGGATAGTTAACGAAATGAATTTTTCTTTCGGATGTCAAGTTGTACATGATAATTTTCTTCGGGATACCCAATTCAATAAGGTCGTTAATTAATTTTATGGGTTTGACATTATCATATGCCCCTTTTATATCCAGGAAAACTGCGCCTAAATTACTCTTTTTGTAAAACTGTTTGCTAATTTCTGTAGTTAGAATTGACAGACTATCTATACATGACTTGTTTTTCCTGAAGTCCAACTGTGAGTTGGAGATTAAATTTTTATGTTCTAGCCACCAATTTAGTCTGTCGTTGACCATTCTTTCCATTAACTTAAGTAAGCATGATACGGGACTGATTGGTCTAACTTTGTTTGAGTTTCCTTTTGGAATGAATAAACACAAATGTTCTTGCCACGGCTCTGGAAAGTTGCCGAAATGGAGGATGTCGTTGTAAATATTTAACAGGACTTGTTTAGAACACTCCGGTAAATTGTGCAGTATCTCGTAATTTATTTTGTCAATTCCTGGGCTGGATAATTTATTGGCTCTATTCAGTCCTAGTTATAGTTCCTCCATACTAAAAGTCATCTCTAAAAAATGTTCTTGTGTGCTGTCTTTAATTTGTGAAAGAGTTTCTTTTCTAAGGGTTGCACACATCTCCTCTATTTATGCTTTCATATTATCTATTAATTCTTCATTCCCACTATAGGATTGAGGTTTGGTAAAATAGTTCTTAAATCTTTTAATTTTGTTGAATACGAATGATAAGTTACTATTTTTGTTCAGCGATTCACAGAAATTCCTAAATGCGTTTCTTTTTTCATTCCTTAATATCGCTTTCGTTCTGCCTTCTGTTTTTTTATATTCAAAATATTTTTCTAGGTTGAATGTGTGCTGCAGTGACAACCAACTACTTTATTTAACTCTGATGGCTCTCTCGCAGGTGTCATTCCACCAGACACAGGCAGCCTGCCTTTTGTTGGAGTTCTTTGGAATTCTTTTTCTCTTGTTTTTACGTATTGGTAATGAGTCTGCAACTGCTTTATGGATAGTTTCTACGAAATTATTGTATTTATCACTATTCTGTGCATTAAGGAATTCAAGAGAGTAGAACCAGGAGTCGTGATTCTCCATATAGATGCGAAATTTAGTCCAATCAATCAATCTGGTATTGTATTTATAGTGGTTCTTAGTTAGCCTATTCGGAGTCACTTGGATTTCTGTTGTTATTGGAAGATGATTGCTCCTCCAACTATCTGATTCCGTTTTCCATATGTTAGAAAAATACAAACGACTTTTCCCTTCATCGGTTCTGGGGTAAGTGCCGTGCTGTTCCTCACAGTCCTCTTACCAAAAGCCAAATGCCTTTCCCACTCCGTGGCCAGATCCTCTAGGTCAACGTCTTTGTACTTTTAGGCAATGCAACGTCGGGTTGCTTGCCAATCGACACATCTGTTAGATATAAACAAACAGACCTTCGTCACTCGATACTTAGTGCCGAGGCATCATCTCTCGCCAGCCGACCGCCCATGGTGGTCGCCCCGCGTTCATCAGAAATCCGCACGGTCGTTCTGACCCTACCATAAAACTGTCGCAGTCCAAAAGGCGACTAACTATTTACCGTAAAAGGTTCCTAAAGACGTTGACGCTAACACATACACTATCGAGTGCAAGGTTAGGCGAAATAAAAGTCAAATCAATGAAGGATTTGTTGACTATTGAGCCACTAATGTGGCTACAACTGCCATTATTAAGTAAAGTGAAGGAGCATGGGTCTGTGTTGTCAAAAATAGTTCTGCCATTTTAACATGTTTCTCTGCTCCCCCATGGTGCATGATGAGCATTGAAGTCTCCCCCAATAAGGTACATACCTTTGCTCTTGCTTATAATTCCATCCAAAAATATTGTCCATTCGCTAGCTGTTAAGTTATTCCCCCTATTTGGGGATCTGTAGCATGCTGTAATCAGAAGGTCTCCTTTGGATGATGAGACCGAAATGGATCCAATCTCCAATGAATTAAGTCTAAGGCCTAAATTAACTACTTTATAATTACTATTATTTTTAACCAGGAAGGCTATAGCACCCTCCTTACCATTGGTTCTGTCAAACCTAGTGGTCTGAAATCCCTTTACATGGAATGCTGTTTGGTCTGGTTTTAACCATATTTCCGTTAGAAGCATGATATCCCAATTACCTGCGTATCTTTCTAACTCATATATCCTACCTCTGATACTTCTACAATTCCATTGACAAATTCTTAGGTTTATCTTATCGTTGTTTGCCATTTAACTTTAAATTACTTAAATATAACTTTTAGGCGAATACTTTGACTAAAATTCAACTGGTACCCTGGTTTTGCTTAAGTAAGAGAAAAGAAAGTTATTCCTTTTACTTTTTCTGGAGCAAACTACAAGCCTGAAGGCTGGCCAGTTGATGTTGAAGCGGTTTCTTCTGGTATACGTATTCTATTTTCTCGTTTAAAGTTATTGACTGGTGTGTTTGTATCCTTTTTACTTGTTATTTCCTCTCTGTTGCTTACAGTGCTTATTACCTGATCCAATTGTTTCTCTTTCTCTATTGGGTTATTTGTGATCCCTTGTTTGCCCATTTCGGTTACAGGTGCTGAACCCTTATCTGACTCTAGGCTACAGGATGGCATTGATAAATTACTGTTCTTCAATACCATACCGAAGCGTTCTTTTTTAATTTCGTATTCTCCGTTATGAATTATCCATTCATTGTTTCTCTCTTTTACTACTTCAAGTTTTTTACTTTGTTCTTTACTACTCTTATTTTCAATTTTATCTTGATTTGTGTCATTTCTTTTAATCATGGCTGGCCTACCATACGTTTTGACCGAGGTTCTATTCCAGACTTTATTTTCTTTATTTTCTGGTTTAGTTATTCCTCCTACCCTTCTTAACTTCAGAGAATCTTCTGCGCAAATCTCCCTCAGAGGAGGGAATTGTTCTTTCGTTACTCGGATAGGTTCTGGTCTATTCCCAGATAGCACCGGACGTCCATTTTATGTCCAGTTTACGTCCGAACGTCCGATGTCCGTTGTCGGACGTCCGCCCGGAACGTCTTACGAACGTCCATGGGACCTAAATTCTGTACGTACCAGGGACGTTCGCCCGGAACATCCTACGAACGTCCATGGGACTTAAATTTTGTACGACCCAGGGATGTCCGCTTTGAACTTTCTAGATTTAGGGAAAAATACTTTTTTTTAAACAAAATAAATATTATTTATAATATAATATTTATTCAATATGTAGAACAGAATATTTTTTTCCAAATATAAAATACACTATTTACAATTGTAAATTAATATTAATTAATTAATTAATTAATTATTATATATATATATAAATATTAATATATATATTAATAAATATATATATATATATATATATGTACATATACTACTTATATATATTAATTAATTAATTAATATTAATTGTATTTAATTATTTATTTTATTATTATTATTAATTTTATTATTAAATTAATATTATAATCCCAGATAGCACCGGACGTCCCATGGACGTACAGAGAACGAACAGAAAACGGTCTGGGAATGTCCAGCACCGGACGTTCCATGGACGTACATAAGACGTTCCTATTCCTGTGCTATCTGGGTATACAGTCATTATTTAATATTCGCAACAGAATATTTTTTTCCGTAGATAAAACACATATTTATCTAATATTTGCCCCTTTTTAAATTGCTCTCCTATCACTTGACGAGCTTCAAACATACTTACATTATTGTAAGCTACATAATTTTGTAATTCCTTGTTAAATTTGTATTCATTGCAGTTATAGTCAAACGTCTTGTGATTCCCTTTACAGTGGAGGCATACCAGGTGTTCTACCATTTTGCATTCATTGTCCGCTGAATGCTCTTTTTCTCCACACTTGTTACATCTGGGTGTCTTATTGGACCTACCTTTGGAGTGTCCGTAATAACAGCAGTTGTTACATGTTCTTACTGGTTCAATGAACGGTTTCACTTTTAGATTATAAAGGCCATACGCTTGGATGAATTCTGGGATCATGTCCCCTTCAAATGTGACAACAACTGAGTCACTTGGCATCCAAACGTACGTTTGGGTGCTTGACTCGAACACTTTTTTATTTAGCCGCTTTGCGAATAATATTTTGCAAGGGGCTTTGACATATTGTACGATATCGCTGACATCGTACTCAGCGCAAAAATCCCTTACTATACCTTTTCTTTCCACTTTATATTTGGGTACATAAGTCTCTATGCTAGAGTCCTTGTTGGACTTATTATTCAACACAAATATATTGGCATCCTCCTTATTCTTGAAAACTATCTGAGCTTTGTAAAATCCTGATGGCTTAAGCTTCACAACACCACAGTTTGCTTTAGCTACGGCTCTGGCAATTACTAGTAGGTTTTGGTTTCTTTTCACCTTTGATTTTTTTTTTTTTAAGAACAGCATCTACTACCGCTGTGGCCCTATGGCTCTCAGGGTACAAGACCTCTTCTCTCTTATTCTCTTCCGGTAATTCCTCTTTCTCTGTTTGAAATATTTTTTTTGTTATTTCCCTGTAGTCACCTACTTCGCTGTCTCTATTTTTCTTTTTAATTTATCCCTCTCAGCTCCACCCATACCCGATGGGTGGACGCTTTCTTTGTCCTTTTCCTTCATTCTCCTTAGTTTTTGGTTGCCTTATGTTGCCATAAGGCTCCCAGAAACTTTGGAAGCCATGTGGCTTTCCTATTTTAGGTTGTGATATACCGTTTCGTGATTTCTTCCAGTTTTTGGATGATTCCTCTTAGGTCTAATTCTTCTTAACCTTTCTTCTAATCTTACTTAAACTCTAAAAAATCTACTAACAATATTCTATAAAACTCAAATCTCCATCAGATCGACCAAAAATCAGTAAAAATGTACACACGGGCGGAACTCCCGCGCCATCTCCCCAGCCACAGTCCTACCAACTTAGTGTATCAAAAAATGAAAATAACCCTACACATATTCCAGAGTTTCGTATACGTGTTTATTAACGCAACTATAATGTTTCTTATAATAATAACAACAATGATTGTTTTATTTGCATAAATTACATAATCTTTGTAATTACCTAGTTGGTTGGAGTGAAAACGATTCTGTGTGGGATAGTAAACAATGTAAGCAAGTGATTAACGTTATTTAATGAAGAGTTAATTATAAATAAAGATGTGAATAACGCTTTATTTTTATTCATCTATTTATTCATATTTACAAATCTGTGTGATATGAATTTATTCATATTCATATTTAAGAATATGAATACCCCCATCTCTAGTTGACTTATTAATTTCAATGCTAGAAATAGGTATGGAAGATTCTCAGAAAATATTTAGGATAACTCTAAATAGGATTAACTCTCAACCGGTATATTAGAGGCGAAATTATTTGTGCAACAGCAATTTTTTTCTTGATTCAACTAACTCTTTCTTTGAAAAAAAAAAATCCCACAGAGCCCACGGTACAAGTGACTGGAATATCGACTGAATAAATTAAATTCGTGGCTTTGAACTCCGTTTTTCTCTTATCTCAGTGTCATCTAATTAATATGAAGGTATTGCATGAATGAATTTGTTGATACGATAGATTTTGGGATCTCCTATGTCGCCACAAATACGTAATGTCTACTAATCAATATGTATCTGTAAGCGTGTACATATATGTAGAAGTATGTTTGCCTTACCTTGTGCTCCAAGAGAATCAACGTGAGGACCTTCAAACATATGTCAACGCCAAGAAGTTCCAGGGGTAGATGCAGAGGGAAATCAACGAGAGAAAATCTAGTGTGATCTGGGAGTGCAAAACAGAGTGGTGGCTGCATACTTTGTGACACGATTTCGACCTCTACGCGTGTCTTTGTGGGAACCGGGACAGGACTGCTCAGCAAACGCAATATCCACGTCTCGATTTCCCTCACGTCGTGGACCACTATCGACGGCGTTCCCTCGAATACTTGGCCTGTCAGAACACTCCACACCGTGTCTCTATTTCATAAATTCAAAAAAGTTTCTTTAGTACCCTGGAATATTCACTATTTAATTATATAAATAGTTACGAGTACAAGATTGAACAAATTTTATGAAGTTCCTTATTTTATTCAATCAATATAGTTCTAATATACCGGAATATTCACTATTTGATTGAATAAATAGTTATGAGTCCAGGACTGATGAAATCTTATTTTGAAGAACGAAAATACGCTGGAATATTCATCGTTTAATTATAATAACAATAATAATAATAATAATAGATATGATTTCAGAATTGAGTACATTTTATTCTGAATAAAAAAAGAAAGAATATTGTGCCTGAAGAATTCATACAGAGAGTAACCCTTTAGAATTTTAATTATTCTTCCATAGAAAAGCTTCAATGAAAACGAGCAGACACGCCTTTCACGATTTTGTAGCAGTAAATTAGCTTGAATCGAACAAATTGTATTCTGAATAAAGAGCAAAAATTCTCGTCCCGGATCATAGGACAGTGCTTGAAGAATTCATACAGAGAGTACACCTTTAAAATATCGCTTATCCTTCCAAAAGAAGTACTTGGATGAAAAAGACCAAGCCACGGTATAAGTACAACCAGTACCGTCACTTGGCAAAATTAGCGTCCGGAAATGTGCATACCAAGAACATGGCGACGATGCTATTTCCTATTTATTGTACACTAAATGGTACTAATAGCAACCGACACCACGCGCAGCGTTACACGTCATTCACAGAAATGAATTTTCCATGTAAGACGAATACTTTAAATTATAAGTCGTAAATTTTTCCAGGAAATGTTTGAATTATTAATCAAGAAATTACAATGTAACTTGAAATATTGTGCATATTTCAATTGTAGATAATCTAAGTGTAACCACGTTGATTATAAATAAAATAAAAAAATGGTACGTATTAGAAGTACAAAATTATTACAACATCCATGTAATATTATTACTTTCATTTTTCACTTAATTTCATATGATTACTCGCATTACTGTTATGTTATACTTATAAATTTGTAATATTTTAAAATTTGAATTTGTGTTACTTAGGAATCTGAATATTATTTTTACAATCTATAAAATATATTTTTCTTTTATAGAAAAATATGAATAAAATGTTTTTTTTACTAAAACACTATATTTTTTAAATTCCGGCACTTATGTTCAGTGTTTTATACATACCGTTTACAATTGCCTTTCTTTTTCTTTCAGTTTAAATATGCGCGCGGTGCATACCAGGAACATGGCGGACCTCGGACAGCAACATCAAAGGTGCCGACACGGAGTGACGCTACTGGTTGTACCTATACTGTGACCATGAAGACTGTATAAGGAGATCCAACTCCCTAAGAAAGTTACTAGAAAACTGTTATCAAAATCCCGAGCTTGAAGTTATGAATATTTCTACCACTCACGGCTCAAATGAGCACAGACTACGATATACATTTGTATACAATTTATCTACAGATAATCTTTAGATTGCCCTGCACTTGACCGCCAGTCCATTTGTTATTGCAAAATACATATGAATTTTTTGAGGCTCTATCATCTATATATTAATAGATAATATATAGAGATATGACATATATATATATCGTAGTCTGTGCACACTTGCGCCGCGAGTGGACGAAATATTCATAACTTCAAGTTCGGGATTTTGCTAAAAATTTTCTATTAACTTTCTTAGGGAGTTGGATCTCCTTGTACAATCTTCATGACTGTGATCAAGCATACCAATCTCCTAATGATCTAGCTCGAATAACCACTCAAATACCTGTTGGTCTGCCTGGAAGCCCCCACTTTCTGCGGCGAGGAACTTTCGTTGCACGCGTCGATGATCTTCTTCAAAACGAAAAGGCATTCACGGAACATCGAAAAGAACGGGTGATGGGAGATGATGCATAACGACGTCAAGGAGTGATTTCGCGTCCTCTGAAAAACAACAGTCGATGATTCATACCTCCTGTTAATGTTGTTTTTATTTGCGTGAATCGTGAGGAGATTGGATGGATGCTCAAATGAATAAATGTGTTTTTTTTTTTTTTTATGCTTTTATTCCTCTTTAGCTTATAGCTTCGGCGAGACGACGATCGAATCCCGGCGGTACCCGAGCGATGTTCGGCTCTACTCGTAAACGAGCAGGCCGACAACTGTTGCATGTTAAAAATGCGATGTTACAAACTCGGTTTTAACACCTCCTAACAATTCCTCATTTTATTACCTAAGTATATCTTCTATAAAGATATCTATCTATCTCTCCCTTAACCCTTTGAGTGCCAGAGGAAATTTTCATAGATATGCGCGAAATGCCAAATAATTTTAAGCATAGATGCATGATTGTAAACAGAAATGTATGTATGTAAATGAAAAGTTGGTTTCCCGTTTAGTTAGGGTCCGTGTGTGGCGTATGGTTGGTAGCCGTGTGAGGCGTAGGGTTGGTAGCCGTGGGAGGTACGTCACGAGCGAGAGAGCAGATTCAGGGGATAAAAGTCGTTTGTGTATATTTTGTAAATTTTGATTTTCCTATATTCTTTTATTGATAATTTTATATTTAGTTCATTCCTGACGTAATTAATGACTTCAAGAACTAATTTCATAGGTAATATCATTTCATTGTATATTTCATGTTAGTATCATAACCTAATGTAAATAAATTTCATAGGAACATTGGTTTGAAGTTTTACTACACGAAGAACCAACTCACATGTATATCTCAGTCAACTTTATTTCAAGGTTCGCGAAATTTTTACACGATACTAAAAACATGTTAGACTTCCTTCATTACTAAAAAAAAAAAAATAAAAATAAAACGTTATAGGTTTACCAAAAAATAAATTTGTATAAAGAATATACTTTCACAAAAACTTTTATTTTATTTGTAAATAAACATAATTTACTCTCTGTTAAAATAAATCTTTTCAATTATTTTTTGTGTTTGTAAAGTAAAATTGATTTTTTAATGAATGCTCCTCGGCACACAAAGGGTTAATATAAAGAATAGCTTGATTTAGGTTATTTTTATCAACTTTACCTGCCGTCTCCGCGAAGCACGGGGAGATGGAGAATGGCTGCCACCACTCTCGCTATCTCCACTAGGTGCAGTGATACCTAGTCTCGGCGCAGTTGGTATGTGTGGAGTGTCCGAGTCCCTTCTGCTGCTTGGACATTCTTTCTCAGAGTCACTAGGGCCTACTGCACTGCTCCTATAGTCGCTATAAGGAACAGCTAGAGATACAGTCTCATAATTACTGCACAAGGGAAGTCTAACACGCTGCAGCATTCCAAACTGGGTTCTACGTTTAAGCCTTTGCAGACAAGTGGCGAGAGTTGAGTTTCTAAAAGAGGTTACTGAGCTGTTTAGATTCTTATACAGGGTGTTCAAAAAAAAGCATTCAATATTTATATGGTGTATAGGGCACACTGTACTGAGTAAAACAGCTTTAGTAAAGATAGGTCCAAAGGTCAACCGTTTCTGAGATATAAACATTTTTGTTTGCTAGTCATGATTGACTTACTTGCTTCCATCCGATGCGATGTTTATGTCAGTGTTTATAAATCGCGTTCTGAATGTTCCCATTCAAGTCCCAACAATTTCGTCAATTTCATTTTTTCAATTTCTTGTACAGAAATGAGCGCTGGACACGTGGAAAATCTTCTATAAATATCGAAAACCCAATAGTAAGTCAATCATGATACTAGCAAACAAAAATGTTTATATCTCAGAAACGGTTGACCTTTGGACCTATGTTTACTCAAGCTTTTTTACTCAGTACAGTGTCCCCTATACACCATATAAGTATTGAATGCTTTTTTTTGAACACCCTGTATAGGATGTGTGAAATAATACGTCGTAACAGAGATAAGATAATAAAAGGTTTTCCAAAGAGTGTAGCTCTAGCAATGGTTCCGAATTCAATTGAGACTTGGCGAGTGTGGCAAAAGCATCAAAAGAATTTGTTTTGTGATTTTGTGTTCGACCCGTAACAAACCAGGTGGAAGACATGAGACGACGTATTATTGTGATACATGCCCAGATAAACCACGAATGCATCTTGGTTAATACTTTAGAACGTATCGTGAATAGTTCATAACGCTTTATAACGTAATATGTACATAGTTTTAAAGATGTAAATATAGATAAACAATCGAAGTATAACGTTTTTAAAAGATAATTTATATGTAAGATCATTTTATTGTATCACGTAAGTCACTCAACGCATTCGCGAAAATCGCCTTGTCCTGCTACCTCATCCGGCTTAAAAAGTCGTCGTCTGCAAAGGGTTAATTAGTAGACTAGGGGAGGTTTTTGCTTCACTCGCTGAATTTCGAGGTACGAAGTAATAAAATGATGTGTTATATGTCACCTAGAAAAGGCAGAGTCCGTGCTCTTTTCCATGCTCTTCCTCCAGCTCTCCCTCCTGAACGTTGTATTGTATTTGTCTCTTCTGACGTTCACTCCACCCCCGACCGCGGCTCCTACCCTCTCTATTGGCCGATAGAAGTTCACGCAGATCCCGTAGCGAGTCTTCCCTGCGATAAAACAAATAGAATGTTTCAACAATGCACTTGGAACGCACCGTAAGTGGATTCAAAATTTTCTTTTCCATTCAATTTAATCCAACGCCCAAAAACTCTTGAGCGGAAATGAAAGAAGGAAAGGGTTGCGAAATATTGTTTCGTGGAGTGACTCATTAAGAAAATGTTCATGACTGAGGCTACCAATAGAAAAGTCCTAGGACAATATTTTTTCATCTAATATTGAGGTAGATAACATGCTATACTCTCATCATAACATGAATTATGAAACAAGGTTTTGAAATTGTTGACAAATCTTTGTATTGAAAGATTAATATTGTACAATGAATAATGAACCATAGACATATATGACATGAACTTGAATAAGGAACAATTATTATATATGTATGTATATTGTGTGAAGTTGGATACAAAAATGAAAGAAAAAACGAAATAAAAATTAACTGAGCGCTCTCTATTCACGTATACATATTGTTACCGAATCAATAAATCGTCACAAAATATTTGCATATCTTCATTTTATGTTTTTGAGTTGCGAAAGAAATCACAATCATAAATGGGGTCGCGAATGAAAAATGTTTGAGAAGCTCTGATGTAAACAAAAATTTGTATACCAGAGTCCTTGTCCGTGAGAGTGAAGGTGAAGGAGGTGGCCTCTCGCAAGGCTGTGCGTTTAGGGCCCACGCTGGTGCAACCCTCCGGTTGGCAGAAGTAAACCATGTCCAGAGGCAGTGGAAAATCTTTGTGATCCTCCACTGGATATCTCCGCAACAACTCTGGAACCTGCAACGTTGCGATGTCAGTTAAACTCCCAGATGCAATTAATTTCAAAAGTTCATCCGTGTTGGAGATTGGCAAACTTTTATTTCAATAAAACAAATGGAATGGACAACGAATGGAAATAACGTTCGAGGGTTAACCCTTTGCGCTCGTGTGGCGCCTCTAGGGCGACATAACAGGGTGTCCCAAAAATGTTGTAACACCTTGAAAGGGGTGGTTCGGGAGATGATTTGAAACAACTTTTTCCTTAGCGAAAATGTTGTCCGAGGCTTCGTTGAGAAGATATTAACGGAAAACATTGACCAATCAGAGCGCGAGGATGCTGGTGGATACCGACGGCTACGCGTTCCGATTGGTCGAGGTTTTCTGTTAACATCTCCTCAACGAAGCCTCGGACAACATTTTTGCTAAGGAAAAAGTTGTTTCAAATCACCTCCCGAACCACCCCTTTTAAAGTGTTACAACATTTTTGGGACACCCTGTATATACCCCTGAAGGGGCGCCACGATAATCTTGCTCGGGGCGCCAATATTGCTAAAACCGCCCCTGTATGTAATTAAAAAGTAATTTTTTAACGTACAATATCAATTTTACTTACTTCAGAATACAGCTGATTATTAATTGAAATAATAATACATTGAGTCACGAATGTTCATAGATGTTTCTTTTCGAAGTAGAGTTTTTGGTTTTATAGAAATTTATTATAAAAATGAATTGGATATGATTCTATAGAAAAATGTATCAAGCGCAAAGGGTTAAACGTTTACTATGGAGTCGCGTTAGGCGTCTATTTATTTCTGTTTACGTACCTGCACAGGCTGCCGAGAGACTGCAGGCAATCTGGCCCCCACAATGGCGAGATAATCCACCAAGCGGGGGCACAGATACTTCTTCTGCGTGTCCATAGCTGCGATTTACAGCTCTGTCACCGTTTTGTACCGTATGTACGGGTCACCTGAGCCGACGGCCTTCTATCTGGATCGCTTCCCGATCGAATCATGGCTGTATCATTCTCCGATTAGTCTTCCACATCTGGACAACCAGAAATAAATTTAAG
The DNA here is from genome assembly GCF_026283585.1 of Hylaeus volcanicus. Lineage (NCBI taxonomy): Eukaryota > Metazoa > Arthropoda > Insecta > Hymenoptera > Colletidae > Hylaeus > Hylaeus volcanicus. Next base: position 11,532,722 of record NC_071979.1, on the reverse strand, counting down.
TCGGAAATAGACTGTCGCGAATAGAACGGATTAAATTATTACGGGAATATTTATCGAGTTCGCCAGTTGGTCTCCTATGTTTTTTGATTTCTGAGACAGTTGTAGATTCAGAGGGAGTAGTATGAAACATTACGATTTACAATCACACAACCTAGTACCTTAATTCACGATAAAACATGGGCTGGTGTATTAAATCCAAATTAATGAAAATTTCAGATATTGGAACGATGATTGCTGAAGCACGAGACTTTAATATCGCGAGCTTCTTCTAAAAGTACGATTGACCACCTCCAGAAAAAGAAGGTAGAATTTAATTGAAAAGAAAGAAACAAATCACTACCTTAAGGGTGCGCAGGAGCCAGAGCCAAACTCCGAGTTGACTTCAGCGATAGTTGCGGAAAAAATAGAAAACTACGGGACAAGGATAGAGAGGGCGATACAACAATTGCAGGAGTGACGAGGACAGGGCGATTAGGCTAGCATGACTTATTTCCAAGATATTGAAGCAAAGAAGCAATATTTTCTAATAATTCTGGTTTTAGTATATTTGTTACACTTTGGCGGATGCGACTCCAAGGCCTGATTTTGCAATTTCGGCCTTAAAACTTTATAAACAATAAAATGAAGATAGCAAACGTACTTTTATTGTTTATAAAGTTATAAGGCCAAAATTGCAAAATCAGGCCTTGGAGTCGCATCCGTCAAAATGTAACGAATATATTAAAACCAGAAGTATTAGAAAATATTGCTTCTTTGCTTCAATATCCTGGAAAAAAATCATGCAGCCTAATCGCCCTGTTCTTGTCCCGGAGTTTCCTACTTTTACCGCAACTGTCGCTGAAGTCAACTCGGAGTTTGGCTGTGACTCCTGCGCACCCTTAATTCACAATAAAAATCGCATAATTTTGTTGGAAATGTTTCTCATCTCCATGTTGGCAAACATGCACATATATACATACTGGAATGTTTCTTTTTCCTCGTTGCAGCGCGCGTGCGCCATCTCGTGATATACAGAGTGTCCCAAAAATGTTGGAGGTCCTTGAAAAGAGTCTCGTGCTTCAGCAATCATCATTTCGATGTCTGAAATGTT
>NC_071979.1:11515825-11531232 GCF_026283585.1 Hylaeus volcanicus | reverse complement strand
AACATTTCAGACATCGAAATGATGATTGCTGAAGCACGAGACTCTTTAATATCGTAAGCTTCTTCCGAAAGTATAATTGGCCACCTCCAGAAAGGTAAGAATTTAATTAAAATGATCCGAGACGTTAGCAGTTGGTATGGCAGCGTTAGGCGTGTCTTTTTTTAATTTAGATTGAATCTCCGATATCAAATAGGAGTACGATCGGTAATCCGCGATGGAAAAGGTTCGTTAATAGCAGATCTGCGTGTGAAACAATTCGTAGCACGATTCTTCATTGATTTCTCATGCCTTGTGACCTATATATCGAGTTATCCGGATTCGCGAAAAGGCTCGAGCGCTACGCAGGATTTCAGCTGATCCTGCTTAACGCAGCGCAACGTTTAGCGTCTAATCTCGTCCATCTAATCCCACTCTCAGAAAGGAAACAATTGAAAGAACTTTCCTCGTTGACACGAAAACCTAAATACCTTCAAGTTATTTATTTTATTTCCCCTGTTCTATGATTCGTAGATGCTCCGAGGTATTTCTAATGCATTTGTATTTTTCATTTATATCTTGGATTATCTCAGAGACCAACCCCACAATTTTCCCCTAACCCCAATCAAATACGAGCAGTTTCGACCGCTCGTGCGAACCATCCCCGAAAACGTCAGCGACTTCTAACGGTCTACGTTCTGGACATAAGAAAAGGGACGTCATTCTTTGACGCAAAACGTCTCGTTTCCTCTTGGTTCTGTTGCCCACGAGCGATAAAAGCGAAACGCGATAACGAAGGACGATGATTTCAAGTATAATAAATCACTACTATCCAGCAAAAAAGAAAGTATACATGTAATGAAATATATTTGTTTGTATATGTGCATCTATTTATTCGTGTACTAATAGATATTCACGTTTATCTACATATACACGTATGCAGATTTATGTAATGGAATACACAGAATATGTATATAAGTATGAGTATATACAAAAGGATATATATCTGTAAAGTATATTTGTTTATATATATGTTTATCTTTTCATTCGTATACCTATAGACATGCCTTTTTATCTATTTATATTTATACATGTACATATATTTCTATATTTCTCAAATGTAAGATACGCATATACCATGCATTTATATTTATATATAAATCTTCCACGCCCAAGTCTCGTATATGGCAACTCAAATTGAATTTGTTCGAATATAAATAAATTTGAATATGAGCAAAAGCGTCACTATAAACACATACGTTAAGCATGCGAAGAAGGCACTTTTTTTTCTTTTTCTTTATGTGCAAACACGTAATAAACACTCGCTCTGCAAAAGCCAATTTGAGCAGTCGTTTATTTTCCCTATTCACGAAGATACTTAACAGAATGATCAAAATTATCGAATCATATTTTTATCAAACACCAGACGCACCCAAATTTAGTAGATATTACAAAATTTCTTCGAGTAGTTGGTCGCATTTAAAAAAATAATCCTCCGCATGCGAGGAGTGGTGCCCTTTTTACTTTGGCCTCGGCTTTCGATCCGTAAAAATTGGAGCAGCTCGTTCCAACCCTCTATTACGTAACGTGCCCCAATCCAGAACCCAATAAAAACATTCCCTGCAAGGCAGAGCCGAGCAAAATTCTATTCCAATAACGGATAACGGATGCCGCCCTACGTCTAGCGATTTATTCGTCGCGTAAATTTAATTCGAACGACTCGATTGTTACACTCGCCTGCTAAGCATTTCGTTCTGTAATTCCGAATTCCGATTTTCTTTCAACGGGAGTCGATGAAAAAAAATGATTTATATTTCGATAGCTGTGCAGATTGAATTATTTATTTATTGGCTAATTGGGCAATTAATTAGCTCGTGAATATATTAAAAATGAAGAAGCAATTTCTTCCTTGGGAGATCGAGTGAAATATGTGTAGCAGAGGATAAACAAATTGAATATATTAATAAAATCAAGAAATAATTTGATTCTCAGAAGATCGAGTAAAATCAAAGTAAATGTATTAATAATATGAAAAAGTAATTTCTTTCTTAGGAGATCGACTGAAATACGTGCACCAGAGGATAAACTAATCGCAATTTACCAAGAGAACCTTCAAGAGACACTGAATGTTAATCTGTCTGCCATTGGCAGACTTCATTGATCGGAAGTAATTGCGTTAAATTCGTCTGTATCGATCTCGGAGCAGTCGTTTACTCGATACTCCCTTTTTCGGAGTTTCTTGTTAGGATTCTCAAAAGGCTCGAATCAAATGAATCGCTTGCTCGTCTAGAACTGAATAGTGGTGGCCATAGAAATGCACTAGCAGTTTGTTCGATACTTGAAATGCATTGCAAATGTGATAACAATGTTAAAGAACCTAATTTTCATAAATCTGAAAATTTTCTGTAGTGCAAATGAAACCTTTCAGTTTCGGTTAGAATTTAACTATTAACATTGATACTTGAAGGGTGATGTAATTTTTTATAAAAATTAAGATTCAAGAGCTGGGATAATAATTATACAGTCAGTTCCATAAGCGGACCGTCTATGCCAATTGACAAAATTTGTTTAAATAGGTTCAATGTTTCCAAATGAATAATTTACTATAAATATACAGGGTATCCCAAAAATGTAGACAAAATTTATGAATATCTATATTGTTTATAACTATTGTTATTGCAAAATTCCCATTTTTTTATGTAACTCGATGAAGAATTATCCGATCGATATGGAATCTTCCACATACAGGGTGTCGCAAAAGTGTCGTCACACCTTGAAAGGGGTGGTTCGGGAGGTGATTTGAAACAACTTTTTCCTTAGTGAAAATGTTGCCCGAGGCTTCATTGAAGAGATATTAACGGAAAACACCGACCAATCAGAGCGCGCGTATGCCGATGGAGCGTACGCGCTACGCGCTAGGCGGCCGCGTTCATAGGCTACCGCGGGCGCTCCACCAGCATACTCGTGCTCTGATTGGTCGGCGTTTTCCGTTAATATCTCCCTAATGAACCGTCAGACAACATTTTCGCTAAAGAAAAAGTTGTTTCAAATCACCCCCCGAACCATCGCTTTCAATGACCTTCAACATTTTTGGGACACCCTGTATACACACGTAAAGTTCATTGGTGTAAATATTTATAGCGAAACATTTCTTTAGGAACGTGAAACCTGCCACTTATTTCGACAAATGTTTTCAATAGACTTTAAAGGTACTTATGGGACTGACTATAGAATCTAGAACAATTTTAGAATGTTTTCGAAGAGAATTATAAAGTGGTCGATGCGAACGAAAAGTTTAAAGCTACCTGGGTAGGTCTTCAGCGGACGAATCCACGTTGGAGTCTTCGAGCAAACGGAAGTACCCTTGACGCTAGAGCCACCAGGGTCGAATGTGCATTCAAGAAACCGTTTTTCTATGCAATTAACGATACAAAATTTTAAATTCACCATGTACAATGAGTCCCATACTCATGGAACGATCGAATGAGTTTATATCGTCCGATATAATTAGACGTAAGAAAAAAATACACCAAAATTGACATAAAAATAATGAATTACTCCAAAATCATTTTTTCATTTCAAGAATAATCGACAGAAATTCGGTACAGAATCACGTAAATGACACACGAGAATCACTTTAACTTCAGAAATTGTCATTTCGAGTACTCCAACGTTAAAGACGCACTGTTCTCCAGGAAACTCGCGGCATCGACCTAATCCGCTCATCGGTGCTTGTGATGGCATTAAATCAGCAATATGTTATTCACAGCACATCATTCGAGTACCTCGACAATGCACAAACTATTCGAATATACAACACGCTCGAATAGTACACCAATAATTCGAGCGCTCGAGTAGCACTAGAACTTTCCAAAAACTCATTTTTTCTAATATCAGCGAGTCCTCGCGATACCCACAATCGTGCCTGCGTACATTGATAAATGCAACTGTATCGGAACTCAAAACTCGTAGAACGATATGTACTACGCAACTTTGTTCGACTTCGTAGACTAATAGCGAAAAACGTATATCGAACGTATCGCAGGGAGGAAGAAAGATCAATCCTGGAAGGAACTCGAGTAGTATAGGTTCGAACGTTTCAGCCTTAGCAAGATCTGCGCCGCACGAATATTGCTCGATCCATATTCTACTTCCTCGACCCCTGGGATCGATCTTTCCTTCTCCTTGCGATACATCGAAACGAATCTTGGAAAATTTCTCCAAAAATTCCGAAAAGGGACTCCTCTGTAATTTAACAGCTATTATACATATTTAACAGGATAAGAAACTAACGAGGAAATTGTATACGTAGCACATCGAGGCAACGTCAAGGCCCCACTATACAATTTTTTTTTGTTTAACAGATGCACGCGTACCAATAGGGAAATTTAATTTTCAGTGGAGAATAGGAGACACTAGGGGGGACTTACGTGTCGTTGGACGAGGATACGGTGGTTGGAGAGTCGTCACTTAGTCGTCGTCATTGGAAAAGACGAGTCCGCTCCGTATCGCCCGGATGGCGATACCACACTGGCGATCGTTCGCATGAGAGCTACTAGGCAAGCGTGCGCGGCCAGGGGCGGCTCTGGTGTCGTAAAAGGGACCATTGGTTGCCCTGAACCGATACAGGGAGCCCCGGATCGCGAGGCTCCCACGTCTAGGGCTGAGGACTTGTCAAACTTTTCTTTCCATTCGAACGCTGTAATTGTTCGATTTACAGAGGAAGAAAGCTAGATTCGATATCAATTTGAGGTAATTCAAGTTATACAGCTTGCGAGCTCTTGCAAAGGTTTGGGAAGGTGTACTTTGTTATACTATACAGATATTTACGCAGTTATGATGAATGCAAATGGGTGAAGACGTAGAGTTTGTAGAGGGATGGGCACAGTTCGATAAATATGTTAAATGTAAGGAACACGTGTTAGAATATTTAGGGGACGCAATACATAGTTTCAATTAACACTTTATTTACCGGGAGCCTATTTCTAGGCTTTTTAATTGCAGTATTTAGTTATTCGAATTTATTTACTGTGTCGATGGTTGTCTACGAACAATGTTCAGTTTTTGGAAACAGTCTTGGCTTTCAATGTACCCAGTAACAGTATGGAGGAATTATTGTCAGTTATTTCTACATATGTTACTGTAGAAAATTCTTTTTTTAATTAAGGTCTGTTTCTAAATACCACGGTAGATAAAGTGTTAAGATTCAAGATACAAGGCATGGGAACTCGTCAAAAGATTTGGAAAGACTACTTTATTAGGAGAGCTTTCCAGAAGAACAACAGTTATTTGTGCTATACAGGGTGTCCCAAAAATGTTGTAACACCTTAAAAGGGGTGGTTCGAGAAGTGATTTGAAACTACTTTTTCCTTAGCGAAAATGTTGTCCGAAGCTTCGTTGAGGAGATATTAACGGAAAACACTGACCAATCAGAGCGTGAGTATGTCGGTGGGGCGGCCGCGGTAGCGTATGAACGCAGCCGCCTAACGCGTAGCCTACACCTACCGTGGGCGGTCCACCGGCATACTCGCGCTCTGATTGGTCGGGGTTTTCCGTTAATATCTCCTTAATGAAGCCTCAGACAACATTTTCGCTAAGGAAAAAGTTGTTTCAAATCACCTCCCGAACCACCTCTTTACAGGTGTTACAACATTCTTGGGACACCCTGTATTATTAACCCTTTGCGGTCTTATTAAATTTAGGCATGGCTATTGTACTGGTCGGAATTAATTTCCAAAGAACGAGCAGTGATACATAATATACAAGCTTATGAAGGATAAACAAGATTAATTAATTCTTTTGTGGACTTAAGATATATGTTTACACAATAATGTGTTTTAATGTTATTGTTTTTATGTAAAAATTATATTTTATAATTCTCCATCGCGTTGTATCTTTCGGTAACTTTCTTCTTGCCATTTTGGAGTATTGTTTTTGTTATTGTTTTATTGTTTAACACATTTTCAGTTTGTTGAAGATGTAAAAATAAAAACGGCAGAGTTGTTGAAGAGGCTAACAACTGATGAGCTACAGCATTGTTTTGAACAATGGAAGACACGTATGCAGCGGTGTATAGATAGGGGAGGAGAGTATGTTGAAGGGGATAAAAGTAAAATGTAACTTTATTTGCAATAAATCACATTCCTCACACCAGTTTCGTTATTTAATTGCCACACCTCGTATATCTGTCTTTGAAAAATTTAACATGTAAATATTTTACTGGTTCATATGTTCTTGTATAACTTAATATAATTACTAACGATCTTTTCATTAATCTTTCCATTAATCTATTATTACACTAATATCTTAGAAGCTATTACTATTGTCTAATGGCTTAAATCTTTTCAGTCTGCGGAATACAATATAAGATTAGTATGGTTCTTTGTTATGGTGGTTGAGAGTAGACATACGACCGCAAAGGATTAATATATGAACTACAAAAAATGAAGTACGTGTTAGAACATTCAGAAAACAAAACGTATTAAGTTTGGAGTTACAAAGCTTGAAATCACGACAAATGTAAATACATAAAATGATAAATATAAATGTATAAAAATATACAACAATGTGTGCAGTTCCATAAGTATATAAAATATAAAAAATAGAATACATGTTAGATCATTCAGAATAGAAAACATACATTAATCTACTGTTCTCCATCTGTATATATAAACAAACATTCCCAGTCTATTAGCAATCGAAATAAAAATTTCAGATATAATATACTATAACGCAGTTTTTTAGAGTGTTCCATTATCGTGTTCTTAAGAATATTGGAAGATCGGAACGATAAAACGCAAAAATGGTATGTCCTTCCAGAGTATATTGTGCAGAGGGATGATCCGATTTTGAATGTTTAAATGTTATTCAAAATTCATCCGTTGAGTGCTCCGCCGTGTGTCCCTCGAGGTGTTGAGTTAGGTATTCAGTTCAAAGATAAACCTTTCTAGTCCGAGCACCGCCTTGAACCGCTAGTGTGGCAAACCAAATTAAAGGACTTGTACATTAATTAGTCTCAACCCACGTGCCGCTCCCAGATCCTACACAGATGAAACTTTATCAAAACACTGGCAAATTGATATGTTTCGATAGTTTCCATTTGTCGGAGACATTTTTTAGTTCGCCCGTTAATAAATTTCAACAAAGCGAGAGTTTACTTCTGTTTGATAAAAATCAGAACATATCTAGGGCCTATTTTTTTTAAATTTTAATTAATGTCTAAGATTTAATAATCATTGTACTCGGAGGTGGGCAAACTTGATTCTTACACAGATGAAAGTTTATCAAAACACTGGCAAGTTGATGTATCGATAGTTTCCATTCGTTGGAGAAATTTTCTGTTTGATAAAAATCAGAACATTTCTAGGGTCTATTTTTTCAAAGTTTTAATTAACGTCTAAAATTTAATAAACATTGTACTGGGAGGTGGGCAAACTTGATTCTGAACGAAGGATAGAATTTACAGGGCCATTTGTGGGAGAAGGACAGGCCCTGAAGGACTCATTTTGATTTACTCTCGACAATAAATTTACTCAACTCTACTTGAACCTAAGGATTGAAAATAAGTTTGATAGAGATTCAGGCTATTCCTACATAAATCTGATGTATATTGTTCAAAGTTATTCCAAGGTCGACGCGTCCTATGTCCTTGAATCTACAGGGAGTCCCAAAATTAGTGTAAGAACCGGAAGGGAGAAGGGGGTAGCTGAGACGATTCTGAACAACAATTTCCTTGGCAAAAATGTTGGATGACGCTTTGTTTTTGAATTATTAACGAAAAACCACCGACCAATCACAGCGCTCGAGTAGCGCCCACTCAGCTGGCTACGTCGCGACCTGGCACAGCCAGCCAATCCTGACTCGAGCCTATGCTCTCGCGGCTATCCGCGCGCTGTGGTTGGTCGGTGGTTTTTCGTTAATCATTAAGAAACGAAGCACCATCCGACATTTTTGCAAAGGGAATTGTGGTTCAGAATCGTCTCAGCTACCCCCCATTTTCGACTCGTACACTAATTCTGGGACACCCTATATAAGATGTATTCTACATGTTCAAGATAAAGTAAGTACGTGCTATAGGATAATACTAATCAAGTTACATCTAACACTCTATGCTCTTAAAATTTCTAGAATTCTAAAAATTCCACCTATTTACCGCCCGTCTCTTTAATTTTCAAACTACTCCACTTAAAAAAGAAAATAATTGCATTTTAACATGTTTGAGTTAAAGAAACAACCACGTATACCAATCAAGTTACACCTAACGCTCTATGCTCCTAAAATTTCTAGAATTGCAAAAATTCCACCTATTCACCTCCCGTCTCTTTAATCCTCAAATCACTCCACTTAAAAAAAGAAAATAATTACATTTTAACATGTTTAAGTTAAAGAAACAACCACGTATACCAGCCCTGGGCAGCACGCGGCCCACCACGTTAAATTGTGCGGCCCCTCGGGTGATTTTGAATTTCTACTGAAACTTCTGTTAAATAAATGTAGGATTTGCGATGATCGAGGGCAGCGAATAAATTAGATACGTGAGAAACTTGTAAATATAATATAATTGTTAGGAATTAGACCTTAATTGTATCAAACATAACTTATTTTATTTGTACTGATAGGAAAAGAATATATACATGTAAAAAACTAAAGTAAAAAGATTAGAAACGTGTTGTATAGTAGGAAATTACTACAGTTAAAAATTAAAAAAGATCCCTATTGTTTGGATAACATGGATACGTATTCTAATTTGCTTTACGTAAAAGAAATGAGAGTTGAACTAGCAAACTTGGCTCATAGAGCAACCGAAATAGATAAATATAGATTAGAACTAAAGTAAAAAGAAAAGTAAACGGAACACGTGGATGAACACATCCATCTCTAACGGTTTTTCGGTATTAACTGCCGTCTAAATTTACAGAGAGGGCGTTCGCATACGAACTAACAAAAGAGTAAATTCAAAGTCACATTCTTAACAATAATTAATAATATAAAATTGAAAAGGTATAAAAGAAAGCTGACGAAACACGCCCATACGTACGACTGTTCTTGGTTCTGACTACTTACAAAAAGTCCTAAGCTCTCGCACGTCGCTTGCCTCGAACAAACGAAAAACGCGTCACGATACCTCGCGAAGGCGCCCGAAAAAGGTCGAACACATCGACCAACTCGACCAATCCGTTTACCGATTGAGACATGACCTTCCTTCATACATGAAAATTTGTATGTGTCATTGTTATAATGCCCAAGTGCGATTACGAACTCCAGTTCTACAGGGTGCCCTAAAAATGTTGTAACACCTTGAAAGGGGTGGTTCGGGAGGTGATTTGAAACAACTTTTTCCTTAGCGACAATGTTGTCCGAGGCTTCGTTGAGAAGATATTAACGGAAAACCCCGGACAAATCAGAACGCGAGGATGCCAGTGGAGTGCCCGCGGTAGGCGTGGACTACACGCTAAGCGGCCGCGCACATACGCTAACCACGGCCGCTCTGATTGATCAGTGTTTTCCGTTAATATCTCCTCAACGAAGCCTCGGACAACATTTTCGCTAAGGAAGAACTTGTTTCAAATCACCTACCGAACCACCTCTTTACAGATGTTACAACATTTTTGAAACACCCTGTATATCTGATATCTACGAATGCCAAATGTTACTGAATGAATCGGTTTCAATAGGCAATTATCAGTAACGTTCATTTGTAATTTGAATACAGTTATGTAATAAATGAATAAAGAAGCAATCCATGCATTTTTGCTCTTACAATTAGAGCTCTTTCACACGACGATACGCGTATGCAGGATACCGATGGTACACATAATGTTATGGAAGCGTTCAGACGGCGATTCTCACGAGATACAGTATCGCGATACTGATTTTCGGTATCCGCGGTTGGTCGGCCGCCGGCAACTTTTTCTGCGTCGGGGCGGCCGACGAAACATTGAAATAGATGCGAGCATTCACACGACGCTGCGCAGTATCGTCGAATTCGTTCACCTTCCTCATAAAAAAATTGTAGACATAATAATTGAAGAATTTACATGAATCGTTACAAAGTTCTTCGAATAAAATATGAAAAGCTCCCGTTTCTTCTCTTATATTATTAATAGGATGAACCCAATATTTTCTCTTAACTTTTCTCCTTTTAGTAGCTTTTTTATGTTGAAACCAAATGGATAAAGCTTCAATCTCATCCATTATTTCAGAAAGGTTTTCACTAACTAAGAACGCGTGTTTCTCAAACGAGAAGATATGTTTAACTGAAAAACAAATGATCAACACCGAGCTACGAAATTAGTTGGATACAGTATCGCATAAGTATCTTGTTAGCAGATACGTATCGCATACGCGTATTGCGATATGCGTATCGTCGTGTGAAAGAGCTCTTAGTAATAGAGGAGAGTGGAACAATGACCTCGAGCGGTATCTTGTATTTGTATTATATTTTTTAACCTAATGTTAATGTTATTTTTTAACTTATATGTTTACCTAAAGTGCGACCCGCTGTATCGTTACGCGTCATCGAATTGGCCCGTGAAACTATTTGAGTTTACCAGGCCTGACGTATACCAATCAAGTTACCCCTAACTCCCTAAGCTCCTAAAATTTGTAGAATTCCAAAAATTCCAAGTATTTACCTCCCGTCTCTTGAAACTTCGAATCTACTCCATTTAAATCAAAGAACGATTACGTTTCATTCCATAACCTACCTAAAGTACCTAAATTAGCAAGTCATTCGCAAGTGATATCGATAATAACCGAGCAACAAAATGACAATACCGCCCGAGAAGTTGCTGTACGAGAATAGAGCGCACGTTTTCGTGATTATCGGTTACAACGCGGCAGGTGGATGAAATTACGCTCTTTTTAGCAATCAGCTGGCAGGTTAATTGCGCCACTGTTCCTCGCGACTTTTACTATGCACGCACACGAACACTCTCCAGCCCGTATACTCACACATCACCAGGCCTTATCACCCTTGTTTAATGCACTTACGACAAAGTGTACGCGCGAATACGTGCGTCACCTTACGGCTCCTACGTGTATGCGTTCCTTGTCCGTGTGTTTCGATGCCGTTAATAGTTTCGAAATTTGATTTCCCTATACGTAATAGAACGCAGGCCGTACGTTTCAATGTCCGCGGGTCAATTGGAATACCAAAGAAGCGTATTGCGAATTTGTTTACTGGCAAACGCATTCGCAGAGCGCAATATTCGATAGGATTTTGTAAACAAACAATTTAGAAATTGTTTAGAAAAAGATTTCGAGGGTTAATTTTCGAGGGAAAAATGGAAAGTTGGAAAGATGGAAAGATCCGATTGCCTGGAATTTACAAGCATACACAGCTTCGTTGGCCCCTACTCGAGATTCGCGGTCGGCTAAACGAACCGCGAGTAAAGCGACTCGACAGAGCAATTTTTTGTCCTCGGAGGCTATAGTATTCTAAAGCTAGAGAGTACATACGTATACCAAACACAAGACTAATGTAAATTAAATTAATAAAGCAGTTGCGTTACGATAACGCGACCTAAGCGTTCGCGCCTGACTATAGAAGCCCTAAATTAAGGACTTATTCTTTTTGTATTTTTCCGTATTTATTTAAAGTGTTAAGGATACATTAGATGCCTTATTACACTACTAAGTGTTGCTTATTCTTTTTGTTTAATCGCAACACGCATATCATGTCTCTGCGTTCCTCCTTTAACTCCGCTTCTTTTTTAAGGTTCAGTTGCAGCTTAACCTTAAAAGTATGCAATTCTTCTAATTAAGAATTTATTATATACTAGATAGCTATTTAAGGCAAAGTAATATTAGGAAGAATGGATACAATTGCACTGTGATGCGTGGAGCACAGAATTCAGTGCAGTGACTGAAGCTCAAGCTCAAGCTCAAGTTCGACAGTGTTTCATAAGTGCGGACAGCCATGAGGCGAGTGATTGAATGCGTGGGCAAGACTCGAGATGGTTAAGGGCCACGTAGAACGTAGGACTGACTCCGAACACGACGTTAGCACCTGCGGTGCGTCCAGCACACTCTCGTTCAGTGAGCGCATACACCATCCGCAGGAATGGATGGCCTCGTTGCATAGACGTGGTGCTACCAGCTGGATCAATAACGTTGTCAGGCTTAGTTAGATGTTCGGGGAAGTGGAGGTGGAAGACAGGGACGTAGATACCGCGACAATGGATTCGGGAGCCCTTCGTCGAGCAAACGGCATCCAATTGTTATAGTTAAAAGCTGGGACCTCATTGAGAGCCTCTAACGCGAGGCTTCAGCTTTTTGACGAAAGGCTACACAAATGGTATAATTGATTCTTATTGCGAGGATTGTTCAGGCTTTGGGTTTGGTCACCAACAGGAAATTAAAATTTTATAGGAAAAGGGAGGAGTTTTTGTTGATTTTATTAGAAACTAATCATTTCTTGCGTTCTCATGAGGAAACTAAAATTTTATAGGAAAATTTGGACGGAGTTTTGTTGATTTCATTAGAAATTCTTCATTTTCTGGTTTCTCATGAGGAAACTAAAATTTGACAAGAAATTTTGTAAGCGGTTTTGTTGATTTTGTTAGAAATTAGTCGTTTCTTGGGTCCTCGGGAGGAAATTAAAAGGGTATAGTCTATATAGTGTATATATAGTTTTGGGGTCAAAAGTGACCTTAGATCGATTTCGATTTGCGACGATGTATTCCATAGGTTATAAAAAAAATAAAAAAATAAATAAATAAATAAATATACATGTCGAATTGAGTAATCTCCTCCTTTTCGAAGTTGGTTAAAAAAAGACTAATCTGTGCCAAGTTTCAAGTCCCTATCTCGACGGGTGGGGGAAACAAGACAAATAAACAAGAAAAAACAAAAATCACGTTTTTAACAAAGTTTCCCTCATCCTGTTGCACGAAAAATTTTGAAAAAATTACAGATATTTCAGTCATCGAGGCACATGTTCTAGAATTTTTTCAGATATTTCAGTTCAAAATCCAAGCTGTGAATAATAAAAAACGCGAAAAAATGATGAAAAATGACGGTTCTGCATCGAAGGAATCTCAGAACTACGATTATAAAATTAGAAGAAGTGTATATTATTGTTATTATTGTCCTCAATCTGGTTCATATTTTTAGGAGTGGTGCGCCGTGGTTGGAAAAATGAAAACCGATTTTTGTAGCTGTTTCGGTGTGTTGGAGCAATTTGTCCGACCTATAAATCAGGGAAATAGTGGAACAACCACGAGACGTCGCTTCGCGTTTCCATTTGCCTAGAATGGAAATGGCAATTAATTAAAATGACGATAAAGTCTTTTTATGTATTGTTGGGGGATACAAGTTGTTATTTCAGTTGACACACGTCTCGCAGAATGCTAGGGCACAGGTGTGTCTTGGTGATTGTAGGGCATTAGGTGTGGATGATTATTTTAACACTTAACCAATTGGTAGCCTATTAATAAACTTTTTGTCGTGGCAACCAATAATTATCTATTAATGAGTAACATTATATGAATTATATAAGTATTCATCTGGAAACGATGCGCGCGCGCGCGCGTGTGTGTGTGTGTGTGTGTGTGTGTGTTGGTAGGTGTGTTTTGTGAGTTGTTGCTTAAGCTAAAAGGATAATGTATGAGCATAGTTGTAAGGTTTATACTATACAAATAAATGTAGTACAAAATATGTATAACGAAAAGGAAATATTATTAATCACGCCAGTAAAAGATAAATCATAATAACGACAAATATGAACACAACTTCCGTTCGAGATTATCGCCAGTGTTATTTAAAGGTTGTTAATGTATTTTTAACCGACTTCGAAAAGGAGGAGGTTACTCAATTCGACATGTATATTTATTTATTTTTATTTTTTTTTTTTAAACCATCTATTTGTATCTTCATAACGTTCTAATTGATCTCAAGACAAGTTCGATGACATAGAATTCTATGACGTTGAAATTACCTGACTCGTTTAGATAAACCATGCTTTAATTATTATTTATATTGCTCGTACTAAAAAACAGAAAAGATTATTTTTGTGAGGATTGCAGAGTGGCTATAATATTGGTTATATGTTGAGATTCCCAATGTGAAAATAATTCTACAATATAGGTAAATAAATAATGTAATTGAATTTGTTTGAGAGGGAGAAACAATCATTCAGAAACGAAGACTATTCTTCGCCGCTCTCAGCCGCTGACTGATTCGCGATCGCGAGTTTTCTACTATCCCCTGTTCTACGCATGCGTACGCTAGCGTATTATATGTTACTCATCAATGGTGTATTCCACTATTCTAAGCAAAGCGGCGCTTAGTACTATAAATACTACTACGTCTATAATTAATTTATATTTTGAATAAAAAAATTCTACTAGACTCGTGGGAAAAATGTGTCAAGCAAATGCAAGAAAATTTAAATTAGTTCATAAGTAGACTGCGGATCATTATGCAAAATGAAATCTAAATGGGAATTTATTTTATTCTGGAAATATCGTAACATGAACTTTACTTTCAATCTTTTTTTATATTCTTGCATTTTGTTTGCATTTTGTAGTTTCTTGTACATTCAAATTTCCTATAAATGCATAAAGATCCGCAGTCTATTCATAAGTAAGTAGTAAATAATTCTGTCGTTGATACGACTTATTGCTAACCACTTGTGAAAGGACTTGAAACTATATTGAATTAGAACGAACAATTCTACAGATCGATTAAATGGAAATTTCAATTAATGGAAAAATTGAATGAAAATTTAAGGATGAGCAAGAGCCAGAGCCAAACTTCGAGTTGATTCCAGCGATAGTTGCGGAAAAAGTAGAAAACTCCGGGACAAGGACAGAGAGGACGATACAACAATTGCAGGAGAGACGAGGACAGAGCGATTAGGCTAGCATGATTTTTTTCCAGGATATTGAAGCAAAGAAGCAATATTTTCTAATAATTCTGGTTTTAGTATATTTGTTACACTTTGGCGGATGCGACTCCAAGGCCTGATTTTGCAATTTCGGCCTTAAAACTTTATAAACAATAAAATGAAGATAGCAAACGTACTTTTATTGTTTATAAAGTTTTAAGGCCGAAATTGCAAAATCAGGACTTGGAGTCGCATCCGCCAAAGTGTAACGAATATATTAAAACCAGAATTATTAGAAAATATTGCTTCTTTGCTTCAATATCCTGGAAAAAAATCATGCTAGCCTTATCGCCCTGTCCTCGTCTCTCCTGCAATTGTTGTATCGCCCTCTCTGTCCTTGTCCCGGAGTTTCCAACTTCTTTCCGCAACTGTCACTGAAGTCAACTCGGAGTTTGGCTCTGACTCCTGCGCACCCTTAAGGAAAGATCTAAGATTGAAAAATATAAAGGGTGTCCCAAAAATGTTGTAACACCTTGAAAGGGGTGATTCGGGAGGTGATTTGAAACAACTTTTTCCTTAGCGAAAATGTTGTCCGAGGCTT
>NC_071979.1:11494883-11515425 GCF_026283585.1 Hylaeus volcanicus | reverse complement strand
TATATTATATTATATTATATTATATTATATTATATTATATTATATTATATAGTATATTATATATTATTATATAATATTATACAGTATATTATATATAATTATATATACTTGTAGATAAAAATACTATAGTAATTATGGAAATATCTTCTACAATACGTAACACACAAAAATCACATAAAACTCTAAAAACTACAAGTTTTACAAATACCCATTTCGCTCATCGAACATTAAAAGTTAGAACACCCTCGAACATCGAGTAGCAGAAAATTTGAACAAATTCAATGTTAGGACACAAAAGGATAGGTACCAGTAGGTAACTACGTCCCTGGAGGTGGTATATCGGGGACGGCCAAGTATCTCAAAGGGTGTCCCAGGTCGAATGGACGGGCAAGGGTAGGAGGTGAACATGGCTCGGTCACGAATTTTCGAGGTCTCCAGACTCGACAAAAACTGAGCTACCAAGTCAGGGGCAAAAAGCTGTTTACGCAATCTTTTCCCTTTGATCGCGAACTTTCCCGTCACGCGACCTTTTTTTATCCCCTGTTTTCATCCTCGCGTTTGCAAAAAATGCATATCTGAAAATTAAACGGTGCACACGTCGTTCAGTAAATCAATATTAACTACTATATATACATACATACATGTACACGAGGTATCGACTTGGACCCCCTTTCGAAACACAAATTTACAATTTCTCCCTCAACTATACTTTTCCATTATTATTCGAATAAATAGAAAAAGAGACGAGCGTGTAAAAATTTTAATCGCATCGCTAAATTGCCCCGAAGTATTATGGCCGACCGAATTCCCGGGAAATAGTGATTACTGCTGACCCAGTTCCCCCTCCCCCCCTGTCCCTCACCCCCCCCCTCCTCCCATCGCGCGAAGGGCGCTAAAGTTTTTAATCGTTATTCGAATTTGTTCCACTTTCGAACGCGAGAAACCACTCCGAACGAGCATAGGGCTGCTCGTTATTAATAAAACGAGATTAGACGAGTATCTCGGTAGCAATTATAATTTTTTATTTTATCACATAAATTACATTCTGTCGCCGTTAGAACGATGATACGTCTAGTGAGTGTGTTTCTCAATTGAATTCGCGATCATTCGAGATCGTCGATCTTTACATTTTTCTTTTATTTTCTTTTACAATGTTCGGTGAAACATGAGCTACGTTCTTACAGAATAAACTGTCTTTAGTCGGTTTTTTCAGGATACAACACAATAATACTGTGTTCTCGACTTAAAATTACCATCGAAATTGAAATTTAGAATCTTACAGGTTTATCAAAATATAAATCGTTTTGTAGATAAAAATGTAGGCACTCGTACGCGAGCGTTAAGTAAAATATTATTATCACCGTATTGTTACAAGTTTGATACAATAAATATTAATACAAAACTATTACTATCTCTTTAACATCTTTGATATAACTATAAACCAGAGCTGTAAAGTAATGATTATTTTGTAATTTATTACAATTTGGAACAATTACTTTGGAAGTAGAAAGTAATTATTTAAGTAATTGTTGATTACTTTTTTTTTAGTAATTATGCAATACCTTATTCTTAATTACTGAGTAATTCAATTACTTTTTAATAATTACTTATAACTGTCCAGATAGTAATTAAAAGGCGTCTCAAACCTAAAGTAGTTAAGTATACCTAAAAGTAATTAAAAAGTAATTATAACTACTTTTTTAATTACTTTCAAGTAATTGCAGTTACATGGACAGTAATTGTTAAAAGTAATGATTACTGACTTCTAATTACTTTTAATTACTTTTAGGTATACTTAACTACTTTAGATTTGAGCAAAAGTAATTCAAAGTAATTACAAATAATTGAAATACAGTAATCATTACTTTTAACAATTATTGTCCATATCACTGCAGTTACTTGAAAGTAATTAAAAAAGTAGTTATAATTACTTTTTAATTACTTTTAGGTATTTTTGACTACTTTAGATTTGAGACGCCTTTTAATTACTTTCTGGGCCGTTATAAGTAATTATTAAGTAATGCATAAGATTACTGGTAGTAATTAAGTAATTGGAAATACCATTACATGCAACAGAGTAATTGTAATGGCAATTATTCAATTACTTGATCAAGTAATCGTTTTGTAATTGTAATTAAGAATTTACAGTTCTGCTATAAAGTAATTAGATTTTCATTCAGTCTACGACGAAAATTCGATATTGCATACTCATGATAAAAATTTTATGACCATTGTGCAATTCTAACTGATAGAAATTCATACGTATTCTGTTATACTAAAATTTGTACCGAGTTAAAGCGAAAAGTTTTTATTTGAAATTGCACGTGGAAAAATAATTGATCGTTTTATTTGTATCTTACATAATCGTCGAAGTGCATCTGTATATACGCTCTGAACAATTGCATTCTATCCGTTGTTTTATAAAGGTTTGCTAATCCAGATACTATCGATTACGAAATTGTATAATTCACGATTTTCAAGGCTATATAAGAATAATTATTATTTTTCGTCTTACAAACGGCGATACCGTAGTTGTACTTCGCAGTTCCACTCTAATATTCTATGATGTACACTGTTTTACCTCTCTCATTCGAAAACCATTGGACAGTCTCGTATCTATCACTGTTATCAATAGAACTAAAGTCTATGATACACAGGGTAACGCGAAATTCTCTTTGAAGTAAATCTTCAAAATATATGTTACTATCATTCAATATATGATTCAATAAAAGTTTAAAGAAGTTGAAATACAATATTCTGTTTCTGATAATTCACTCTTTCTACTTCTTGTAAATTGAGGAAAACAGATGTAAAAGTAAACATTTGTAAATGCAGAGATCTTTGCGCAACCCTGTAACTTCAGATAATTATTTTTCGCTGATGTATACTTTTGTATCCATCATAGGTCGAGGGTGGTATCAGATCCGTGATGATAATCCTCGTCTAACAGAGGTTCTTGTTCCACCATCATGCGAACTGTAAACAAAACTATTCATGCATACCAACGAATAAGAACATACACATTGGGCATGTGCGAATACCTTGTTATTGTTATAAGATTTAATTTTATACCTCGACATACTTTGTATTACAAAAGAATTTCTCTAGTACACCGTACCGAGTGTATAACATTAATTAAAAATGTTCAAAGTCTTACTTAAAGTCACAATAAAAATCACATAAAACTCTAAAAACTACAAGTTTCACAAATACCCATTTTACTCGTCGAACATTAAAGCATTATTCGCACATACGCAAGTAACATTGTTATACTATATTGTACCACATTATAATACTATGAAACATTAGATAACTACGCCCATTTTTGTAACAGACTACTCATTACAACAGTAACATTAATCAAGGATCAGCCACCATTTAATTCTAACATAGCATGATTCGATTCTACCGATTCCACTTCAAATCTTCCGAGTAGAATTTTAAGTTCTCTTTCTTCAATTTTATTCCTACAGTACAGTCGAAACTCAGATTAAAAGGTCATATTACATAATCAAATGTATCGAGGAAAAGATACAGACGCCAATTAAATTATTCCTTTATTATTAATCCACGGCCGTGTTCAAAAGTTCTCTTCCTTATTTAACAAAAGTACAAAATAATCTTGATGTACAACATCCTGAACGCGTTCGATAAAACGTTTGAGCCAAGCAACAGACAGAGGACATGCAAACATAATTTTCACATGCTGTTAGTGATCCTCTACTGACAGTATTACATACCTCATAATTTCTGTGTACACGAATAAAAGAAGGCACTTCCTATTATCATTGACTTTCTATTATCATTCGATAAATACGCAACAATTAATGGCGCAAGATCAAGCAGAAAAATCGCAAATGTTTTACTTCATACCAATCATGTTAGAAATAATAAGAAATTTATTAGTAAGACATTGAACACGCTATATAATTCACTGAAAACTCTATGGTTATGATGAAATTACATTTAACAAAGTTTTTGAAATCATTCAGCTGCTTACCACACACCTTGCATATTATACAACTGTAAATTTTGTGTCATATGTTATAGAGATCAAACCCTACCACAGGGTAAATTAGCTATTCCAATTTGTGACACCAAAACTATTACTTATAGCACAGAAAAGAGTTTCTATATAATACACGCAAGCCTTCTACATGATAAGTGACCTCTCTCAGTCTCTTAGAGACCCTAGTTAGGGATACATTGATTTCTATTTACCTAAATTTTAATTTAATGTTACACACACACAATTAGGTTTATAAAGTTGAACCAATATGCAGGACAATATATAAAAGTATCAATTTTATGTTATGAAAATATGTCGTTCCTATAATATTAATTAAATTATATCCAGTGACACATAACAATATAGTATGAGAATTGAAGAAGCTATCCATACAACTCTTCCGAACATGCTGAATCTAAAATAATTTAATGTGAAACATACCTAAACGATATCAGTTCTTTAATAAACAATTCGTTATGGCAGGGAAGTTATAAACACTTAAACGATAATGCAACATGCAAATTAAATGTTCGAAAACTTATAGAAGTACATTAGAAAGCAAAATACAGAGCTTGTCTTGGAGAATCACCTTTGCAATCATCTTGAAAGGATTAACATGGATTAAATCTGAAGAAAGGAAAAGGAGAAAGTAATTCCAAAGATTCTCATCGTTACAAACTTTTCTAACGAAAACGTGTAAATGAAAGATAGCACGTGATAGGAAAATTGTTTATCGAAAAAGTATATTACAGTTTACGAACAGAAACCAAGGTACGATACATTAGTATATTAGATACATATTTATTTTCTGGCAATATTGCAGAAAAGCTTCTTAGAAATATTGTCATTCTGATATCTTAACTGTTTCGTAAAAATTCAAGGCTTGCTTAAATAAGAGCCATACAACTGGAATAGTGTATGTCTAATAGAATCTTCTACAATAAAGTAATATAATTCTACGAAATAATTCAAATTTATAAAGTACTTAGCGAATATTATTCTGTTTCTCTCTTATTCAAATTTAAATTTTCTACGCGCGATCTTTTTCACAACCAATACGTTTCAAACAAAATTTTGTCCATGAAAAAGCTTTGCTTGAAATAAATGTAGATTATTACGATACAATTTATCGACAACCTGTATCGTTAATTCTAGCGAGTAATAACATTACTCGCTTGAAATAATTTTTGACTCTAACACCGCGATTTAAATTTGTATGCAGCTTTTGATTGAATTGTTTCTTTATAAGCGTATTATACTTTCGAAGCTATATAGTTTTTCCCTATGAAACTATAGAATCTATAGTACTTGTAAACAATTGTAAACAAATTTTACAATGACATGCGTTTTCTGACCAACCTGGCGTGAAAAACCATCGATTACAATAAATAAAAATTTAATTCTTTTCACATAAAAATGAGATTCCTGATTTGAAAACGCATTTCATGTGATTGCAATCATAAGCGCATGTTAAGGCCACAACTGAGTTGAACTAAAATTATTAAAAAATGAAAATAGTACGATTTTCCTCCTATACTAAACATTTTTTTGTTTATAATTTCTCAGTTGTTATCAATTAAAACTTCATACAAAAAGAATATTCTTTTAGAAACTTCAATTCCTTACAAATCTTCATTAAACCTAAATCGAAATTTTGTTGAAAAAAAAAAGGTAACAGACATTTTAAGACCTTTTTATAAAAAGGTCTAGACATTCTAGATTAGGATCACTTTAGCTCGAAGCAATTATCTTTGGTAATATTTTTATAAGTAGTTTTTTGTTATAATTGACTATGTAAATATTGGAATATCTGTATTATGAATCTATATACACGTCAGTTAAGAGCTACAGATCTGAAAAAAAAAAATAATTTTTTGTCTAAATTTCATATTGTTAATAGATTGTTATATTATGAGATCACGAATATAGTATACTAACTGATAAATAACTACAAAAGTACTGGCAATCTAATTTCTTTTCAAGATAATATGCAAAACTTAATCTTCTATAGAGCTTTTCATCGTGTGAAATTTTCTTTGTAGTTCAAAAGTCACAAAGAAATGTATGTCGAATTTCTAATATAATATCATTGAACTATAATTATTAACAAAATAAAAATTAAGTAATTCATTCACATTCAATGATTTAATTAAATTATTATAAAAGTTATAACAATGGGATATAAAGTTACTTAACATTTATGTCATATCTTTTTTCTTCAAATTCTCGAATAATACTTATGTATCATTTCTTTCATTGTGAGGTCTATTGTTCTGCGTACTCTATCGTTCTATTCGTTTAACTATAATTTTGATCACTAGATTCCTGATAAATTTTCCATTTCTATCACCGGAATAATCGTAATCGACGACAAGCAGTGAATAATATTTTTAACCAACATATTGGTGAGACTTTTTATTTATATTCAATGCTAATCAGATACGGAGTAATCATAAATTAATGTGATAACAAATGAACTGTACCATTCAAATTTTTATATACAGTTGTAGTAACGGAACTTATCAAATATCTATGTCTTCTTACATTGTAACTCTTTCATTTATAGATAAAATGAATCGTATAGTACATTCATTATCACAAATAAATCTTAGTGATGTTTCTTTTGCAATCTGTTACGTTGGGACCTGTTAGTACCATTTTTTTCAGCTGTGTTAGAAACCTGGGTTGTTCGATGATCTCCTATCGGTATCCTAAATAGTCTGATCTTCATGTGATCGCAGATCTCAAGGCAAATTTGAGAACTATACCGGAGTAAATCCAGAGTAACCCAAATCTAGAAATGTGGACAAAATAGGAGCGTGTAAAACTACGTGACATTCAAAATTACGCTATTTTTAAATAATTAAATACTAAAAAAGAATGTCGATAATATTCATACAGAGAGCATAAAACTTACAAAGCACAACCAAAGAACATAATATTCTTTGATAAAGAAATTGAAATACTGATTCAGGAACAGCATTGCTGGTCCAATCAGCGAACTGTCTAAATACTGCATTTCATTTTTTGTCATATGTGCAACCTGCAATAACAAATAATTACATCATAAAATACCAAATCGTGAAATTTAAATAGAATGATAAATGGCCATCGATATACCTACCACTAATCGATTGGTAACTTTAGCTGCAACCATTCCAAATGCAAGTATGTACAATGCAGGATGATTTTCATATACGTGCTCAGCACTTTTTCTATAAATTATAAAAGCTGGCAGTACCACAAAACTAAATGGAATAATTGGAGATAAAACTGATGTTCCCTGAAATGGAATAAACATTATGATGAAATCTGTGATCGTTGGACTCAGAAGAAAAGTGGTTTGTTAAAGAGTACTTGAGAGATAATTATTACAAGCTATGCAATTTTTTCTATAGACGTCAACATTTAAGATTTAATAGTAGGTAATGAAAAGATTACTTAAGTCAAGAAGGAATAAATTTCTAATTACATAAGCAGCAAATGTATTAGCTTAAACTTTGTATCTAACACAGTTTTCAAAGTGTTTCATTTATACAGTATACAGAGTATCACACTACAAACAATCCATCTTAATAACAAATATTATGGTAAGTATTAGTAAGAAGTGTTGCTTATAAAAATTTTAAGGCTTCCAGGATGGCATAATATGATGGTAATAGTTTCTGTATATATTATATAAACTCGTGCAATTCATACAAAAAAAGTTAAAAAAAAAAAAGAAAAAATAACTTTCTATTAAAGATTATAATTTATGGTGTGATTCAAATAACTTTTGTTTACTTTTTATTGAAATATTACAACTGTCATTATCATCAAACGACTATGCATTATACATTCATAAGCAAAGACCAATTATTTACTATGCAGAAATGTTAATTAATATTAGAATAAAAAATAAATATATTCAAAAAACAAAATTATTTACTTTCTGTGACCAACTACTATAAATAAATTCTAAGCATCAACGCATACAATATATGTGAGAATATAAAATTAGTAGAAAATTGGTTAAGAAAGGATGTAGTAACTAGTATCCTATCATTCCTACTCCTATGTATCTACATGCATGCATATAATTGAAGCTGTTATTTAATAGGAGGAAAATAGGTGGAAATATAAAATGAAGGAAAACATGTATGATGTATCGGTATAGATAGATTCATAGATAAACAGGAAAAGGTGTTAATCAAAGTGGAAATTAAGATACAGTAAACAGTTCTGTGTGATGCTTTCGCAGAATTTAGACCCACATGAGTATTTTTCCATACATTAAATTAAAAACTTCATATATTTTGATAGTAATGTAACGAAAATGAATAAAAACAAATTAATCTTGAATTAATTAAAACACCTAGAAACATCTTTTGTTTGAACGTCTTGAGTATAACAAATTTTTCTTTTGTACCAGTGAGGTACCTTTTAAAAAGTTTGATTTAAAAAAAAATTAATTTCTATATTTCTTTACATTTATTCATCTTATATTTGGGTTTTCCATATTTTAAAAAAACGGTAAACAAAAATATTTGTTCATTGAAAGTGGGCCTAAATAATAATAAAATGTAAAGTTTCACTACACAATGATGTTATGACTTCTGAACTGACTTACTGCGACGGTGGAGCCATTTTTTCCGACACCACCGGCAAGAATGACGGATATGCTGCTCTGTGCAAGTAAAATAGCGATGCCCACAGCAGCCCATAACGGAAACACCTTGATCTCTGTGCCAGTATATGGCAACTGTGCAAGCGACACGAAAGACCTTTCCATTAGTTAATTTACAATATATTTCTACCATTGATTCCTGGTACAATATATCATTGCGCGCTGATGAAAACCTCTTGCTCTTGAAACAATTTCAGATTCTCGAAATGCTTGTTAGATTGCTCACATTAATTTACAACGAATTAAGAAAGCTCCGTTAGAACCTTCATAATTTCAAATCCAACAGACCTTCAAGCAATAAGAAGAACAGTATTTACAAAATTTAGAAACTTTAACTTAGAGTATGATCCGATGAATTATACATTAATATTTTATATATACCCTAATTTAAAAGTTCCACCTTTAATCGCACAAGTTATTGAACCTATAAAATTTACATCATTGCAGCAGCCATGAGATCTCTTAAAAATTATTGTTCGACAACTTAAAATAAATAGATTATTATAATAAATGCCGAAAACTTGGAAGAAGTATTAAGCATGAATAGAAACAGGAGAAGATAAGTGTACATAGAGAAAATAGCACTTCCATTTTTAATATTGCAATGTAAGCCAAATTTCTGTATTGCCTGCACACCATACGACAATATTTATTATAATAAATTAATATACATAGAAGTAAGACAGAAATTTAGTAATGCAAAAACTATTCTGAACATTGATAATAATAATAGTAACCCAACAATCTAGATAGGCAAGCAGAATGAAAGAGAAAGACTTTGTGACTACGCTATAGTGGTAAAAATATGAGAATCTGTATGTATGCAATTATCAATTGGTCAGTTTTTATTTGTACAACTTACTGCAATTGTGGAACCGTTCTTTCCAATCCCACCAGATTCAAACACTTTACAGAATTCAAGGAATACATGAACGTAGCCTGCATAAAATATCACTGCTACGTAGTTATTGACTGTGCCTACACCGAGCACTGGTATCTAAACAAATGTATAAAATCTCGCTCGTTATGAAAATTATATAAAAATTATTTCGTTGCTTAAGTCGATAAATGTATTATTCTACATTTTCATCTTACATATCTTTTTTAATTTTATATCATACATTACAATTTTTTGAATGGCTGGATTCATTTGTGGCCTATACTTTCATATAGAAATAATATAAAAATAAAACATTCGGCACGAGGGACGCTGCAGATTACAATAATCAGATAGAACACAGATTTTTGGTCACTTTTCTACTTTTATTTTTAATATTAATGGAATTTTTATTATAGTAACTAAATTTATAATCAAAATGAAAAGTTAGATTCTAAACAAATGAGTTATGATTGTGATGCAAAGTGTAAATTTTATATTGAATTGTTTTCTCACTGCTTTATATTAAATTCTTAAAAAATAGTTGTGTGAAATATACCACTTTTCTGTAGAAATTGTTTCAAAAGCATATCATACGGAAGGTATTCAAAAGTGAAAGTGTTATTATGAACTGAATTTATGTATACAACTTTTCATCATAAAGCATATATTCTAAATATCACCTTCAACTATTATACTATCCAATAAATATCCTTGAAATGAAATCAACTCGATGACTGAAAACTGTATACACAAATGCAAATAATGCATTTGCCATGGAGATGATGAGATGCAGGAAAAATAAGAAAGAAATGGATGAAAGGGAATAAATGAGTAAGAAGTCTGGAAATAAAATGCATGTTAAGATAATAAGTTTCATAGCAAAAAAGTAATTTCAGCGACGCTCCTCATGCCATGCTGCTCCCATTTCCATATCTCCAAAACATAAGTCTAATTGACTAACTTACAGCCACAGTTGAACCATTCTTGCCCACTCCTCCGGTGAAAATCACCGAAAAGATGGAATATAAGTTTGCCAGTGAACAAATCACTGTCATAACTCCTATTAAATACTTAAACATAAAACCATCTATGTATGGTATCTGTAAGAAATAATCTCATTAGACTCATGCAAAAATATTCTCAAATTTTGTTAAACTTTATGAGCCTTGAGATAGAAAATGTAAAATGTATCATACAAAACTAGATTCTACCCAATTTTTTTTTAAATTTCGTATTATAAAAAACCGAAAGTTTCAATCGCATTTCTGACATTTCAGTTCGTGAACTTCTTTTATTACAAATTACTCTCGTATTTATCTCCTTTATTTGTTTTGTATTAAAGTGAAATAAAGGAATAAAACATGAATAAATATGACATGTGAAGTATATGTATATGAAATTAATCTACTTAAATATGAAAATACTAGAAGGTGGTAATCATAACAAAAAAAAAGTAGATAGAAGAAGAATGAGGTGAAGGAACAAATGAAAAATTATGATGAACTGAACATTATGTGTAATTATGGTACAAATTAAGCACTTTTGCAAAATTTAATTAAATTTTACTACTGTGCATTTAAAACAACTATCTATTAACTAATGAATTTCTTATACTAAAAAGTTTTGATGTGCTTTGGGAACTGAAAAAAATGTATTAACTATTTTATAATAATAAATAGGTTTTATGCAAGTACTGAGCTTAATCATTTACTGTTCATGTATATATAAAGTATTTAGTCATATAAATATTAGTTTGATATCAAGAACTTAGTACTTGCCAACAGATATCAATTTAGAATTATATAAATGAAAATAACAAGCTATTATTGAAAAGAATACAACCTCCATCATCCATGCTTTAGGTCCAAAGATTGCAGAAATCAGGTGAATGGTTATAATGGTAAACTGTGCTTCTGTAACGTCCACCTTGCCAAACCTTAATGTTCCTGTATAGAAATATATGCATTTTAAGATGAAAACGTTTATTGGAAATATCATGACAAATTTCTATAGACAAATACAATTTCTCACCTGAAACGTAAGTCTGCCAATGAGCACAATAAAAAAGTGTCATAGCGCAGAAACATTGGAAAAACATCCATGTTGGATAATATCCTAACTGTACTGCTATACATGCTGATAGGGCAACAAATACTAAAAGTATACAATTATATTGTTTCAATGTTTCACAGGGCTAAAGATTGAAAATATTGGAAGATATATCGACAGTATAACACACCTGTCGATATGGAATCGCATCCATGATCGAACAATTCCCCTAATGGTGTCGAAGTTCCTGTTCGTCTAGCTTGTTTACCATCTATCGCATCCAAACTCTGATAAATGAACAAACCTAGCGCGCATAGAAAACACGCCCATCTTGGTGCCTGAAACGTTGGACAATGTTACTTGTATTTAAATATAGTTCGATTAAAACAAATTTGGCAAATATATAAGCCTAACATTGCTTATTTATTTTCAGAAATAAATTCGAAATATTTGTCTCGTACACAGACTTAGTTGTTTCGATAACTGCCTTCCTTTTGTCGATAAGAAAATACCTCGAGCTAATCATTTACACGGTGATTTCGCAATAAACAAAAATATTAGATTACTTAAAGAGACGTTTTTTTAGTCTGTCAGAGGCAAAGAAATGCGACATAAAAAGAGGTTATGTAAATGATACCTCGGTCCTAGCATCGGGGCTATAATAAACAAGAATTAAAGTCGTGAGGATGTTGACGACAAGCCCCAAGACCGTGATTAAATTGGGCGCAAGCCAAAGTGGAACTTTGCTAACTAGCCAGTTCCACCAGGGTTGAAGAAGTCCATCCAAAAGACTGTTGGTTGTGCAGCTGTATTTGTGCTCACTAAGGCGTTTAAGTTGTCCGGGCGACAGGAGCTTCTCCTTATAAAAGTGCATAATTCAATGCTGCCGGGATACTAAGAACACCAGGAACGATTCACGATAATTCAACGATCATCGATTCCTCACAACACAACGACTAAACATAACAAGTAACTGTTCGTGAACACGTACGACATCTCTTCGCATCAGTATTGCCAATCTTACTCAATGAAATTGTAGTAAATTGTGCTATACAGGGTGTCCCAGAAATGTTAGAGGTTGTTGCGGAACGCGTCGTGCGGTGATAGGGAATTTGCTGACGTGGGTAAGGTGCCCGTGGAGAGCTGAACCGCTCTGCCCGGAGAGGCGCGTAAAATAAAATTCGAAATACTTTTAGGAAAAAAGTAAAGACGTCGACGTTCAGTCGATTCGTTTCGTTTAAATCGTTTCGTAGTTCGTTACCAGAGGTTCGATTACGATTGAACTCTCTGGAAAAATCTTTCCTCGATCTGCTGCTTCTCTCCCTTCTCCGGAAGATTCCCGATCCTCCCTTCGGGTTGTCCTGGTTCAATCGAGGGTTGCGCCCTACTCCTTCTATCGGTGATCTTCATCGATCTCGGATCCACTCCCGAGTCGGGTGGAGGTGGGAGTCGCGCGGCCATGTTTGTGCAGGGCTACATGTGAAAAAGGAAAGCGCGGAGGTCTAGAGAGAGAGAGAAAACGCGCCAGCGAGACACAGGAACCCTTAAGGAAATTTATTACCTTCTTGAAGAAGTCGCCGGAAACGCGAACCGAGGTACAGTGCGAGTTTGTTATTTTCAAGGATCTTACGAGCTGGAACAAAAGCTAACTCGACTCGAATTCTAAAGAAATGCATTCCAACGGAAACGGCGATTCGACACGGCCTATAATGAATCTATTAAGTATTTTCAGCGAACGTTCCCTTTTCTCTCCTGGCTTTCGACTTTCCCACGCTTGATCACCCACGTTGATTGTTTTAACAATGTACGTGGCGGTTCGTTGATTCAATACGTTAATCCATTTGAATTCCGCTCCTAATTTGAATATAAATATATACTACATGCGGTAGTGTTTAAGCTATTCCGCGTTGTGGCGCTACATGCCATGAAGCTAAGTTCACGTGATAGCGTAACAAGGTCATTGAAAGTAGTGATGGGCAAAACCCTAGGCTTCGAATAAATCTGAAGTTTGCTGATATATTTGTCTCGTTTCCTCTTTTGAAAATTTTCCAAAGAAGAAAACGAGGCAAACATATCGGCAAACTTCAGACTTATTCGAAGTCTAGGGTTTTGCCCATCTCTGATTGAAAGGGGTGGTTCGGGAGGAGATTTGAAACAACTTTTTTCTTACCGAAAATGTTGTGCGGGGTTTTGTTGAGAAGATATTAACGGAAAACCCCGACCAATTAGAGCGTGTAGCCTACACTACACTGCCGCTAGCGCTCCAACAGTATCCGCGCGCTTTGATTGGTCGAGGTTTTCTGTTAACGAAGACTCGGCAACATTTTCGCTAAGAAAAAAGTTGTTT
Source organism: Hylaeus volcanicus (assembly GCF_026283585.1). NCBI lineage: Eukaryota > Metazoa > Arthropoda > Insecta > Hymenoptera > Colletidae > Hylaeus > Hylaeus volcanicus. The sequence goes on along the minus strand of NC_071979.1, from coordinate 11,501,474 downwards.
CAAATCACCTCCCAAACCACCCTTTTCAAGAACCACCAACATTTTTTGGACACCTTGTACACATTTTTTTAAATCAGACCCCCTTTCTAGGAGCTATCATAGCACGTTTGACGAGTTTTTAATATACTCGTGAGATTTAAAGCAAAATGCAGCAATTTTGTAAGAAATATAGATCTAGAGCAGCTCAAAATATCGAGAAAATCAAAAAATTGAAGTCAAACTTTGATCGAAAGCATACTACTGTTCAGAGTGGAATAGTAAAATAAAATTAGTAGATGGTTGGCTCTACCTGAACATTCACAAAAGAACTACCATTTTCAAATTGCATCGAGACCAATACTTTTGTAACGATAATTCGTCAAGTTAAATCGCACATAATAAAGATTATTTCGATAACCTTAGTTCGTTTAAATGACCATGTATTTTTCCCCACATATTTACACATGTTTACCTATCATATGAAGAACTGCTGTTTCAAATTTCAACCCTTAATTTCCCTAATTACTCTTCCTTTTACACCTCTGAGGAAGAAGGAAGCTTTAACATAACAAAATAAATCATTTTTATCCTTTTTCAAAATTTATCTACCGTTTCATCCGATATCTTACAAATTTTTCGTTTCGGCGACTTATAATCGCGTTGTTTTTAAAGTACATAACCAATTTTGATCTATAAATCATGGCGACTTTGACCCGTTTCACGAGGCTATTTAATTTCGCCACGAGTACATGTGTCAGAAGAATTTCTCCAGCCTCTGTATATAAACAATACTATCCAGGTATGTAATTTATTTATTTAAAAATAATAAAGAATATGATCACGCACTCGTCTAAATTTGAGGTTATATAACCTCACTTTTAGATTCGTACAATTACAAACGTAACCAAATGTAATAATATTTAGATAAGTAAAGTCTTAGCATGTATCAAAACAATTTTTTTCATAATTATACAATTTATGAAGTAACTTGTTATCATTATCAATATCAATGTAATATTATAGCCATGTAATAACATGATGGAATAAAAAAATATATTTAGAGATAGCATATTACAATATCTTATTTAGGATGCATAGAAGCAAATAGAAATATATGTTTTTGTTATAGCACTAAGATTATGGGATATGTCAGTAGCTCATTACCGAAAATACAATTTACGTTGGTTTCCTAAGCCCACAAGGCTCGAAGATATAATACCTGAAGATGATGAAGCAAAAGAGAAAGAAGCTGCTGGTGATTACTTCCATACATATGCTTTGAATTATTTACCTTATACATTACATCGCTACATATCTCCCATGTCTATGTAACTCTAACAGTTTTTCTTACTTTCAGTTGTAATAGATGAAATTAACAAACAAATAACTACTCAGTCAACCGGTCGTTTATTTGCAGTTATACATTTATGTGGAGTACAATTTAAAATTACAGAGAACGATATTATAATTGTTAACGGGCACTGGGTACCTAAACCAGGGGATAAATTAAAGTTAGAGAAAGTATTGCTTGTTGGTAGTACAGACTTTACATTGATAGGAACGCCAATTCTAAACAGAGAATTAGTATCGGTGGATGCAACTGTAATTCAGAAAACATTGTCTCACACAATAACTCGTTTTAGATTTAGACCAAGAAAGCAGTTTCGTAGAATAAACTGTAAGATATGATGTGTATCGTGTTTGTCACGAAACATTTGATAAACTTTCTGTTTAACATTTGTCTGTTTCACAGTTTTCAGAGTACATCGGACGATGTTAAGAATAAACACGATAACTATAAATGGAGATGTCGACAAAAAGAATGAAGTGGAAGGCTTGGATAGAATATATTGAGCATTCATATATATAATATCGTAATGTAATACTACTAGAATACATTTTTAAGAATGTCCGCGATAATAAACTTACCGTTAATATTAAATTATATTGTGCTGTCTGGAAAGTCCATGCCGATTTTTAGTAGGCGGTACAGGTCTGAATATATCGGAATGGCTGAAAACAAATAAAATGTGTACATTCGTTAACAGGTGGAAAGGTCGTGAAACAAAATGGTACACATATAATTCAATAAATATACATCAAAATTCAAATGTGCCTTTGAATTTTTCTTAAAAATAGGCATGAACTTCCCGGACAACCCAATATGTACTTAATTGTTAACATTGCACAATATTTGTATAAGGTTTCTGGCTTTGAATTTAGAAACGGAGGGATTTATTAAAAATGAAATGTAATTAATTCTAGTCATAGGAGGGCATGTAACATGTTCATTGCAAGGACGCTAAATACAGCGTTTCCACTAATTATTTATAATTATGGCAAAGGATAGACGTAGCTTAACCTACTCTAGGAATTATTACCCTCAGAAATGTGTATTACCTTCTTCCTACGAGTACATATATATTTCGAGTTCAATAATTTGTCGAATATTTATTTATTCTTCTCGTGTAACATACATATTATAAATATTGAATGTAAGAAGATAAAAGAAATTGATACTAAAAATTGAGAGTGGAGCCCTAGAAGTTTGGCATTTTTGCATTTCGTATTTATTAGATGCCTTATTACACTACTAAGTGTTGCTAAATTAATATGAACATATAACCTTTCCGTACATTTTCAACTTAACCTAACTCCCACCAGGGGTGCGAATTACAATTTATTATGCATTCATTCTCTTTCTCTTCTCTTTTCTAAAAATCTAATTACAAGTCTTAGAAGTTTGGCGCCTTGCGAGTACTTGGTGCTTGGCCTATGGCTAGAGTCGGCCCTGGACCTGCGCAAGAAAGAGATAGAGAAGAATATAGGAAGGGAGTGCGTAAGAGAGGGAAGAGCATAGCGTGTTGGTGAGAGAAGGAGAGATACAGCGAAAGAGTGGGGGAAAAAAGAAGGAAGACCACAGTGGACTAATGACAGAGATAGGGGATGGTCGGATGACGTCACAAGCTGCAGCTTCAAGGAGGTTTAAACGAGAGTATCAGTCTGTTCTTCATACTGCTTCGTACCCTGCACTCGCGATAAAAACCAACGCCGGCAGTTCGTCTCCCATGACAGTAGCTTGTAAACCGTCGCGTGGAATGGATCTGTGTTTTTCCTTCGTAAATGTGCAAATACAAAATTGACTAATCTGCTACGCTAAAGAAAAACTTATCTTGTCCGTGCATCAGCGTCCGAACGAATTTAAACGATTCCCGTCGGCTCGTAAAGTCGTGTGTTTTTTTATAAAGCCGCCGTAGTAACCTAACCAAGTGTTGTGTGTCATATACCATTCGAACGAAAATGGTGCTTTCGGAATGTTATGGGTTCGTCAAGTATGCACTGGTCTGCGTCAACCTCATATTTTGGGTAAGTTCATGACGATGCATTCGAAAGCGAAGCACCGTTTTTATCTCAATGAACATTCAAATTACGAAGCAAAGATAAACAACTTTTTGTTTTACTTATAGAATAAGAATCGAAGGCTGAATGATAAAGTGTGAAATATTTCACAATGAACATTTCACATACAAAAAAAAGGCACTGTTGAATTGTATAAACATTACACGTCAATCGTTAGACCTTCGTTTTATTGGTTTTATAGGCGTTTATTATTCTAGGAAAATCTTATTCATCTCGCAATTAGCATTCTTTCTTTCAAGATTTGTAACTGCGATGGAAATCGTATTCATCTTCCCTACTTTATTTTACGTAAACTTTGCAGGCAAATCAGTCTGTCTGAAATTATCGGTTTAAGTAATACATCGTTTTATTCGAAAATTATGAAAAGCTCGATCAACTTGCGAGACAAACGTAACGTTTACACTGTTTTTATTGATCAATAATGATTGCACTTCGCACGTCGATGAAAGGGTAGCTTTATTCGCAGGGGGATATAATATACTGGACATATTATGACCGTTACAAGTATATGCACGCGGTATAAAATGTATATACGTGTAACTCGGTTCAATAAACTTATTAGCGATACTAATGTGCATACGTTTACGAAAATTAACGCTCGCTGCAGAAATACTTGACGAGTTGCTAACTACAAATTACGAAATTTGAAATATCCGTTTAATGTAGCTTAATGTCGCGAATGCACATGTTAACATTGTTAACATTGTTTACCAGTTAGTTAGGATTATTTGAACTGACCTATTTTCGAGAAATCCCATGAAAGACAAAGAGAAGATTTTCTAAAAATTGAGAAGAAGGTCTGAAAATATTTTGTCGTTAACGCTTCTGGTAATTTTATTCTGCATGGCTGCGTTACCCCCGTGACCTCTAATTTATCTGAAAATGCGAACTTGTTTTCAAGATACTGTGTACTGTCTGGAGTCGTGGTATAATTGGATAAATTAACGGACTTAATATAATGACGTTTTAAGGACAAATTTCACCACTTGGTGCAATGAAGTCGAGAGTTATATGTACTTCCCTTTTTCGTGACTTAAACGAGTCACTTGAGCAGACGTTAAAGATTTCTTGCGTTTCGTATTCTATAGATGTGCTTTTATATTTTATTCGTAATGCATTCGTAAAATTTGCTTTCAAATTAAAAGTTCCGTAACTAAGGGGAACATGATGATTCTTTAGAAAAATTTAAATATAGAAACTAGATAGATTCTTTTGATTAAAAAGAAGTGACGAAAGTAGAGCAGCCATTCCCGCAGGGCACGAGCGAACTTAGGGATTTTTCCCTACGTTTGCTGTTTTGCTGCCTAGCGACAATACAATTCTAACGTGGCTGAATCGATTGCATCTGGGTATCCGAGCTTTTTTCACATCCTTCTCTCACGAGGATCATGAAATGAGTCGACAGAGTTTATTCTTACGTAAAACCATTTACCATTCCAATTTCGCGATTCTTTATTATCATTTCCATCGTCTACATATTTTATATTACATATAATAAATTAACAATTAGTGTAACAAACAACGAAAACTTTTACTCTTTCGATAACTTTTACTCTCCCGATCGCATTAAACGCCTTTTTATAGAAGAAAAACAAAACGCCCTCTTAATTAATGCGATAACCTTCGCGCGAAACGTCGAATCTCGTTTAATTAACATCGCAGTTTTCCGACGTATAGCAACATAATTCGAGAGGTCAGCTGAATCGATTGCACCTGGGTGGTGCGTACATCTCGTGTTAATCCTTATCTGTCCTAAATTTCCGCGATTCGCGATCTCACGATCGGTTCGACAAATAATATACTAGATCTTTTGAAGTTGAACATCTAAAATAAAATATGAAACATTTTGCCCGTTTATTTTGGTATAAAAATACAGGGTGTCCAAAAATGTTGGAGGTTATTGAAAGGAGTGGTTCATGGGGTGATTTGAAACAACTTTTTCCTTAGCGAAAATGTTATCCGAGGCTTCGTTAAGGAGATATTGACAGAAAACCCTGACCAATCAGAGCGCGGCCGTCTAGCGCCGTAGCCTACGCTACCGCGGCCGCCTAGCACGTAGCCTACGCTACCGCTAGCGCTCCAACAGTATCCGAGCGCTCTGATTGGTCAGTGTTTTCCGTTAATATCTCCTCAACGAAGCCTCGGACAACACTTTCGCTAAGGAAAAAGTTGTTACAAATCACCTCACGAACAACCTTATAGGAATTAAATTTAGCTTCCACTTAACTTATTTACAATTTATTTATATATTTACATACATGAGAATATAATTAAAATTTGCAATGTTAATAAACGATGTTAGCCGATAGAATGTCTTTTGAATTAATTACTTTTGTTTTTAACAACAACAGATCTAACACGAATACAGCGTTTTAAATTTATGCGAAAAGAACGCGCCGCGTAACACGAGCTATAGGAACTATAGTTGTGCGATCGGCCTCAATGTCGATAAAGCAGCGCAAATATTTTTATACCGAAGTAAGCCGGGAAAATATTTTATATTTTATTTTAGATGTTCAACTTGAAAAGATCAGCGAGTATCTTAATTGTCGAACCGATCATGAGATCGGCCCAAGACTATCGAAACAATTTCAGTATAGCATTTACGATTCTGTTTCATCTCGAGTCCATTCGAGAACTTATTTCAAGAGTCCGCATCACTTTTAATCGTCTCGTAGAAACTAAGAATCAGGAAAATGACTCAGAGTCATTTGCGTTATTGAACCGCAGGCACGAGTATCGATCTAACACCAACTGGTCTGTCCGTGCATCGACTATTCGCCGAGATTAACAATAGCGGTTGTGTCAGCATCGGGGCACAAGCATCGTATCTAGTTTTGAAAATGTTCAACAGGAATAAGTGCGTTTAAATATAGATTTCCAGTCAGAGAACGAATATGCTCTTCCTACGAGTCTGCGTCCTACACCCTAAAACCCCTGCCCAGTTTCTCCTGTCACCCATGACGCTTTCGAGTGGGGGTTAGGGTCGATTCTGAATCGATTTTCTAGACAATCTATCCTTTTAAGGCGATTAATTCATCCAATAAATTCCGATGCAAATTGATTTTCTTTTTGCAAATTATTGTAATACAAATTTTCTTGGTTATTTTTCTTAGATGTTAGAATTTTTTTATCTATTTTTCTTAGATTATTACCATTTCGTTGCTTCGCGATTTTATTCCTGAAAACCAG
>NC_071979.1:11472471-11484883 GCF_026283585.1 Hylaeus volcanicus | reverse complement strand
CAATATTTTAATCAGCATTTGACACAAAAATTGTTCTAAAATAACACTTTATTCATCATACAACAAAAAGAAAAATATAAAATGAATACGTCATAGAGGATGTATAATGGTTAGACTGCGGATCTTTATGCAAAACAAAATCTTGATGAATGTTTCTACAAAAATTGAACCTAAATAGGAATTTATTTTATTCTGCACATATTTTAACATGAACTTTACTTTCAATCTTTTTTATAGTCTTGCATGTTGCTTGCATTTTGTAGTTTCTTGCACATTCAAATTTCCTATGATATCTACAGGAAGTTTTATTTGGGTTCTGATGTTTTCACCAATTGAACATTCTAGCAAAATATGTTTAATGGATAGTTCTAAATTACAATTTTCACAATGTTTAAAGGAAAGAACCTGTAAAAGGAATAATAACTTATCTTGAGAAAATCAAAATAATTAAAGATATTTAGTATGTAATTAGTCTTAGGTAGTTTAAAATTGTTAGACAGAAGAAAACCAAGTGATGTATGTGAAATACAATGCAATAAGACACAAAATATAACAATGTATTGCAATGTGGTCGCTAATGGCTAAAAAGCTGATGCGACATTAAATAAATAAATCAAAAAGAAAAAAAGAATTCCTATAAATGCATAAATATCCGCAGTCTAATAATGGTATACGTACAACCCCTTTGCAGTTTTAAGTTTTCTGATTTCGATACACTTTTGTCGAGTCGCAATTGCATTTTATCTACAAGCATAAACGTTGTATTTTTCAGGCGGTGGGTTTAGCAGGAGTGGTCCTGGCTGCGTGGCTGCTAACGGATCAGACGTTCCTGATGTCCCTCGCCCAGGAACAGCACAACTTCTACAATGGCCTCTACATCCTGCTGGCCGCTGGGATCCTCATGTTGATAGTCGCCTTTCTGGGTTGTTGCGGCGCCTTCCGTGAATCTCAATGCATGCTGGTTGCTTTCTTCAGTTGCCTCCTCGTGGTTATCGTCGCGCAGATCGCGGCTGGGGCATGGCTCCACTACAACAGCAATAGCCTCGAGGGCCTGGTCAAGTCTTCCGTGATAAATACCGTTAAGGTATCGCCGATTACACGATTCTATCGCTGCCCAAACACTCGTCCCGCGTCCGGCATTGTTTAAGGGAATATCTAATTATCCGCGGTCTCCTGTCCCTAGTTGGATATCTATAATTAGTCCATTCGTCTTTCTATACTCAACTACCTGACCAGACGCCTATAATTACTCCATTCATCTTCTGGAATTAGACACCCGTTGAAGTCTCCACTTAGTCTCCTTTTGCTTCGTGTCACACGCTGCTGGTACAGTTTTATTGGAATTGTGTAATTCAGGTTTCGGAGCTATAACTCACCGCCGCTTAATGCTGAATTTTGGATACTTTGAAAGATTTGTGGAATTCAAATACAGTGGATGTAGAAAGTATTTGAACACTGATCAATTTCCAAAAGAACTATGTAAAATTGTAATTTATTAACTTATTTCTTTATAAACAATGACATTCTACATATCTCTACATATCACAAGAATAGATACATTACAACAAAATAGCTATTTATGTAAATTGCGATATTAACAAGAAAGAAACAATTAATCAATAGAAATGTTGAAGCAATAAGTATTTGCACAACTGTTTAATTTTTAAAATTTCATTAAAAAAAAAAAGAAATTTACATTAATTTACAAGTATGTAATACTTCCTTCGTGTACGAAAAGATTACTTATTTTGTATAACTGAATATATAAGTATTATATCACTATAAGTATTATACTATATGTATACTATAAGTAAATAAGTATTCGTACAAGTGTTAAATTTTTAAAACTTCATTTAAAAAAAAAACGAAATTTGATTTTATAATTACTGCAACTCTTCTAGGCATTAAAGTAACTATCATAAATGTTATTCTGGGTGGGATCTTCTTTCATTCTTTTATTAGAGCATTTTTTAAGCCTTTTTATGGAAATTCAAGGTTTTCTAATTCGTACGGAGCAATAAACTAATGTGTTTATGCTACAAATTCTACTGTAAATGGTTCGCCATAAGAATGGTACAAATACTTATTGTTTCTATACTTTTACCCACTGTTCGCATTTTTTTTGTTAATTTCACAAATTATATTAACTAGCAAATGTTGTTTGGACTATATCTATCTTAGAGACTTCCGAGAATATGTAAAATATCATTGATTATAAAAAAAGAAGTTAAGAAACTACAATTTCACGGAAACGTTTTTTGGGAAATTGATCGGTGTACGAATACATTCTACACCCACTGTATATTGAATTAGAACGAACAATTCTACAGTTCGATTAAATGAAAATTTCAATTAATGGAAAGTTTGAATGAAAATTTAAAGAAAAATCTAACAAGGAAACATGTCTAACTGTCACACTCCGATTTTGATCAAATTTATGTGGTAGGTAGTTCTCAAAAAAATATTTGACACGTATTTTTTTTATCGGCAATCGTCCATGTTGAAGGGGTGAAAAGAGCCCCTAAAGTTGGGGGTGAAAACCATGTTTTTTTAAATATCTAGAAAATTAGAGGAGCTAGGACAAACATTTTTTTTTTAAATATGCGCTTTTGAATGGGTGATTTATGTATGCCAGAAGAAATTGTTTATTTGTTTATTTAAACAATTTATTTTTGAAAAAATGTTCTGTTTTGTTAATTTATGTTACTAAATATTGTTTCTCACTCATGGAAATTTATATGTGTAAACTATAGGTTACAATTAAGGATACATGTTTTTGGAAGTTTTGTAATATTGAGAAATATATATTATCTGATTATTTGAAGTCTTTAAAAAGATACATTCTTCTATCAAACTGTTCTACACCCACTGTATGAACTTTGGAAAATATGTTTATCCTTCGACTGTATCGTTTGAATTTCGTTACCGCGTCGTAATAAATATTTCAGGGATTCCAAGCGATACATTCGCTGTCCAAACAAAGACGTTTTTATTGTCGGCCCGTTTGGTACCGTTCCACTAAGAAACAGATGCAACAGGCAGATCACTGAAGCATATGAGCTTGGCTATTGCCTCTAACAGAATATAAAATAAAAAATTAACGTAACATAATGGCGGTGTTGTAAAAGAAGCTTTTCAATATTATTTTAACTTTATTCAATTCTTAGAGGGCTAAGAAAATAGGAGATTTGTAGATATATCGAGTCTAACAATGGCGGTAGACAAATATTTACCTTACATGTAGACGAAATCTCATATCGATTCCGAGATATCGCATTGAGAGGCCTGATAAACGTTTAAGAAATTCAGTTTAAATACCTTTCATCATTTTTCAACGTACTTCCAGAAAAATTCTTTGAATGAATGTTTTCTGGACATCCTTTTTCTTTCAAAAAGATTCTTGTAACACTCCTCCTTACCCTACTTCGCCTCCTTTCCTTCAGATTAATTCCGACTCCGATTTATTCCGGTAACAATGTACTGTGGGTGTAGAATGTATTCGTACACTGATCAATTTACAAATAACTTTTGTGTGAAAATGTAGTTTCTTAACTTTTTTTTTATAATAAATGATATTTTACATATTCTCGGAAATCTCTAAGATAGACATAGTCTAAACAACATTTACTAGTTAATATAATTTGTGAAATTAACAAAAAAAAAAATGGCAAAAGTAGCTAAAAGTATAGAAGCAATAAGTGTTTGTACGATTCTTATGACGAACCATTCACAGTTGAGTTTGTAAACATTAGAAACATTAGAAAACATCAAATTTTCAGTAAAGTACTTTTAAAAAAGGCTCTAATAAAGGAATGGAAGAAGATCCCACTTCGAATAACTAATAATTTAGTTAATTTAAGTTTTAAAAATTAAACAGCTATGCGAATATTTATTGCTTCAATATTTCTATCGATTAATTCTTTTTTTCTTGTTAATTTCGCAATTTACATATATAGCTATTTTTTTGTACTCTATTTATTCTAGAGGTTTCCAAAAAATATGTAAAATATCATTGATTATAAAAAAATAAGTTAATGAATTACAATTTTACATAGTTGTTTTTTGGAAATTGATCGGTGTATGAATACTTTCTACACTCACTGTATTTAATGTGGAAAACATGGCTCACAGTGAGTAAACTTCTCTATTTCAGAACAAATACGGCGTGGATAATTCCCAAACACAGGCTGTAGACGCTTTTCAATCTGGCCTTGGATGCTGCGGAGCTACTGGCCCAGCAGATTGGGCAGGAAGCAAATACGCCACCAAGGATCGCTCGATGCCTGTCAGCTTGACCGTTTCCGATGACGGAAACAACATATACAAAGTACCCGAATCATGCTGCAAGGATAAAGACAGTACCGCTTGCAAATTATCTCAGAATATCAAAGTTGCCAGCGAAATTAATCCAGCAATTTACAACGAGGTAATCGCACTTAATTCTCTTAATTAAGTAATCTAATATCTCCATTAAGCTTCGTTAACGGCGAGGCAGTGAATTAGAACTGTATGAAATTAGTTTTTTAGAACAATAGGATAAAGTATTAGGTTAGTTCTGTAGGTTAAAGACTGTTGATCTGTTTTAAGTAAAGATAGAAAAAAATTGTTTATTAGAACGAATAGTTAAAGGACTCTACTAATGCAAGATTATCGTGCACCATACTTTATCGTACGAAAATAATTGTTTATTAGAATGAATAGATAAAGGACTCTACTAATGAAAGATTATTGTCCACCATACTTTAACATACTCTGATCTTTGATTGAACTTTTCAAATTCTACAAAGACTTCTTTCTGATTCACTTCGATATTTGCAAAAACAGTTACTGCATGCTTGCACCTCGAATAGTGATTAATAGACTGCGAATCTTTATGCATTTATAGGATGCATAATTTGAGTGTGCAGGAAACTACAAAATGCAAACAATATGCAAGATTATAAAAAAGATTGAAAGTAAAGTTCATGTTAGAATATTTGCAGAATAAAATAAATTCCTATTCAAGTTCAATTTTTGTAGGCACGTTCGCAAAGATTTTATTTTGCATAAAGATCCGCAGTCTAGTGATTAAAATTGCACGAAGTAGACTCATCGTTGCTCTCGTGGAGCATAATATCGTGACTCGTGTGGTGGAATCACGCCTGGTTGAACTTGCTAATGCACCGATCGTCGTGAAAGCGTGGCCTCGATTAAATCTAACAAATCTTCTTTCCTGTAGGGTTGCATAGACAAGCTGATGGATGTACTGAACAGCCAGAAGAACGTCGTTATCGGCGTTACAGCTGGAGTCGGCATCTTGGAACTTCTTGGATTGATATTCTCCCTGGTGTTGTGCTGCGCGATCGGCTCTTCCGACAGATACAAGGCTTAAATCGAACACGCGTCCTGGACGTCGATATAGAATCTTTCCTTACATCACATATCGTCGTGTCCCAGTCTTCTAAACAGGTAGCCGCGATTCGATCTCCGTGCCAATTCGAATAAGTCTTACACATCTCTGTCTCTACAGTTTAACTGAAACGAGAAAGAACGTTCTTAAGTCTGATCACTGAAATGTCAGGTAACTCGGACTGTCTTTAAGAGATGGACAAATTTCTTGTCTAGATAAAACTGTCTAATGAAAAATAAAAGATAAACATCTTAATTAGGAAATTCAATTGTATTTTACTTTGAACGAATAAAAGCTAATGTAAGTTGAAAATACAGTGAGTGTAGAAAGTATTCATACACCGATCGATTTCCAAGAAACAACTATGTAAAATTGTAATTCATTAACTTATTTTTTTATAATCAATGATATTTTACATATTTTTTGGAAACCTCTAGAATAAATAGAGTACAAAAAAATAGCTATATATGTAAATTGCGAAATTAACAAGAAAAAAAGAATTAATCGATAGAAATATTGAAGCAATAAATATTCGCATAGCTGTTTAATTTTTAAAACTTAAATTAACTAAATTATTAGTTATTCGAAGTGGGATCTTCTTCCATTCCTTTATTAGAGCCTTTTTTAAAAGTACTTTACTGAAAATTTGATGTTTTCTAATGTTTCTAATGTTTACAAACTCAACTGTGAATGGTTCGTCATAAGAATCGTACAAACACTTATTGCTTCTATACTTTTAACTACTTTTGCCATTTTTTTTTTTGTTAATTTCACAAATTATATTAACTAGTAAATGTTGTTTGGGCCATGTCTATCTTAGAGATTTCCGAGAATATGTAAAATATCATTTATTATAAAAAAAAAGTTAAGAAACTACAATTTCACACAAAAGTTTCTTGGGAAATTGATCGGAGTACAAATACATTCTACACCCACTGTAAGTCACTATACAGTGTTTCCATTTGTCAATTGTTATTCGAATCAAATTTTGCCCATCTCTGTTTTAACCCTCTATAACTTGAATTAAGTTTGCTCTGTACAATGCGGATTTTTCAAAAGAAGGCAGCCTAGTTGTTCTTTCATAGAGGGTTAATCAGCCGAAATTAAATTTCTTGCATCGACAATGTTCCGATACAGTTTCAGTATTCATTAACGTATATTGTCCGAGTTTTGGATGTTGTATTACGATTCTGCACAAAGAAAACGACAGTTTTTGTACCAACATATTATACACGTTTGTAATTTTCTTTTACATCGATATCTGTCCTTTTTTAAGCATATATTAGATGCTCACTGAGAGACCGAATTTATTTTTCATTGTATCGACATTTACAAAGTCAGAACAAAAATGTTCCCTTGAATTCGATATCGAAGGTGTTGTATGGGAACTAGATTTGTTTCTTACTGCCAGATGCACTTTTCGTCTACGTCTCCTTCCATGCTAAAGACTTACACGAACGAACATTTAATGTTTTACAGAGTACCTATATGATTTACATTTTTTGTTAGGCCAAAGTAGTAGACCAAACTAACGTTAATGTGTTAAAAAGAGTGAAAGAGTGGGAGTGGATGAGTTTTGAGATTTGTATGAATAACAAGGAACCGACAATTCTTCTTGTTGCAACTGGTATATTTGCAAGGGAACCGTGTACAGTTTTATTTAAGTATATTTTAGTCTCGTATTTCGTTCAACTAAATTTGTTCAGCTCTCTAAACTGCCATGCGATACTTACCGTTAAAATATTTTCTACGCGACAAATTGATATTACGTGTCATTTTTTATTTGCTTTTATTAAGAAAGAATACTCCTATGGTATAATTAAAATTATACTGTTCTGTTCCCCAAGTATACCAGTTTCAATACGCGTACATGCATCTATAGAAATAAATGAATATATATTAAAGATGCACAGAGAAGATGAATCTGATAATTAATAATATTGATGTCCAAATGAGATTATATTATTGTAAGAACGCTATCAAGAGGTTTCGTCTCTTGTGGCATTATAGTCTATCCATGTTATCTTTAAAGTAAAAGAGAGTGGCAAACTTTTAAGAGGGAGGACATAGCTAAACGGAAGCAACTAATTTTATAAGACTAACTCGTCATTATGAAAATTCGTGTGATCTATTTTATTGGTATTCGACGCTTTGAGGATGCAATATTTTTTTAAGAAAGTGTCCTGACTGGACAAAAATTATTTGGCAGCGAACGATTTCGGAACGGGAGCCTTTTGTTAGCATACTCGTGAAAGTTACGAAGAATAAAAATTTAACGACGTATTACAGAATCGCTGCTGCTAAGATGAAGATCTTCGTCCTTAAAGAGTTCAAATATTCTGGTAAAATGTATTTCGGTGTAACGAATAAGAGCTGCTTTTGGAATAGTTGTGTCTTATAGAAGTGATCGATATATATTTGACGGTGAATGTTTCACAGATTATCTATAACTGTAGCGAATGGGGCAGATATGTTTATTAATTGTTCTTCAAATATTCATCGTCAAATGATTTAGCATAGACTAAAGAGAAATGGATCTTTGCACATATTGTACCTTGGTAACGAGTATGGTACAAACAAAAATTGCTGAAATATTTGAATTCTCTTTCTTCATGAGTGTTCCAAATCAAAATGTACGGAGTAAAGACCATAGCTTCTAGTCTGTAAAGGTTGAATTCCTAATTTATCAGATTTATTTTGTTTTAAGATTAACATGTTCCTTTCCAGTTTCTTGATGCACCATTTGATTAAGAAAATAGCGCATTGTACGATCTTAAAGCTGTTTACGTAAATCAATTTTGGTAAAGCAAACTGTAAATGGCGAGCAACATGTTAACAAACCGTTTTGCTGTAACATTATTATTTTACACGTGTCCCTTTTTGTACGTGATGCGAAGATAACACTGTACACTGTTCGTTGCACGTGTAAACAGTGTATATTGTAATTTTTATTAACCAGAAATTCTTGAGTTTACGTAGAAATTGAAATTCATTCCGTAGAAGTTAATCGATCGTATTTTACACGTGTTGCAATTAAATGTTTTCTAACTATTGTCTGTATTCGTTTGTGATCATAGCATTCAAGAAATTCTGGTTATGGACATAGATAATCATCTGTACGCATATATATATCTGATGTTATGTATGTAAAATAATACGATTTAAGGATATAGATGGGGAGGATATCGGGGAGAAAGAAAAGGAACGCCCGGCGAGCAACTTGCAAGGTGATAATTTGATCGCTATAATTAAGGGTTTTTATAGTTTTCAAACGTTAAGAAACTTTGCAAGTCGCAAAGTTATTTCGTCAATTATCATACGTTTGCGACGTATGTTAAGTTTTCTGTAAGATGAGTTCCAAAAATTTGTTCGACGTAGTCGATGTTTACGTGGTACTTTGTTACTGCTTGAACGATCTCCGCTTGAAAATTATTAGACTATAAGTTAACTCTTCGTAAGTGAATTAAGTACCAGTGAGCACAGGAATTTTCACTTTCCCGAACTGTATTTATATATTGGGTTGTCCAAAAAGTTCGTGCCAATTTTTAAGAAAAATTCAAAGGTTCATTTGAAATTTGATATAAATTTATTGAATTATATTAGTATCATATTGTTCCACAAGCTTTCCACCTGTTAAGGGATGTACACATATTATTTGTTTTCAATCGTTTCAATATATTCATACCTGTACCACCCACCAAAAATCGGCATGGAGTTTCTAGACAAACCAATACTTTCATTTTTACAAAAGTTATGGAGTTTTTGAACCAACGAGAAAGATAAGATTTAAAGTTACAAACATTTTAAAGTTCAGTGGATGTAGAAAGTATTCGTACACCGATCAATTTTCAAAAAAAAAATTGTAAAATTGTAATTTATTAACTTATTTTTTGTAAACAATGACATTCTACATATTTCTTCGAAATCCCTAGAATAGATAGAGTACAAACAAAATAGCTATTTATGTAAGTTACGAAATTAACAAAAAAAAAACATTTTTTTTTCCCTGTCTGTTTTATGTTGAAGAAATGTTGAAACAATAAGTATTGGCACAACTGTTTAATCTTTAAAACTTAAATTAACTAAATTATTAGTTATTCGAAGTGGGACCTTCCATTCCTCTATTAGAGCCTTTTTAAAAGTACTCTACTGGAAATTTGATGTTTTCTACTGTTTCTAATGTTTACAAACTCAACTGTGAATGGTTCGTCATATGAATCGTACAAATACTTATTGCTTCTATACTTTTACTCACTTTTCGCATTTTTTTGTTAATTTCACAAATTATATTAACTAGTAAATGTTGTTTAGACTATGTCTATCTTAGAGATTTCCGAAAATATATCAAATATCATTGGTAATAAAAAAAGAAGTTAATAAACTACAATTTCACACAAAAGTTTTTTGGGAAATTGATCGGAGTACAAGTACATTCTACACCCACTGTATGTATATTAAAGATTACTATGTTATTTGAAGAAAATTTTAAACTAAGGTCCAAAGCTAAATAGGTTGATACCTAAAATGTTCCAAATGATTAATAGATGATTGTGTCGTTCAGTTACCGAATTTTACGATATCTTTAAATAACATTCTTACTGTATTTCATGCGCTGCGATATTAATACAACTCAATTGCACTTTGTTTTACAAAAATAGGGAATCTCTAAGAAGCTAAGAACTAACAAATGTGATCGCTATTACACACGCATTGTCTTTGTACAAGTATGTTGATTTGCGTAAATTACGTAGGTTTTGTGCTTGCACGATTTATCTTACAGAAAGAACGAAACAATACGAGCGATGGTTAGATTTTGCGAGGAAAACACGTACAAGAAAAAAGAAAATGATATATTTGAAAACTGTTTGGAAATATGAGTTTAGCGTCTGTTGCATGGATGTTATAAAAAAAAAAGAAAAGTAAATTCTAGTATATTCACAAAGTACATGAGACATCATCACTCGTATAATGTTCTTCGTTTTGATATTAATATATTTATATACACTTACATAAACATATATATATATATATATGTATATACATATTTTCTTACTGATTTTTGAGCAAAATATTTTCATTGTCACTGATTTCATCGTCGATTCTTTTTGAACATGCTTATACCCATCTTACATTATATCATTTGCCAAAACGAAACAGTATGGTCCGCCGACTATAACATAATTCTGTAATCTGTTAAATATTAAGATTATGTAATAAAATTAATTTTTTCGGATTATCTGTAAGAGGTCCACTCTGTCCTGTGCACTTTTCAATATTTACGCAATAATTGAACGCTATCTTATTTGGCATATTTTACGAATTTAAAAAAAAACAGAACAAAACACTACACATCTAACACCCATATACACGATTTCCAAGTGTACGTTTATTTGCAACTTATGTATGATACGCAAGTAAATGTTACAAAAAAAAAGATGTTCAAAGAGTTCAATATACATTTAACGTAATCATTGCAAGTTATATTTACCCTCATATCCAATTCTCGATCCTTAACAGTTCAACAAAGTTGCATCTCAAAGTTAAACCTGCTACATATTTTATTATGCTAACCAATCAGCCTTAAGTAATGGATGGGATGTATCATTGCCCCAGAGAAATAAGCAGTACGTTAATTGTTAATAATTATCCTTTATTATTCATTAAATTCATTTTAATCATATATTTCCGTATGCAGGGTGTCCCAAAACTCGCGTAAGAGCCGGAAATGGGAGGTAGCAGAGACGACTTTGAACAACAATTTCTTTTGCAAAAATGTCGGTGGGAGCTTCGTTTTTGAATTATTAACGAAAAACACCGACCAATCACAGCGCCCGATTAGCGCGCGCTCAGGTGGGTCAACAGTCCTGGCTCGAACTTATGCTCTCGCGGCTGATCGGGCGCTGTGATTGGTCGATGTTTTTCGTTAATAATGCAAGAATTAAACCTCCACCGACATTTTTGCAAAGGAAAAAGTTGTTCAGAATCGTCTCAGCTACCCCCTTCTCCTTCCGGTTCTTACACTAATTTTGGGACACCCTGTATAACAGCCACGGACATAGGAATATACAGGGTGTCCCAAAAATGTTTGTAACACATTGAAAGAGGTGGTTCGGGAGGTGATTTGAAACAACTTTTTCCTTAGCGAAAATGTTGTCCGAGGCTTCGTTGAGGAGATATTAACGGAAAACGTGGACCAATCAGAGCGCGTGGATACCGGTGAAGCGGCCGCAGTAGCGAAGGCTACGAGCTAAGCGGCCGTGCTTGTATGCGAACAAGTGACTCAACGTGCATCGAAGGCCATTGACGTGGTGCGGTATGAAGCCAAGGGAGGGGGTCGTCGGCCATCTTACGTTGCCAATTTACAGCGCGAAGTTTGAATAGGACTATAATTAAAAAATATGATTATACGTTTGAAAATAAATTTTTAGAATTTCAACATTTTGAAAATCTAATTTTTTGTTATGGTTTGTTACTGTTTGTAATCTCCCAATGGTTACAATGTATTTATGACTATCTCTTTAAAAACTGCTCGAATAATTAAGCAAATATTTTACATATGAGTGTGATTTTTTAAGGTGGTTTGGTCAAAAATGATAACAGTTCAGATCGTCCCATAACTCTTACAACTTAAAATTTACATCTTACATATAATGTACACATCTGTGTGAAATTTGGGTTCAATTTACCGTTTAGTTTCCTAAATATGATCACTTGACTTTCGTCACTTTTCGTCGCATTTGCCAGGAGACTTATGGCAGCCGATGGAAAAAAGAAATTTGGTATGACACTTTAGACTGTATAAAATAATTTTTTGGAAAAAAAATTTAACCGACTTCAAAAAAGGTACAGTAAAAAGTATGAAATAATTTCTAGTTAATGTATATGAATACGCACTAGCTCTAGAAATAATTGCTTAAAAGTATGGGAAAATGCAGTGATAAGTGTGAAATAATTTCTATTTAAACTGCATTGTTATTCACCATCGTTTGATGAATTTGGTTAAATTATTAAATACATCATATT
>NC_071979.1:11349133-11462471 GCF_026283585.1 Hylaeus volcanicus | reverse complement strand
AATATGATGTATTTAATAATTTAACCAAATTCATCAAACGATGGTGACTAACAATGCAGTTTAAATAGAAATTATTTCACACTTTTTACTGCATTTTCCCATACTTTTAAGCAATTATATCTAGAGCTAGTGCGTATTCATATACATTAACTAGAAATTATTTCATACTTTTCACTGTACCTTTTTTGAAGTCGGTTAAAGTTTTTTTCCAAAAAATTATTTTATTATAATTGAATAAAACATTTATAACTTCTACAATCAAATGTAACAAAGTTCTGTTGTACATTTAAATCATCTTTCTGTTTATTTTAGAATTATTACAATACCAACACTAGATATTGCACACGTTTTTTTGGTAAAGTCATATAATACAAGAATTATAATGTAACTTAAAGAAAAGATAAATAGATCAACGTAACTAATTTCAGATGCCATGAGGTAAATAGTGAAGCAAAACGTAATAATATTATGAAACATAATTGTCAAAGGTTTAAAGATTCATTTAAATGTATTTAGGTTTTAAAATTTGAATGTTATTTTTTGTCTCAATGTCCAACATTTATACAGTGTCGTCCCATTTTGCCCCGGGTGATTTTGAATTTCTATCGAAACTCTTGTTTCTCGTTGTATATATGCAAAAAATATTGAATAAATAAAAATTTGCGTGTGTCATTGCTATAATGCGCAAGTGCGATTACGAACTCCAGTTCTATATCTGTTATCTACGAACGTCAAATGTTACTGAATGAATCGGTTTCAATAGGCAACCATCAGTAATGTTCATTTGTAATTTGTATACAGTTATGTAATAAATGAATAAAGAAACAATCCACACATTTTTGCTCTTAGTAATAGAGGAGAGTGAAACAATGACGTCGAGCGGTATTTTGTATATACATGTATTATATTTTTTAACCTAATGTTAATGTTATTTTTTAACTTGTATGTTTACCTAAAGTGCAGCCCGCTGTATCGTTACGCGTCATCGAAGTGGCCCGTGAAACTATTTGAGTTGGTGGCCAGGCCTGCTTTAGACGGAGAGCTGGCTACGAAAATCACGAATGATAAATTTTTATTGTCTTTTTTCTATGCATTTGCCTCGCCTTAGCCTTCTGCCATTGCATATGTAGTTAATTAATAGTATAAATAGTATAAAAAACACACTGCCAGAACTGCACCTTATTATTTATATTTTAAAGAATTGCTTTCCGGTTTATCAACTTATGGCGATATTATCATTTTTCATGTACTTAGCCACCATTCTGTCCTCTGGCAATTGTTATCCAGGTTTTTTAAGTAATAAATAATATGAAAACGTATCCGCCAGAACTGCACCATGTCATTAAAATTTAAACAATTTTTGTACAACTTTATCGACTTCTGGCAACGTTTAAGCCCCGACCTAGACTTCTGGCATTAATTTTGCGCGATTTCTACAGTTAAAAAGTATAACTACATAAAATTTCAGGGCTGCACTCAAAGGTTTTATTTTTATTAAAAATTAACGTGTTTGTACGCCCGCCCATGCTTCCAGGGACAAAGTGAAATGAATTGATTTAACACATTGAGCTCTATCCTAACTGGAGTGTGACATACTCCTGTAGGAAGAAGTAGAGGCGACGGAGGTCCGAAAGAAATGCAGAATGGGTGATTCCGGTATTATCCTATAGCAAATTTATTTGTAATGTCTAAGCATCGTCGAGTGAGTTACTTTCAGATTCTTTTCCGCATAAAATTGGATAAATACAATATAAATTGAATTGTGGCAAATAATAAAATTTAGCTCTATACCAAATTGTATATGTATATTTGTATGATCTAAATTATGGTATGTAAATTATGTATACTATTTCATTATTATGTCATTATTATTAATGTTTCTATCGTTTTATATATAAATAAAAAGGAAATAAAATTCAAATCTGTACATAATTAATCTGTAAATAATTCCTAGAGTGCCGCGAAATTCAAACAAAGAGGAGTCTGTTCTCCGTCCACACATAAATTTGCTATAGGATAGTACCACCGTAACCACTCATCTTGCATCTCTCTCGGACCGGCTTCTCTCTCGCAATTCACACTCCACTTAGGATAGAGCTCAATGATCGGGACAGAGTGAGATGAATTGATTTAACAGCACCGGCGTGACTTTCCATTATACAGGGTGTCCCAAAAATGTTCTAACAGCTTGAAAGGGGTGGTTCGGGAGGTGATTTGAAACAACTTGTAGCGGACTGCGCGCCATAGGTCTAAGAACTGCGACATACTTTGTATGAACAAAGTCGATGGCGCGGCGGCGTTTGGCATTGACTTCATCATAGCCAGGGTATGCAATGTTTGGACAGCGGTATTACAAAGCCGCTGACCACTAATGAGGAGAGTTTTTCCTCCCCTTCCTGGTTGCTCCTTGAGGAGCAACGGGTCGGAGTTCGACACAGCAGTCTATGATGAGAGGTCGATATCGGAACATCGCGTGACTATATAATAAAGTTTACTCTTGTTATTGTTACATTTCGTCTATACGATTTATTCATCCCCGTAACATCCTAAAAACTTTTTCCTTAGCGAAAATGTTGTGCGGGTTTCGTTGAGAAGATATTAACGCAAAACACTGACCAATCAGAGCGCGCTCCATTGGCATACTCGCGCTCTGATTGGTCGGGGAGCGTGGCCGCCTAGCGCGTAGCCTACGCTACTGTGAGCGCTCCACCGGTATACGCGCGCTCTGATTGGTCGAGGTTTTCTGTTAATATCTCCTCAACAAAGCCTCGGACAACATTTTCGCTAAGGAAAAAGTTGTTTCAAATCACTTTCCGAACCACCTCTTTCAAATTGTTACAAACATTTTTGGGACACCCTGTAGTGTCAACTAGAAAAAGATACAATTTATACGTTCTATCTATTGCCTGTTGGTGGTTCGTGAAATACGCAACGTTTTGTTGTTCTCGGGTACATTTATTTTTACATTAGAAAACACACCGCATGAGCACATGTGTAGAACATTATACTGCGCAATAAGCGTACGGAGCCCGTAGTTTGAAAAAGAAAACAAAAGAAAACCATGTAGGCAGTGCCAACTTAAAGGAATATTAAAAGAGATATTGAATTAAAGTATAATCATACATTATAAACATCAACATTGCCGCAACACAGTGATGCTGTTGGCTTCAGTCTTCTTTTCTTAATCATTCTCGAGTTTTCGTTATCTTTATAAGTGTTTATAGGAATCAGGGCCGGCGCAAGGCAGGTTCAGCGTGTTCGCCGGAACCCGGCCCCGTATTTTGGGAGGCCCCGCGGTCTACGAAAATGTTCATTAACATTTTACGGAATGATGATACCATTAACAGATGCAAGATATTTTTTTATTAGCGATGATTCAGTTTAAAGGAGTGACAAAAATCATCAAAGTATTATTATTTAATATTGATCTTATAAAAGGTATGTAATAGCATTTGTAAATAAATGATTCCGTGTTGTAAAATTTAAATGTAGAATTTGAATGTGAATCCAGGCCCTACCAAATTTTTGAACCCGACCCCGCAACAGGTCACGCCGGCCCTGATAGGATTATGTGTCGAGGACTGTATGTTAATATAAACACCCTTAAACTTAATAGTCGGCACTTTGATTAGTAAGTTACGCCGATGTTGTACATACAGTCGTCATTCTGTTTCACTCTGTCTCGATATGTTCGCTGTCGTCGTTTGTACGTAGCGCACGGTAGCAGGAGAGAGGGTCAGAGTGAGAAAGAAAATGAGTTTGCCTCGCCAACTTGTTGTGAGCGCACAGTAGTAAGGAGTGTTTTTAGATACAAAGCTGCACCTTATCATTCGTGTTTTTCGTAGTTAGCTCTGTAAGATTCTCGAGAATTCGAAAGTCACGTGACCTGACCCATGTTACCGAACGTGTGGATTAGAGCACGAGAGTCTCGCGAAAACCACGGAACGAGTTGGACGCGTTCTGAAAGTATTACGAATAAATATATCTATAATCGAAAACCTTACAGCTCTTAGACTACTTCAGCATACATCGACGCTCTTTCGCACAACTTTAGAATTAATTTCAGTTACTATATTTTTCTTTTAAAATATATATTCAAATACATATTTTTGTAACACTTTAATTGGAAATAATAAAGACCGTTCAAAAAGATATAGCAGTTACGTGTAAAATTACAGTTTTAAAATTATGATTTTAAGATTATGATTTGTACACTTAAAAATATGTATAATTAATGTATGGGAATGAGATGGTCGCCTACGCGAGCTCCCCGCTTCCGGTGTCTTAGCGGAATGAGAAAGGTGTGTTTTTCTGCGTGATGAGTTTTTCAAAAACTTAAGATACTTTAAGTTTATGTTACGATGCCTGTGAGTATCAAAAGCTAAGTTTATTTTGTTATTTTCATATTCGATACATATATGTACCTTGGAATTGAATTCCTTGTTTAATATTCTGTCTATGTCTAAAAACTTAAAAAACTCCATATATTTTAAGAATAATAAATGTAAGAAACAAGGCTGACTAACTTACTTTGAACATATTGATTCCGATATCCTTGTATACACTGATTCAATAGGTTAGTGATCAAACAGTATACAAAACCTAACACATTTTAGAATCCAAGTACATAGCTGCAAAAATATGGTTTGGCGTTCCTTAAACATATTACGAAAAACTTTAAGTTCATGGGACATAATGTGATATTTACAGGGATGATGCAGCGTTCGGATGACATAATGTTCGGATCAGGCATGGGCACGTTCGAATTCATCCAAAATACCAAATAATACACTTTTTTTATTCTCTTCAAATTTGTCATTTACACATGTAAAATACTGTTTTCCAAAATTATATTATTGCAAAGTAATTTATTTGTAGAATTTTTAATAAAAAACGATTTATGAACACCAGCGCAACATACAGTCAGTGTAAGAAGTATTCGTACACGAACCAATTTAAAATAAAATTAATAAGAAACCAAATAAGAGGCTAACATTAAGAGTTAATTTAAAACTTTAGTTTACGCAAATTCCACTCTAAAAATATGTAGGAATGTTGGTAAATTATTTCTTCCCCTAAAATTTATTAATAAAATAAATACATAAAGTTTTATTTTGAATTGGTTCTGTACGAATACTTATTACACTGACTGTACATTCGATTGTCTCGCATTAACTTCGTTCAAATTGATTAAAAATTAGAATTCGACGCTAGGAAATGAATGTTCAAAAAATAAAACTGTAACTATAATCGAATAAACGTTCTTATTAATTTCACAATTTTCCAAAATTATATTATTGCAAAGTAATTTATTTGTAGAATTTTTAATAAAAAACGACGTACGCACACCAGTACAACATACAGGGTGTCCCAAAAAGGTTGTAACACCTTGAATGAGGTGGTTTGGGAGGTAATTTGAAACAACTTTTTCCTTAGCGAAAATGTTGTCCGAGACTTCGTTGAGGAGATATTAACGGAAAACCTCCGACCAATCAGAGCGCAAGGATGCCGGTAGCGTATGAGCGCATTCGCCTAGCGCGCTGTCTACGCCTACCGCGAGCGTTCCAACTCTCGCCTCGGACAATATTTCCGCTAAGGAAAAAGTTGTTTCAAATCACCTCCTGAATCACCTCTTTCAAGGTGTTACAACATTTTTGGGACACCCTGTACATTCGATTGTCTCACATTAACATCGCCCAAATTGATTAAATATTAAAAATGTTCAAAAAATAAAACTGCAACTATAATCGAATAAACGTTCTTATTAATTTCACAATAATTGCATTGTCCCGCAATTATTTCCTCCGCGGCACCAACGTTATAGAATCTTTGCTCAACTTGTATTTCTCCATCAAATATTCTACTGTTGATTGGCCACGCAGCGGGATCTCATCTGCATTACGCGGAACCAACGTTATCGAATCTTTGTTCAACTTGTATTTCTCCATCAAATGCTCTACCATCGATTGGCCACGCGGTGCGATCTCATCCGCATTATCCTTGACGCGTTCCACGCGTTTATCCTGATCGGAAGTTCCTCTAACCATCTGTATCCGTGTCGCGCTGCTCGATTTATTTTCGGTTCTCAATTTCCTTCTTTTTGACTTGAACTCATCGGAATACGTGTCCATGGAAACGGAACGATTTTTTCGTTTTCTCGTTTGTTCTATCGCCTCGAAGATGACAATGACATCGCAAGAATCGCTCTTTGAAATTCGATCCCTCTTCTCGATCTTTCGCATACTATCATCGTCATGTCCATTTTCAGGTTTCGTTCTTTCTTCTCGACCCGAAATGCTCTCTGAAATTCGATCCCTCTTTCGAACCTCCTGCTTGCTACCAACGCTGTTTACGTCTCCAGAATTGGTCCTCGACTCGTTTTTCAATTCCTTTCGTTCGCTGGAAACCCGAGTGCTACTTATTCTTTCTGCTGATTTTTTGTTAACCTTATTCTTAGAACCACACGATGGCGGTACGAACGATATCGCCCCATTGATTACGGTGTGCTTCTCCACCTGCATTGTTCTCAATTTACACGCATTCATTACGTTTGAAATACGTCTGACGCATTTTATCGTATCCTTCATGGAAGTTTGTGAAGAGTCCTTTACAAATAATTGCGCGCCTACTGAACTACTTTCGCTGGACGACGGTTTTTGCTTATTCATTGCCAAGTTATCGTTACATTGCACAATCCCCTTTTCATCGAGCCTGTCTGCAGCAGGTTCTTTTTTACAGGAAATTTCGAATTTATTCAAATTATCTTCTAAAATTTCCATCGATTGCTTTTTATCATCCTCGTTTGAGTCACAACTAATATAACAAAAAAAAAAACTATTGCCACTGCATTGATAATACACATTGCTATTAACAGTAGTGGATAATTGAACAATTTATTGGTATAAACCATAAAAGAGTTTAAGCTACAAATATTTCATTCCTTTCTATGTAGATGAACTTATATGCTCGTACCAATATATTATTTAACTATCTGATCGTCTAATGTCCTTTGTTATTTCCAAAAATTAATTTACCTGTATTTAACTCCTACATTTTCGGAATACGTAATAAACTTAAGAGTTCTTATATTCACCATTTCCTTGTCTTTGCAAACATCACAGTTCGTTTCGCAAGACATTGTTGTATACCCAAAATATTCGCTAATAACTGCATGACGACATCTGTACGTAATTTCAAATGTAATTTTGTTGACATAACAGTTAAACTGATTGATTAATTCTTGAGAATTGATTTCTTACTTAATCGATAAACAATAATTGACTAGCTTGTCGTACTCGCATAATTGTTTTCTAATAAGCGCCGAATCGTCGATTGTATCGTGTTTTTCAATCAACAACTTCACAGAAGAATATTCCTTCATGCTAAAATATATTCTGCAATATGTATGGCCGTTTTCTGTACACGTTTGCGCAGATTTTCTATAGTATTTGCTAAGATTTTTAGGTACTGTCCAGTAGACTGTGCATCTGATCGAATAAACATTTTACAAGTCAGTTGGAACTGTGCGTTAGCAGAACGTGTTTCTTTTATTATGGAATATCATATACCGACCTAATTGGTTTTTTATAAATGAATCCATAATCATACGTAGTAGTAATAACAGTAGCTTCTCCAGATATCCACATATTTTCTACATTACGTCGTGTGCTATTATTTTGTTCTAGAATAAATCATGCATTTATATTTGGAGAATAGAAAAACAATGAATAATTTAGATAGTAAACTTGCTTACTGTGGTGACATGTAACAGTGGGTATACCAAAAGCGTTTAACTTGTTTTTTATTAACTCTGCTGTGACTTCCTCTCTACAGTAAACAATGGCAAGACCTGTATGTATCTGAGTACAGATAATGTTTGTAAATATATATCTTGTACTCTTATGAAAGTACGAATTGAGTTACCTTATGAGTAGACGAATGTAAGAAGCCAAGTGCTTCTATCACAAAACTTTTAAGATGCTCTAACGGATTAGAAAGTGTGTCTACAAACCATACATCGTGATGTACATTGATTTGTTGCACCGGTATTCTAAATATTCTTGGAACGTTCAGTGTCAACAGTTTGCAAATGTCTTCGATCACCTAACAAAATGTTAAGTAACCACATGTTGAGTGTTTAAGAAAATAAAACAAACAATTCAAGTAAAAATGTAATTCGTTCTTAGCTATTTCTAAGTAATTACCATGTCTGTAACGGTTGTAGTCACCCAAACTGTAGGAACACCCATACATATACCATGTAATACACTTATTTTTTTGTATGAAGCTTTATATTCATATCCCCATTCGCTTAAACAATGCGCTTCGTCGAACACAATATAAGACAATACTTTACGTTCTTTTAATGAAAACATGAGACTCTGCAATGTACATTTACGTTAATTAGGAGCATTTGGGCACAGTACAAATTTCTAGAATGTACTGTTTACCTTAAAATATGGACACATAACTATTTCAAGCGAGCAATACAACAATACGATTGTAGGAGTATCCGATGTTAAGTCTTTTAAAATTGCTTTCCGTTCGTTATCGAATAAGCTCTTGTTTAATAAACGTGCATTGATGTGTTTGCCTCTTAAAAAATCTACATGTTTCTGGAAACATCTGAATATGTAACAAATGACAACAAAATTATGACACGAAGGAATACACAGTGCATTGCGTATGTATAGTTTAAAGCTATTAAAATCTTTACCTTCATCAAAGATAACTTTGGTGAAAAAATTACACCGATTTTGCCCTGTTGTGAAATGACTGGTAACTGAAAGCAAAGATTTCTACCGAACCCAGGAGGCATAGATATGCACACATACTCTGAACCTAAAATTGTATATTAGATGCATCATTTATATTGCATCAGACAGTGAAATTTGTTTCTTAATAAACTACTATATTAAAAAGTGCAAAAGGTAGCTATCCTTAGCAGAAGTGCAATATTTATAAAAATGTCTGTTTTGTTAAATTTACGAGGGTCCATCAAATATAAACGAGACTTTTGTTTCTGATCACGAAAATTTAAAGGGAGTGGATGACTTCTTTTACAGTGTACTGTTTAGGATGTCAGGAGTGGGGAGAGCAAGGCATTGTTGAATTCAGACAAGTTTGACAGTAACATTCACAATGTCAGAGTAACAAGTGCATGTCTCGTTGCGCAACGCATAATTATTCAATTTCTTACCCATGAAGATGTCAAACCAGTTGAAAGTTTGCAAAGATTGATGGCACAGTTTGGGGATCAAACACTATTAAGGGCTTACGTGTTTGCCTGGCAAAGAAATTCAAGGAAGGACGTAAACAAGTTGAAAATGTGGAACATGATCGTCGTCCTCGAAACAGCATTACGGAGGAGAACATTCGCACGATTCGAATCCTACTTGAAAGTGATCGAAGTCTAACTCTAACTTGCAAAAAACATTAGAGGAAATGAGATGGACTTCATTTGAGTGCAGCCCTACAGTCCTGACCTATCGCCTTGCGATTTCCATCTCTTTGGACCAGAAGCACTAGCAGGACAATGATTCCAAGACGATTCGCCAGTGGAGGCTAATGTGGGCAATTGGCTCTTAATGCAGCACTCTTTGTTCTACGATACTGGGATTAAAAACCTTCCAATCCACTGAGGAAAATACATTTCCAAACAGGAGATTATGTTGAAAAGTGATACGTACTTGGATATTTGTTTACACTGAATAAAATTATTTTAAAAATAAGGTCTCGTTTATATTTGATCCGCCCTTGTATTAATTAAGTACAGCAAAAAAGTGCTTTCGACTAACGATGAAAATTTCATGATAAAAAAAGTTAGTTAAACTTTTAATAGGAAAGAATTACTAACCTGTGCTGATCGCGATAGTTGCTTCTTTCTGAACGTCATTTTTGAAGTTTTCATAACCAAACACAGATCGCAGAACTCCCGTTAGATTAGATATGTCATAATTCATTTTTAAGCACTTTGTTACACTTTAAAATTGTTCGTAATATCAAGTCAAAACTATCCTCGAAAAGGTACTTTCAAAACTTCAATTTCGCATGTTTTGATCCACGTCCACGTGGATCCACGAGCAACTGGATTGACTGGACGACTACAGCGCAAGCTTTGAATTTCATTGGTAACGCCTGAATCGCGTGGGCCAATCAGAAGCGGCGATTTCAAACGCAGTTCGCGCGGAAATATTTAAAATAGATAGATAGATGTTATAACACCTTGAAAAGGGTGGTTCAGGACAACCACTAATTTCAAACAACTTTTTCCTTAGCGAAAATGTTGTCCGAGGTATCAGTAAGGAGATATTAAGCGAAAACCTCGACTAATCAGAGCGCGAGTATGCCGGTTGAGCGTACCCTACGACGCGCTTGGCGGCTGCGCTCATACGCTACCGCGGCCGCTCCAACGGTATACGCGCGTTCTGATTGGTCAGTGTTTTCCGTTAATATCTCCTTAACGAAGCTTCGGACAACATTTTCGCTAAGGAAAAAGTTGTTTCAAATCACCTCCCGAACCACCCCTTTCAAGGTGTAACAACATTTTTGGGACACCCTGTAGTTTTTATTCCAGCTTTATACCATTACCTTTGAGTTTTCTGTATTTAGGCTTAACTTTTTTTTTTATTTAAATATCTTTCTAGTGTTCTTAGAATCTCCTCCAATTCTTCTGCTCTCTGTGCCATCATTACTATATCATCAGCATATGCCAACGACCAAGCCTTTTCCTTTCTTATGACTATACCTTCTGCTCGCCCTTTTCTCAATACCTCCTCCAGATCCGATATAAATATCGTGAACAGCGTTGGACTTAATGGGCAGCCTTGTCTTACTCCTGTCTTTGTCCTGAAACTCCCCGATACTTCTTCTCCTAGTCTTCTCCTACTTTACATTTTCTGTTGCTTCATATATTTCTTTCATCCTTCCTATAAGTCCTCTACGTATGCCCCTTCTCTCCATCACCCTCCACAGCTCTTCTCTTGCTACTTTATCAAACGCTGTCTTCAGGTCTATAAATAGCGCATATAGTTTTCCTCTCTTCTTTGCAGTTCCTTTAACGGAGGCACAGATATGGAACTGCTCTCAGTTAGCTCTCCGCTATGTGTTGTAGCACATATATGTTGTCCATCGTTCCTCTGTCCTTGCGGAAACCAGCCTGCGACTCTGGTAAAATCTTCTTTCCCTCCACTTCCTTCTTTAATCTCCCCTGTAGTTTTTAGTCTCCTCTACATCTCCTTTCTTGTGAATAGGAACTATCACCCCTTTTCTCCAATCCGCCGGGAAACCTTCTCCTCTCCACACTTTTCTAAATATATCTATCAACTTCTCCCTAGTTTTACCCTGGCAGTATTTCCATTCCTCCGCCGGAAGAATCCCATCTCCTCCTGCTACTTTCCCTTTCTATAGCTGTAACAGCTGGGGTTACTAAAATGATTGCGCGTGAGTTTAATATTTGTATATATATTTTAATAAACATGTAAATTAAAATGTTTACAAAGTAAATCATGCAAAGAGTATTTCTAGGCTCGGAGTCCCGTAAACAACGAGCGACTGACTGTATCCTTCTGCAAATTCCACTACCTTTATAGTATTCTTCGGAAAGGCGTTACCTTTCCGAAGATACCGGGGGTGGAATTTGTCACCGCCTTAATTTGGCGGGGATGGTCGATGAGTTTTCGGGACTAGCAAAGGTGGTTGCCACATGTAGGCAATAAGGTCATTTCGGGACCGCACTACCCGCGCGGTCGGAAAGACCTTGGCGGTATATGGCTGGCAGAAGTTGTAAAGAAGGACACATTTTACGGAAACGGTTTCTTAAGAATGTAAAAATAATTTGCCGTCTTGCAAATACCAGGTAGGTTTTATTACCTTAAAACCTAACATCTGCAAGCGGTCAGTTTTACCCTCGCGCATCTGCAAACCATATACCGCTACATTAGCCTTTGTAACTGATACTCTATTTCTCCGCGTGATAGTTTCTTTTCCTCGTCCACTTCACTTCACTCATTCTTTCCCTTCTGCAACCTGTTATTTTTTCCTGACTTCCCCCTAATAAGTTGCTAAAATGCTTTAATCAATCCACCATTCTGATAGTCTCTCCTATGGTGACTCTGTTTTTCCGCTCTTTGTTGATATACTTCCACATCTGTGCCTCCGTTTTTGCCTTTTTGATCTCTTCTATTTCCTTTTCCCTTTTCCTCTTTTCTTTCTCCTCATATAATTGTTCTTAATTCAGCTTTTCCTTTCAAATATTCGTCCCTTGTTACTTTTCCTGCCTTCCATTTCCTGTATAGTCTTTTTAGTTTCCTTTCGCCTTTTCCGCACTCCTTATCCCACCAAAACTTATAACGTATTTTTCTTTCTGTGATCTTCACCTTTCTCTTTACTCCACATTCCCGAATTGCCTTCCTTAATTCCGTCCAACCCTCCTCCACCCCCTCCTGTCCAAATGTTCTGTTACCTGTCTTACCTTTAAACGACTGCACATTTTCCTCTTTCCAACACCAAATTTCTATTTCCCTGTCCTCCTTCTCCCTTCCTTCCTCTTTTCCGTTTCCCATCCCCCAACACGTAATCGCAATGGGATGATGATCTGACTTCACTCTGTCTACCACCTCAAACCTTTAGGTGCCTTCTAAGGCCATTGAATTTAATATCACATACTCGATCACCGTTTCCCCTCTGCTACCTATAGTATACGTGCATTCTCCTTCCTCATCTCCCTGTTTGTTTCCATTTGCTATCTGCCAACCTCTGCCCTCTGTTAACTGTAGAATATGTTCTGCCTCTATGTTTTTCACTCTATCCTTAGTTTTCCTCTTAGTTTAGCCCTTACTTTCTTCATTGTATATCTAACCGTTTTCTCCTATTCTTGCATTCCAGTCTCCTCCCAATGCACAGAGAGCAGAAGAACTGGAGGAGATGCTGAAAACACTAGAAAGATATTTAGATAAAAGAAAGTTAAGCCTAAACACAGAAAACTCAAAGGTAATGATATTTAAGAAAGGGGGTGAGAGAGGGGAAAAGAACGAGTGTGAAGGTGGAAAGGAAAAGTTTTGGAGACGGTGAAAGAGTTTGTGTATTTGGGGGTGCACTTCCAAAGGAACGAAGACATGGCCAGGCATGTAAAAGAGAGAGTAAAGAAGGCGAATGTTATAATCAGACAGGTATGGGGAATAGGAGAACGGAAGTTCAAAGGAGATTTTAGAAGAAGGCTTGTAATGTTTGATAGTCTGGTGTTGGGAGTGATGCTATATGGGGTGGAGGTTTTTGGATGGAGGGAGAGGGCGGAGTTAGAAGGGGTACAAACAAAGTATATAAGGTGGTGTCTCGGTTTGGATTTCTGTACACCAAAATACATGATCCTAGAGGAAACAAAAAGGAAGAAAATAGAATCAGGACGGGGATAAAACTTGAAGATTTGAAGAGAAGATTAGGAATGCAGTCGGCAGGGAGCTGTTAAAAGAATGGCTGAAGGAAAAGGAGACATCGGCGGAGGAGACAAGATATATCAAAGAACGGATTACCTGAGAAGAAACGGATATAGTCAAGCGGGAGTCGAGGAGTTAAGAGAAGGAGAGAGAGATGTAGTGAAAGAGTCCAAAAATATCCAAGTGCAAAAACAAGTATAATACCATAAGATAAGAGAGGCAACATATAACAGCAGATATAAATACATTGTAACAGCACTACGGCCAGAGTATTTAAATAAAACAGGAAAGGGAGATAATCAAAAACTTATAGCTAGGATAAGGTGTGGGAATTTAGAAGAGGGAAACAGATATTGGCTGAAATAGGAGGACAGAAAGTGCGGTTTGTGCAAATTGGAAAAAGGGACGCTGAAACACCTCATAGAGGACTGCTAGGAGTTAGAAAGAGGAGAATTAAAAGAGGAAACGTTGGTAGAGGGGAGGGCGGATGAGAGGGTAGCAGAGTGGGTAAGGAAGATTGAGACGAAGAGGAAGGAAAGGAAAAAATGTAAAATAGAAAGAGACCAAAGTTAATGTTAAGGGTAGTTTAAGGATTCGATGTATGTAGATTAAGGGTTATTCATTTTAAGTTTAGCATGTAAGATATTGAGTATGGTGATATGAGTGAGGGTGTATATGGTTTAGTGGATTGTAATCTAAGTCCATTTCGTGGCTTAAAAGCTGGAATAAAAACTATATCTATCTATCAGTCCCATGACTAGCATTCCTTCATCCTCCTCTTTAATTAGCTCTTTTATTTTTGCACCCAGTCCCTTCATATCCCTTCTGTTCTATACCGTCCATATGTTCCAAAGTTCGTTATCAATTCTTGCTTTCCTTCCCACTAAGCCCTCTGATTGTACCTCATCTTCGTCTGTCCTCCACTGATGCTTCACTCCTGTGATTATTCTCCCCATTACTCTACCCTTTCCCTTTTCTTTCCTTGCATATTGACAGGAAATATTTAAAACACTAACGACAATATTCACGAATTCTTACACATGATACGTTTTTATAATTAATAAATTGTAAATAATTATAGTTATTTTAATTTCTATTAAATTTATATTAACGGGGAATATTCTTTTTCAGATAGGAACAAAAGAAAATTAAAATTGCACGCAACAGTTTGAAAATTCAATTTCCTTGAGAATAACAAAGTAGATGCAATGGTTTCAGAATAAAAATATTCAGATTTGCCTTGAATTGGCAGATGATCCTGCACGTAAGTTGCACAAGAAATTGATCGTAAATTAAAGGTACTTTTCACGATGTTTGAGAAAAACTATAATCGTTGTAATTTTTAGGTGCATAATGAAGAAATTTTACGCAATATTCCTTTTAATATGCGTGTCCACTGCTCAACTATCTAACGATTGCCACGATCCTAATTGGCACTCGTTAGAGACCCTCGAGTCCGCCAAATTGGAATGCGGTCAGTTCTTCGAAAATCGTTGCTACTGTATGATGACGTGTTATGAGAACCATCACCAATATGTTGTCAACTGCACCGACGCGGGATTCCTTAATACTGTACCGTTGTTGCATCTACCAAATAAAACGCAAGTAAGAGAACAATTCAATATATACAGTCTGTCTCACAGGAACGTGCCGGCTATATTTTTGTAAATATTTATATACTTGTACAAAGTTTTATATGAGTCGAATCTACACCTAAAACACTGATATGCATTTACCTAGTAAGGTGTCCAAGAACCTCAATTAGCAATTATAGATTGGTATCGTCTCTGCATCCTCTCTACTAATTTGTCAAAAATTGTCTGGCATTGGCTCACCAAAGTAGTGACTGTGATTGGAGCAATACAGTGTTCGGTGGTGAATCTTTGTTTCGAGCTTGGTGTCCTATTAGCATGCTTGGTCTGTCCGTAGAAAAAGAATAATACAAAGAAGTGTGAAACACCCCATAAAAGTGCATGTTTGGAGTTGCTTTATCGCAAGAGGTTTTATGTTGGGACTTTATGTATCTTCACTCTCAATCTGAATGCACAAACAATGCTGAAATTATATGAAAGGGGTCTTCTCACATCCTTGAATTGCTGGTTCAATCAAACTAAAGACCAGTGGATGTTGCAAGAAGACAACAACCCTAAACATTGAAGTCGCTTCTGTAAAAGATGGAAAGGGGAAAACGCTGTTACCATACTATGGTGATAACTAGACTGTGGATTTTTATGCATTTATAGGAAGTTTGAATGCGTAAAAAATTACAAAATGCACACAATGTGCAAGAATATGAAAATAATGAAAGTAAAGTTCACATTATAATATTTGCAGGGTAAAATAAATTCCTATTTAGGTTCAATTTCTGTAGGTGCGTTTGCAAAGATTTTATTTTGCATAAAGATCCGCAGTCTAGTGATAACGATGCTGTAATGTATGGTCCATAATGAAGTACAAACTAAGAGGAAGGCGTATTACCAAAATAAGAGCAATTTTACACCATATTTGAAAGATATGTAGGTCGTTTCCAGCATCTTACCCCAAAAAATTAATAGAAAACATGTGGAGATGATGCCAAGCTATAATTGCTAATGGAGGAGATTGGATACTTTACTAGGTAAATACGTATTAGTGTTTTGATGTAGATTCGACCCATTTTGCACAAATATATAAATATTCACAGAAATATAGCCGACATGTTTTTGTGAGACACACTGCACAAATCCTATGAAAACATCACTCGCTACTAATTCGAAATCTTTTTCTGAAAGAAATAGTACATACTATTTGAATTATTTACAGGTCCTAATCTTTACTGGAAATTTCCTGGAGCAACTGCCTTGGAACGTGTTTGGCATCCTAGACGACAGTTTACCCGATCTGCGTGTAATCGACATGTCGAGAAATAAGATCAAGGAAATTCGAGGAAAAGCGTACCACCATGTACACCGCGTCGAGCGTCTTATTCTTGACTTCAACGAGCTCTCGTTAGATCCTGGAAGAAGCCATCCGAGAGTCTTCTCCAATTTTGTGTCTTTATTAGAACTTCACTTGACCGATGCTTTCGAGGACGGTCCACCTAGGGATCTTGCAGCCACTCTGCATGATATTTTTGTAAATAGGTATATTCAGGACTCCCTTGAATACTAAAGGTTCTGTCTAGTTTGAAAATTCACAAGGCAGTGATGGGCAAAATCCTAGGTTTCGAATAAATCTGAAGTTTGTCGATATGTTTGTCTCGTTTCCTCTTTTGAACATTTTCCAGAGAAAGAAACGAGACAAACACATCGGCAAACTTCAGATTTATTCGAAGCCTAGGGTTTGGCCCGTCTCTGTCACGAGGATTGATCCCCTTCTCTTACATTTTGTTAAACGATTAAATTTGTATATACATTGTATGCTCAAATTTATATACAATCTTTAAAACTGAACAGTCCACTAGTTTTCTTCATAAAAAGTTTGAAATACCATCCAATGGTTAGAACTCCAAGCTAGGCAAAAGGACACTCTTTAAAGTACATTTTGTTACCTCTTCTAGCAATCTAACGCAGCTCATGAAGCTCCACCTAGAACAAAACGAGATATCAGAATTCCGAGATCCTAACGTGTTCTGCGATCTTCCGAATATCTTGGACCTTTACCTGGGCGACAACATACTGACTGGTATGCACTTCAACATATCCTGCCTTCTCAAGCTGCGTTTCTTGGACCTCCAGCGTAACAACTTCACAAAAGTCCTCGAACGCGACCTTCATACCATGGACGCCATCGTCAAGCGTAATCAGAGCTTGGCGGTGGACTTCAGTGGGAATCCGTTCCAGTGTTCCTGCAAGCTGAATCCCTTCGTTAAATGGATGAACAAGACGAGTGTATTCATTCGCAATAAGAACAGCTTGAAGTGTAACGAAGGTACTTGCCTGTTGTCTCATTCCCAGTGTTACACAAATGAAGGAGTGCCATGATTCATGTCGTCCATAAGTGGTTCTGCATTCAGGCTTGTTATGGGACGTTAACGTCATCAAAAATTTGATAGAATACTATAAAAAAGAAATTATTTCTTAATCGATGTACAAGGGAGCATGAAGAAACCATTTTGTCATGGGTCACCTTAGATGAAAATAGTATTTTTTTGTATTTTGTTGTATAGCATTTCCTTCAATTGTATTGTAAACAAATTAATATTGGTTTTAATGTATTAATGTTTGTTTGTTTTTTTTTACAGGTAAAACAGCACACGAGATTCACGAGACGAAAGATTGCATGGCAAAGTTGTACTCGTCGGCACCGCGTGGTGCAACCGTTTTATTATTTTTCCTCTCGCTGGTGCTGATAGGACTCGTGTGCGCGCTGATCTACGTACAACGGATAAAACTGCAAAAGAAAATCGAACCGATATTAGATTCGGTCAACAAAAGGGTGCGGTACACTTCGATAGCGACTGGCGACTCTCGCGAGAATGTATAGCCGATAATTTATTACCTTGTATAAGTCAAATACGTATAAACGTCTATTGATTTGGAACGATAGAGAAAAGATTTAATAACGATTAACGCTAGCGTTCGCACGCTTGTACTTCTAGACTGTTCTTTTTAAACAGAGAAATTTCACTTTTTCTATTGTAAAATAGATAAATACACGTTTCTTACTATTATACATTGTTTTAGACAGAAAGAATAAGATAATATAATAAGATGATATTTATAATACGCCTTAGTACTTAAGCATTTAAACGACGAGTAAAAGTGGGAGCAGATGCTACTCTCGAAACTGTGTGTTACGGTATTAACATGCTAAATTTGTTAATACGATTAACGATTTAAAATGAAGTACGTGAGATGTTGATATTGTTATTGCCTCGTGCATGTCCACTGACGAATAAATGTTACATACATTTGTATTCTATGGTTTATTCATTCGTAACATGCTGGTTACCTCATGAATTAATGTGGCATGGTACGTAAAAGGTTTATAGGCATATTGTTTGTAATTTTGTCAGTTGCTGAGGAAGTATGATCTCGCGGATCCCGCAATACCTGTTGCTCAAGTATAGTCTTACTGTTATCAAACCATCTTCCCCTCCTCCAAACCTCCACCGCACAAATACGCAGACCAATTCCCATATCATTCGCCTATCGATGGCTATCAAATAGATGGAACATAAAGAAAGCATACACTCACATCAAGTATTCTTAGGACATTTTCCATTGGTTATCGTTGGCTATCAAACCTCTGACACTTTTTGCCGGAGATAAGATAACATTTTCAGGCTGTTTTAATGTGCACAATGTGCACCAAGGTGTTATTATACATCTAAACGCATCAGTAAATTGCCGTCCAACTTTTTCTTTCTGCTGAGAGGAACAACAGACAGATAGAATGCCATTAGCCAGACGTCTTCGTCTCGATGATGTCGTCACGTCGTTCCCAGAGCTGGGCCCCACAGTCCCGGATGGTGGTTACGCATGGATTGTTCTCTATGGAGTATTTCTGGTGCAGGTATGACTGAAAACATAAGCGGAACCGGTCGGCACTGGCAGGCTTATCAACTCTTTGCTTATCAACCCAAATAAGATACGTTCTTCAATAGCGCAATTGTTACTTAAAAGTAACTCGCAAGAGAGGGAATCCACGGGTGCTCTTCTGGAGATTTCTATGATATTTGGAAGGGTGAATGTAAAGGTCGAATGACGGGATTTGTAGAGTATTTCCAGAATAGAAATTTTACTATGTTTAGTGCACTTCAATGTTTAATATAAAAACTCCTACGTCATGGATTCGACCCTGGAAATATTATCAAAATCTCAAGAGTAACTCGCTCTAAAAAAAGGATATGTTCCCAAACAGTTGAAAATTATTTATACAGGGTATTTAGAACACCGGCACTTAGGAATCTTACATTTAATATTAAATATTAAGATATAGAGTGTGTTATATTTCTAAAATGACAATGGAATATACTCTGCATTTAAAAACGCAATTCCAATTGATTACAAAAGGAACTAAGAACCAAATTCTCTCATGAGATTTCATAGAAATTCAAAGTAATGTTTTTACAGGTATTATAGTACATAGACGCTCGTCTTACGTGCCGCAGTGTTGGTCAATATTTTTCATCAAATTAATATGCAATCCTATTATACACCCTGTATAATAAACCCTTGATGATTAATACAATTATATTGCTTCAACGCTTTCATGTTGCTGAGAACATTGTTTTTGAATGTTGTTGTCTTTACAGATGACCATACCGAGTTTATTGTCCATGTATGGAATAGTATTGGGCTACATAAATGAAAATGAGGCCAATGATTTTGATGTGTGGAGCGAGGAAATTATTCTCGCGCCGATACTGTTCACCGCGTTCAGCAACTTAGCAGGTATATAAAAGGATCAACTGTTATACTTCTGCTCCAATTCTGCTATCGATGCAAGTTTTTCATATTTTTTGAGAACATCATAGATAAAAGAACACTTCTCTCATATGAGAATTTGAGAATTTAAAATAAATACTTAATTGTAAAATACTTTATGGGGTATCAGAGTGCAGGATATTATTTTAGAGTCTTTTTACTTTAATGTTTATAATATTTTAGATCCTTGGACGAGGATGATAGTGATAATGGCATCAGTCCCTCGTTTGATAGGGATAATAGGAGTATTCCTCCTGGCAGTTGGGATTATAGCAACAGGCTACCTAGCAACTGGCGGAGTTGGAGCATATTTGGCCAGCTCCAGTGCTGGTGCGGTGATGGGCGTAGGCGCCAGTTTCGTCATGTTACTAAGCGAGTACGTTTTGCGGAAAAACTTCAGAAAGAAGCTTCCTTTAGCTTTAACATTGAAAAATATTGGAGCTTCCTTTGGTCTTGTTCTCATCCCCACTGTCACGAATGTGCTGTTGCACGAGGTCAAACTGAAAAGTGGTCTACTCCTCATGACGATTGTGCTGATGCCTACCGCCCTTGGAATACTAATGTTTCGGTTGCCTACTCCACAGGAAATTTCTTCTCCTTACAGGTCATTCTCATACATAATCTGTAATTGAAATAAAATAAGTCGTAAGTCCTAACAATCAAAATGTTTCAAACGTGTGATGTAAATGTATAAATAATGCGCAGTCTTCTCCTATCAACCGAAGAGGACAACGAACTTCCGATAAGAATCTCTCCAGATATTCCTGAGAGCACGCACCACTCAAATGGCCAAAATAATTTTGAAAACCCGGAATATGCTGAAGTTGAAGGAAGGACACACATTGGTGGATTGTACAGCGAGGGAAATAACATTTACGCTTATGAAAACCCAAACGAGGATGTAGATCTGTTTGTAAATCCAATTGTTCACTCAGATAGCAAGTGGAAACACCAGCTTCGACCACTTAGAACCTTTCGGTTTTGGGGTGTAGTAGTTGGGTGGGTCGGAGTGAAAGTGTCTGCACTCTTTTTCTGGATTTTATTACCGGTTTTGTTCTATGGAGTTGCGAACCATTCTTATGGTTGGATGTCACTATCTACTCTGGCTGGCTTCCTTACATTTTTCCCAAGTGTTAGCAGTATAAAAGTGTTACAAATGACGACTCAAACCAGAAGACTATATTTTGGTCTATCATCTTGGCTTTGTAGCGTTGCTCTGATAGGCATGTAATTTCTGTTATTCCATCACTATATTTACAAAGTGTTTTTTTTTTTTTTTTGTGTAATATATTCACTATATTAAAGAAATTTCTTTG
This sequence comes from Hylaeus volcanicus, assembly GCF_026283585.1. NCBI lineage: Eukaryota > Metazoa > Arthropoda > Insecta > Hymenoptera > Colletidae > Hylaeus > Hylaeus volcanicus. The sequence goes on along the minus strand of NC_071979.1, from coordinate 11,441,312 downwards.
TTCCCAGGTCTAAATTACGCAACGAACTATTCATGGATAATAATTTATACTATTTTAGGCGGTATCAGTATTGGCAGCTTGTCAAGTTGTCAGGATTTGCCTTTGTATGATATTCTCGGTGCTGAAACAGTGCGTTGTGTTCATAAGGGATTCTACAGCATCGTGGGTTTATGTATATTGTTCTTCTGTTTCGTACATAGTATGTCGTCTTAACAAATTTTTATTTTATCAATTTTGTTTAAAGAACGGATCAAACGATCGAGTTACAAACTAAGAGCTATTAATGAAACGCCATAAAAACGAATTTTTGATTACAGGTGTTGATTTCTGTCTGAATTTTACGGCGCTCTTACTATTTATCGGTGGATTCTACTGGATCTTGTCGCCTGTTGTGAGTTTAATTAAAGACTCGCGATACACACATTCTCATGCAATACACAGAACGAGTAGAGGCGAGACATAATAAAAATAATTCGAAATATTGATTTTACATTGTATCTTAATTTAACGGTATTTACAAATATTTATATCAATCACAATAATCTGTTTTCATGGATTCATCTAGAAATAAAAATAGTATATATAAAATCGTAAAAATAGACATTTCTTAGAAATTAAAAAATAGGCTTCAAATATTTTCTAATATAAAAAGGAATAAATATGATTTACAGTAGGTATCTCGAATGATTTCCATTGAATGATTGCTTTCATGCGTGTAAATATACAGAAATAAAATATGTACTTTAAAATGTATATTGATATGATACTACCTTAATTGTAGAATTACTCTTTTCGAATTGCTTAAAAATATATTGCATATACATGGAATAGATTGTTTTCAAAATAATAACAATTTTATCATTCTTATACGCGATGAATATGTATGAGTATTGCATAATAATTTCTCTAAAATTCTATAAAATACAAGAAGTAATATGAGACTTTAATGGTAAGATGTTATTCGAATCATATGCTTACTTTGAGATCGTAAGATCGGTCTCTTATTAAGCTTAAACAAACTCACACAACGATTTTATACGTTTGTCGATTTACTTACAAGAGACTCGAAGAAGAAACTTAATCGTTGATATGCGTAAAAGGAGTTGATTAAAGATTTAACGATAAGTATTCTAAACTCGATTGATGTATCTACTGTGTATGAAATGATTATATAAAATTTCGTAATGTGTATCACTTTCAAACTTCCAAAGCATCCTCGTATGCAAAAGTTTGCAATCACATTCTCACGCAAACGTTTAAAATTTGCCACTCATAAGTTTTGTACAATTTTTATAAACATCGCACATTTTTGTTGCGTAATTCTATCACATCATTGTACTATGGATCTCTTAATTTTTAACTTCAGTTATAAACGATTATAGTAACGAATAAACATTTCAATTTCTTCTGAATAAACTTTTGAAAGGCCGATTATACCACTTATTTTATACTAACTATTCAATGTAATAATATTGCATCAGACATCACTAAATGTCGCCTAACATAACAGACAGTCCAAAACGCTGAAGGTGAACGATTGCTACGAATGTTATGATTTTATAAATAAAATATTCATTTAACCATTCACGTCGTACTGTTCAATTATATACATGCGCATACTGAGCAACTGGAGTACATTTATATTCTTACTGGAAATATTTCAATTTTTAACATATTTCCTCAGAGCTCACAACTAACAGCACGTGAAAACTGTCTTTGAAATGATAAACGACAAGAGTCAATATATTAGGGATCAGAAGCATTAAGCTTTTGATCTGATTTTGCTTTTTCAGATCACATTAAAAACACACATATTTGAAAGTAAAGATTGTATGATTTAACCTGCATTCGCGAGTAATGAATAAATTTTAAGTTTCTCCACGCTCTATATCCTTATCCTTTATCTTGCTAGGCCCTGCAGTATCGGAGTTCGAACAGATACCATTGGGCATTCGAGTATACTGATTATAACCACTGACGGGCCTTGGATTATCCAACTGATCATATTCTGATTCGTCGTTGTTTTGTTTTATTTCATCGTAAACGTGCTCAATCTTTTTCCCGTCCATTTCATCGATACTGTGGTACACGTTGAGATTTGGATTTCCCATATCAGCATTTTTGTTCTTGAGGTCGTATCGACTGTATGATTCTAAAACCGATTTATAGAATGAAATAGTATTATGTCTTCAAAAGAATATGAACAAATTCCCAACAATTTATAAAAACTACCTTTGCAATCATCATCGTCGTCCATGCCTAATCCGAGTTTTGCTGTCTCGTTATTTATTTTCTTGCTTGCTCCGAGATTATTTCTAAATTGGAAATTGTTCAACAAAGTGGTTGTTCCATCGTCAAACTTCAAGGAACCCTGATACGCGTACACAGGGTTATCGAACTGTGTTTGTTCTGTACAACAGATATAATCATTGGTTACATGAATTAATTTTCAAATGTAAATTAATATATTTATTAAAAAATTATATACCCGGAGGAGATGGAGGGTCGGCGATATATTGCACTTGCGCGATTTCATTCTTCAGATCGGCTACTCTGCGTCGATGATATATCCAACCGGCTAAAATCATAGCGATGACAACGACAGCAGCGAAAAAGAATCCTGCAACTATGCTTCCATATCCGCCTTCATCTTTCGCTTGATAATTACGTAAAAATAATTCTACGTCGCAATTTGGACCTGAAAGTTTCGTTATCAATTGAAGTGTTCATCGTGAGGATAATATCGATTGATTTCGAGTTAAAAATATACCTCCGTATCCGTGTCTACAAATGCAACCATTGGCAGGGTGACACATAAACAAGTCATTCTTGCAATCACAAGGTTCCATACAGTGATCGCCATAATATCCTTCCGGACAGACTATCCGCAAATACAAAAAGTGTTTGATATATTCAAACAATCCACTAGTACGTGAAAGTTCAGTTTTATCGTAAATATAATTTCACGCAAAGTATGGATTCCACTTACCCTCTGTACACTTGGTGCCAGTCCAACCAGGTGCACATCGACAGTGTCCATCGTTAGATCTGCATTTACCCCCATGTTGGCACGTACAGTGTTGAGTGCAATTAATGCCGTACGTTCCCTCTGCGCATGGTGTTTGACAGTGTTCACCTTGCCAACCTGGTCGACACTGGCATACACCTAAACCAGTAATATCGTATATAATAAAAAAGAATCTATAGAGAAGTAAAGTAGAAACCTTACCTGTTACATGATGGCATTCTCCACCATTTTTGCAACGACAATGATTAGCGCAATTCAGTCCATACCGATTGGGGGGACAAGGATGTTCGCAAGTTAAGCCCAAGTATCCTGGACGGCAAACGTATTCACCAGTGACGTGATCACAGCTCATGTTACCTGAAAGACCACGTTTACTATACACATATACTCGAAATCTCAGCTATAGAAATAAGTACTGCATGTTTTTAAATAATTGTAGATTAGTTACGAATGTAGCACTCTATCTCTGCCTATGGTACTCTGCCTCGCTTCGATATTTATGATAAATGTATTATAGTAGTCTCGACTTACCACTCATTTTGAAGTTTGCAAAGCATTTTTGCACTATATTGTTTCACTGATACAAAGTGTTAACAAATTTGTGCAAGTTAACTCTACGCATGCACATGTAACCACTAACAACTAATCGAATTAATCATTTTCTAACTACAGTGCAAAATTTATAATGTAATCTATGTAAAATACAACATCGAACTACATGCATGCAGTTAACCCTCGGACACTGGGAGCTCGCATCGAAATCAAAGTTCATACGCGCTACAAAAGAAGGCTTAAAATCAAATTTTTATATGCAAATATTATTATCATATTAATAATGCCTCAAAACCAGTTGTTTTTGTTAATATTTTGTCCCGGAAACTACTTCTTTTGCAATAAAGTTCGGAACGTTTCTGTCGCTACAAGTTAGAATAGTGGGAATAGTCGATTGCTACGGATCGAGTTACAATGTAAATACATGGCTCGACACTCTCGATGACAGAGGCATGGGACTTCGAAATTAACGTCGGAAAAGTGACCCAGCACCGGTGTCAGAGGGTTAAACTCAAAATTGTTTTGTGTTAGATGTACGTATAGTACTGTAACTGTTATTTTATATAAGGCCTGTGAAAGCCCATATCTTTTCACTTTCAACTATAAATTATCTATCATTCGTACCTTGCATTTTCTTTGGACACTTTTCCTTACAGCTCACGCCATACCAGCCCTCTTTGCAGGGTTGAGAACAATCGGATCCTTCCCAGCCTCTGGCGCAAATACAAGTGCCTGTTTCTGGATCGCATGAACTATTGTTCATGCACTCACAGTGCGAATGACAGTCTTTGCCATAAAGACCTTCTGGACACTTTGTCTCACAGCGGATGCCTGTTTTATATTATTAAATTGGAAAACTTTATCGAAGATCAAATCGCCATCGAACAACGCTTTCCAATCTCCGATACTGTTTTACTTCTTTATTATTCGTTAGGTTCATTTTTTAAATTCTGAACGAAGCATTTAGTACAGTAAAGTGAATGAAACACAAAGGGAGGAAAACGCAGTTGCAAAATATCTATTCTATTCTATTCGAGGAGGAAACAAACCTCGCCATTCTGGCTTACAGATGCAACGGCCTGTGGCAGGATCACAGTTCAGACTATTTTCCTTGTGGCAATCACAGACTTGAGCGCATCCCTGCCCGAAAGATCCATTTTTGCAATGATCCTCGCAAAATTCGCCGGTGAAGCCAGCTGCACACGTGCATGTGCCTGCGCGTTGAAAAAAAAGTAATGTGTTTTGGTGCAGGTGCAACGAGAATGAAACGAGAACAAAACAGATCAGTGGTTAAAAATCACTGTACTCGATAGAACGTGACCCTTGCAAATGTGCGCAAAATAAACATAAAAGAAAAAATGATAAAACTTGAGATTGAGATATAAAAATAATTTGATAGAGAAGTTTGTGAAAGTAGCCAATACAATTAAGAATCAGTAAAAGTTAATGCTTCACAGTTAGAGAAGCTGGAAACATTAACTTTATATTTATTTAATAATAAAAATCGTTGCAACCAACCCCCTTACCATTTTGCGGATTACAGGCAGCATTGTTAAAGCATTTGCATTTGCCCTCGCAGTCCTTGCCGAATGACTTGTCGTCGCAGGGACGATTACACGAAACACCAACCCATCCTAACAAAATGTAATAATAATACATGCAGGAGTAATGTTTCCTTATCATCTATACCGATATTTTAACGTCATAATAACAGTCGATGCTCTGGGAACTCTGAGACTTACCTTACACTAGATTTCTATTGCATTTCTTTAATTACAACTTATATCTAAATGTAATGTGCGAACGGCAAAATTTGCATGTAACACTAATATCAACAACTACCGTTAGTAATCGTTTTTTTCTTTCTCATGCAAATCACAATTGTATAATGAGAGACTATGTTAATTGTTAATGATCGTCCAAACAAACAAACTGGAAAAGCCAATCAGTATTAACTAAAAAATATTCAAGTTCATACAATCACAAGATGCTCATCTTGTTAAGAGTACTTCTCTCATTAGTAGTTCATACTTATTACACGAAAAAAGTAACATACGAACAATATTAACGCTTTGACTACGAGAAATATATTAAACGGGAATTCTATCTCTCTTTTGCGAGTCTCTATTTAACACGTTGACTGTCTGTACCTACAAACGTGAATACCTCTCGAATGTCCATAGCAGGGTTTGAATAATAATCAATTGCAATTTTTTAATTAAATAATTGATTTAAACAACTTAATTCAATCAACTTAATTAATAAATATTTTGAATAAATGTAATTAAAAATTATTTAATTAAAATTGAATTAAGCAGAGTTAATCGAAAGTCGTTTAATTGACGATTGATATGAGCAAATTTAATCGAAGTTAAGATTTAATTAACGATTACTTTAAGCAGAATTAATTCAAAGCCATTTAATTGACGATTACTTTAAGGAAAATTAATTCAAGCTATTTAATTGACGATTTGTTTATGTCTTTAATGTTAAAAGACATTTATATAAAATTCAATTAATTATATAAGTAACACATATAAATAAACATATATATAAACCAATTTGTAGCGACAAATGCAATATACTAAATACTATTAACCTCATCAAAATGAGTTGCTTGTATATATAATAATGTATTTGTTAAGGTAATTCTATGAATAAATAATTTATAACGTAAATAAGAACAAATATGTATTCTTATTCAATGACGACAAAATAAAACAAATATATACCATAGGTATAAGTTAAAGTAATATACTAAAAACATAAAGCAGTTCAGCTAATTTGGCATTACCGGCATAACCCTTTCTGTAAATTCTGCTTAAAGTAATCATCAATTAAATGGCTTTGAATTAATTCTGCTTAAAGTAATCGTCAATTAAATACATATTTTTGATTAAATTTGCTCATATCAATCATCAATTAAATATCTTCGATTAAATTCGCTCATATCAATCGTCAATTAAATATCTTCGATTAAATTCGCTCATATCAATCGTCAATTAAATGACTTTCGATTAATTCTGCTTAACTCAATTTTAATTAAATAATTTTTAATTACATTGTTTGTAATTAATTGTCAATTAAAGATAAAATTAATTTTAAAAGTATTTAATTACTCGCAACCCTGGTTCATAGAGATAATAAAATGCACATAGCTTATTGATTATTTTGTAACATTTTGCAGTTAATTTCTATATGATCCACGCGTGGGTTAGCAGAATAGTCAATGTGATAATTCTGATTCTCTATTGCCTTCATAACGTAAAAATATAATTAATTACCTGCTGTACAGTTGCACCGTCCGTTCTCAGGTGAGCAAGTGGCACCATTCTTGCAGACACATTTCTGTTCACAATTCTCGCCGAAAGTGTTCTCAGGACATACTTCGCTACAATCCTCACCTCTGTATCCTGCCGCGCAAATACAAGTTCCATTTACAGGCGAGCATTGCGCATTATTCTTGCAGTTACAACGATTCTGGCAGCCCTTGCCATAGGTGTAGAATGGACAAGGCCTAGCGCAAGTGTCGCCATCCCATCCAGTCTTACAGATGCACTTCCCAGTCCAAGGATGGCACAGTTCTGTATTCTTGCTGTCGCAGTCGCAAACCTTAACAATAATTAACAAAAATATGTTTGCATTAAATAAAATATCAGTAAAAACTATCACAATACTCAGATGATATGGGTGATATAATCACCTCACATTTGGAGCCCCAATGTTCGTCATCGCAAATACGTTCATTGCAGTTTTCACCTTTCCAGCCAGGACTACACGAGCAACTACCATCAATTGCAGAACACTTTGCTTCATTTTCGCAGGTGCAGTTGTTGGTGCAGTTCAAACCAAACTTTCCGTCAGGACATATATTTAAACACTGTCAAAGATGATCAAAATTAGTAACTCAACGCAATCGAAGATTATGTTTAATAAAACACTCTATTCACCTTGTCGCCGTAGTATCCAGGCTTACATTCACATTCTCCTGTAACGTGATGACAACCACCTCCATTGTAGCAGTCACAGACTTGAGAGCAATTTTTCCCCCAGAAACCTTCCGGGCAACGATTCGCACAGACTGAACCCTATTGAAGGAGAATTCAATATAAACACGAATACAGCTTAAGAAGACTTTTACTGAGAGACCACTAAATATAGACCTCAGTAATATTGGAATACCAAAGGAAGATGCACAGATTGATATAGCAAAAAGAATCTTAGAAAAATGGAACCAAGAGTGGTTAATGACTAAACATACTGATCTCCACGAATCAAGAGAAAATATATTTTCAAAAAATCGTGCTATTTCTCTGCCACGAAGAGAAAAATTCTAATAACCCGATTAAGAATAGATCACACAAGACTAACATATAGCCACTTAATTACAAAAGAAAACCCCCCATACTGCACAAACTGCAGTACAAAAATCACAGTTAAACATATAATAGAAGAATGTCCATTGCACGATAATATACGCGAAACAGGAAGCCAACCAAACACCCTGAAGAACAGTTTAAACGACAAGAGTTGCATACTAAAAATCGTATCATATTTACAAAGGACAAGATTAGCAGAAGAAATATAAGCCACATATAGACAGGACACTACAATTAAATTATTAACTATTTTTTTTTATTATTAGATGCAAGAAATTTGTTATCTAAGTATACGTAATTATCTACGTAAATTATTTATGACTAACATATGTAATGTATAGAATGTAAAGAAAATGTAGTCTGTCTCACAAGAGCGTGTCGGCTATATTTTGTAAATATTTATATATTTGTACAAAGTTTTATATGAGTCGAATCTACACCTAAAACACTAATACGAATTTACCTAGTAAGATGCCCAATATCCTTCAATTAGCAATTATAGCTTGGTACCATCTCGACATCCTCTGTTAAGGTATATAAAAATGAAACCACACAAAAGACGATTACTTATGAACGATTTAAGGGTGCGCAGGACCCAGAGCCAAACTCCGAGTTGACTTCAACGACAGTCGCAGAAAAAGTAGAAAACTCCGGGACAAGGACAGAGAGAGCGATACAACAATTGCAGGAGAGACGAGGACAGGGCGATTAGGCTAGCATGATTCTTGTCAAGGATATTGAAGCAAAGAAGCAATATTTTCTAATAATTCTGGTTTCAAAATATTCCTTATACCTTGGCGCATGCCACTGTAAGGCCCGATTTTGGAAAAAGTGTTTGTAAACAAATTTATCCTATAAGAAAAAAAATACCATTCTTTTATTATTTACAAAGTGTCAAGACCGAAATTGCAAAATCGGGCGTTAGAATGGCATGCGGAGTGATGAAACAAAAGAAACATTGCATCAATATCCTCTCTACTAATTTGTCAAAAATTGTCTGGCATTGGCTCACCAAAGTAGTGACTGTGATTGGAGCAATACAGTGTTCGGTGGTGAATCTTCGTTTCGAGCTTGGTGTCCTATTAGACATGCTTGGTCTGTCCGTAGAAAAAGAATAATACAAAGAAGTGTGAAACACCCCATAAAAGTGCATGTTTGGAGTTGCTTTATCGCAAGAGGTTTTATGTTGGGACTTTATGTATCTTCACTCTCAATCTGAATGCACAAACAATGCTGAAATAATATTAAAGGGGACTTCTCACATCCATGAAACGTTGGTTCAATCAAACTAAACATTAGTGGATGTTGCAAAAAGATAATGACCCTAAACGTCTAAGTCGCTTCTGTAAAAGATGGAAAGGGGAAAACGCTGTTACCATACTATGGTGATAACTAGACTGTGGATTTTTATGCATTTATAGGAAGTTTGAATGCGTAAAAAATTACAAAATGCACACAATGTGCAAGAATATGAAAATAATGAAAATAAAGTTCACATTATAATATTTGCAGGGTAAAATAAATTCCTATTTAGGTTCAATTTCTGTAGGTGCGTTTGCAAAGATTTTATTTTGCATAAAGATCCGCAGTCTAGTGATAACGATGCTGTAATGTATGGTCCATAATGAAGTACAAACTAAGAGGAAGGTGTATTACCAAAATAAGAGCAATTTTACACCATATTTGAAAGATATGTAGGTCGTTTCCAGCATCTTACCCCAAAAAATTAATAGAAAACGTGTGGAGATGGTGCCAAGCTATAATTGCTAATGGAGGAGATTGGACACCTGACTAGGTAAATGCGTATTAGTGTTTCAGATGTAGATTCGACCCATTTTGCACAAATAAATTTTGCACAAATATATAAACATTTACAGAAATATAGCTGACACGCTTTTGTGAGACAGACTGTAATCCACAGTGGTCGCTAATGGGATAAATGCTGATGCGACATTAAATAAATTAAATAAAATAAAGGCTTTTGCGTATTGTCACTTTCATTGTAACGAATACTCACAATCCATCCAGAGGTGCAGTAGCAATCGCCAGTGGTAGGATTACAGTAACCACCATTCTGGCATTTACATTCCGACTTGCATTCGTCGCCGTGTTTCCCAAGCGGGCATAAATCGTCGCAACTAAGGGAAAGGATAATTAGTATGCATCGAAGACTAAATTTTAAACCCCTGACAATTGGCACAAGTGTATTTAGTGTACCGAAGAGGAACTTACAGAGGTCCCGTGTAGCCAGGAGCACAATGGCACTCGCCAGAGATGTGATGGCAGCTTCCACCATTCCTGCAGCGGCACTCTTCGCCGCACTCTAATCCATAACGGTCTGGAGAGCATTTCTGATCGCAGTGGTCGCCAGTCCAACCTCTGGTGCACTGACATTTGCCATCGAAGGGGTCGCAGGTGGCTCCATTCTGGCACATGCAGTCCCTCTCGCAAGATTTACCCCATTTCCCAGTAGGACACTCTGTTCAAATGCAAATATGTACTTACATTTCCATGATTATACCAGGTATGTAAATATGAAACCGGAATTATTATATACAAAATACACGTTTATTGTATGAAAATGATAAAAAATATTTAATTCGAAGTATTGCCCATTGCTAGCTATACATTTTTAACTGACTTCGAAAAGGAGGAGGTAACTCAATTCGACATGTATATTTTTTTTTAAATGTCTGTTCACCGGTTACGCCGATATGGCTTGACCAATCAGAATGGAACCTGTTGCATCTTGTAGAGCATGTTCCCCCGGTGATCCTGCTGTCAAACTTTTGCGATTTGTCATTTTTTACCCGTAGTTTGACCAAAAAACCGTGATTTTTAGGTATGCTTGCCGATTACGTCGAGATGGCTTGATGAATCGGAGTGAAACTTCTTGCATCTTGTCGAATATTTCTTCCAGTTGGTCGCGTAAAAGAAACATTTTGTGATTTGTCATTTTTTACCCGTTCTTTTTTTTTAAACAGAAACATTTTGTCTTGCTTCGTACTCCGAGACGGATGGACCAATCAGATTGAAACTTCTTGGAAGAGCATTTGCCATTTGGTCCCATAGCAAAACATTTGTCCTTGTCTTATTTTTTACTACTTTATATCACTTTTTATCGCAAAAAGCGTACTATTTCACGTATGTTTGGCCTGAAACCGATGAAATCGATGAAACCCCTTACATTTTACTGCCGGAGAGGTTTTCGCAATGATCACAGATGCAAAAATTTATGAATTTCTGTATTGTTTATAACTATTGTTATCGCAAAATTCCTATTATATGATGTAACTCGGTGAGGAAATTACCGAGCGCGATGGAACCTTCCGCATTTCATGATAGATGAATTCGTGATGTTCCCATTTGCAAAGTTTATAGACACTTTCATTGTTTAAAACCATTTGTTGGTGCGAAATTGCTATGCTCTGGTGTAGCTCAATAAGGAATTTACCAAACGCAATCAATCCTTTCACATGTATTCCTGATAATCTCATTTGCAACAATACAGGGTGTCCCAAAAATGTTGGATGTTCTTGAACGGGGTGTTTTGGGGGGTGGGGGTGGGGGGGGGGGGGGGGATGATTTGAAACAATTTTTCCTTAGCGAGAATGGTGTTCGAGGCTTCGTTAAGGAGATATTGACAGAAACATCCGACCAATCAGAGCGCGAGTATTTGCTTCGTTTGCGAAGTGGGAAATTTCTTACATTAATTCTGTCAACTCGACAAAATTCTGTTCGAGCAAAGATACCAAACAACTACCTACAGACACAAGTACCAAATTTAGTTTAACTATCTGTCGAAGGAACAAAAAATATGAACTGTAATTATACATACAGTATTTCCATGGGGAGAGTTTATACATTAGCAGTAATCAATTTTGCCGCCCCACCCCTCCAAAAAAGTCCCAAATCTACTCAAACTATATTTCCGTGTACATACTATATACATTAACTATTGATTCCTCATAGACAATAAACATGTATACATTGACAGCATTCAATATTGCCGCCTCTACCAAAAGCTAACCCAAACCGGAATTAAAAAATTTTTACATCTGCGCCGCCTCCGAAAAAGGTGCATTGCATTTAATATGATGTATTTAATAATTTAACCAAATTCATCAAACGATGGTGAATAACAATGCAGTTTAAATAGAAATAGTAATTTTCACACTTTTCACTGCATTTCCATATACTTTTAAGCAATTATATCTAGAGCTAGTGCGTATTCGTATAAATTAACTAGAAATTATTTCATACTTTTCATTGTACCTTTTTTGAAGTCGGTTAAATTTTTTTTCCAAAAAATTATTTTATTCCCATATCTCTGGCAATTTGTGGATGTCACGCCAAAAAAACTATTGCTTTTTTGAGGCAAACCAATTTTCGAGCTTTTTTAGTACATTTTTGTAAGAAGTGATGCGCTGCTGAACAAGTACGTGTCCTAGCAATACAAATAAGTAATAATCAGATGGAGCCAAGTCTGGCGAGTAAGCCGCATGCGGAAGTATTTCCCAATTAAACTCCTCAATCGTTTCCTAGACCGGTTTTGCTGTGTGTGATGGTGCATTATCGTGAAGCAAAATCACTTTGTGTTGCCTTGTGTTATATTCTGGACGTTTTTCACGCAGAGCTTGATTCAAATCGATGATTTGTTATCGGTAGGGTTCAGTATTAACGGTTTCGCCAGATTTTAGCAGCTCATAATAGATCACACCCTTCTGATCCCACCAAACAGAGCATTGTCTTCCATCCATAGCGATTTGGCCTTGCAGTGTATGTCGATGGTTCGTCTGGAGTTACCCATGATCTTGTACGCTTAGGATTTTCGAAATATATCCATTTTTCATCGCCAGTTACAATTCGATGGAGAAATAACTTTCTTTGGTACCTGGCGAGCAGCATTCGTCAAGTGGTTTTTCGGTTTTCCTGCTGTTTTTCATTCAGTTCGTGTGGAACTCATTTTCCCACCTTCTGGATCTTTCCCATGGCTTTTAATGCTTGCAATTCGTTGTCTCCAACTTTTTTTCGGTGGTCTTCCACGTTCTTCGTTTCTTACGTCAAAATCACCACTTTTGAATTTTCGAAACCATTCAATGCACTGTGATTTTCCAAGAGCATGTACCGTAAGCTTCTACAAGCATTTGATGCGATTCAGCAACAGTTTTCTTCAAATGGTAACAGAAAATCAATGCTGTCCACAAATCGTAGCTTCCAGGGACAAAATTCGACATACACTACGGTCCATGACTATTATAGCACCGCTACAATTTTCGTGCGTTCTGTAGATTTAATTAATAATTTCTAATTTTTAATAGTATCATGTGAAAGTGGGTAAAAATATGTTATAGCAATGATAAAACGGCGAACATAACATTTATTTAAGACAACTAATAATAATACTATAGATATTTCATAGGTGCACAACTATAGCGCCAATGGAATTATAACATAATAACAATATTAAATTATAATGTAATGATTAAATTATAATTTCAATGAATAAAAGGGAATGATTAAATAATGAGTAGGACCTCCTTTCTTCTCGATTAACTCAAAAATGCGACTTGCCATACTCTCAACTAGTTTTGAGTGTGCATAAATATACCAGCCATACCATCATATCCCATAAATGTACCATCGGATTTTGATCCGGGAAACATGCTGGTCAGTTTAATAAATTTATATTAAGTGTTTGAAACAATCTTAGTATTGCTCGATTTTTGTGTATTGGGGCATTATCTTGTCGATACGTCCAAGTAATGTGGTTCTTTGAATGAATAAACGGCAACAAATTGATCTCCAATATTTCAATGTGCTCGTAAACTATTCATTCTGGATGAAGGAAACGCTAATTCCAGCCTGCCACTCGAGCAAAACGCAGCCCATACCATTAACGTTCCCCCTCCAAAATTGCGTTTAGAGAAATATTTTGGGTCTCTTTGTAGGTCTCTCCAGTAACAATTGAACCCATCTGGGCCATCGAGATTAAACTTTTTCTTATCGGAAAATATTACCTAACACAGAACGTTAAATGGAGAAAAATAATGTCACCTCTTAATTTGTCGATTAACATTAAACTTAGATGATCTCAGTTTTTATTCATGTTTTCGCGGGCATATTCCATTCTTGCTATTTTGTGGCAGTTAGAAAGAACGGGTGCTGAAATTAGTTTTTGTCTGGCAACGTTTGGATTCCTTTTAGAGACATGTTGAATGGTCCAATGTGACACTTCGAGTCTACATTCCGCTGCAATTTCCTGACATGTTATGAAACTATTGCTCCCAATTTTAATAACCTGCCTCTCAGCACGTGGGGACAGTTTCTTCTTAGGTCCTCCTTTCTTATTTTGGCCATATTTCGACGGAATATGTAACAAATTTGATATTACTTTAGGAGATCTCCCAAGTTTACGTGCAATTTTCCTAATTCCCAGTTCTAGCTTGTTATAAGCCAAAATTTCACCTTGCTCTTTCTCAGTAAGATATTTACCGCGTGGCATTGTATTAATTAATAAGTAAAACTCTGAAGCAGATGAAAATTTTGTGACAAACACGTTTGAAGTGTGATGAAAATGACCGTGGTACTATAGTTTTGCACCGATTCTATAATGCTTTTCGACTTTATCTCGATACAGGCTTAGACTACTTCAGTATATTTCCTTTAAAATGAATTATTTACATCGTTTCTTCATATTATCCAACTACTTTCTTTGAATTTTTCTTTTATGTTTAAAAAATTTTAAGGATGCGCAGGAGCCAGAACAGAATTCCGAATTGACTTCAGAGACAGACGCGGAAAAGTAGGAAACTCCGGGACAAGGACAGAGAGGGCGATACAACAATTGCAGGAGAGACGAGGACAGGACGATTAGGCTAGCATGATATTTTTCAAGGATATTGAGGCAAAGAAGCAATATTTTCTAATAATTCTGGTTTTAATATATTCGTTACACTTTGGCGGATGCGACTCCAAGGCCTGATGTTGGAAAAAGTATATATAAACAAATTTCTTCTATAAGAAAAGAAAAACGTACTTTTATTGTTTATAAAGTTTTAAGGCCGAAATTGCAAAATCAGACCTTGGAGTCGCATCCGTCAAAGTGTAACGAATATATTAAAACCAGAATTATTAGAAAATATTGCTTCTTTGCTTCAATATCCTTGAAAAATATCATGCTAGCCTAATCGTCCTGTCCTCGTCTCTTCTGCAATTGTTGTATCGCCCTCTCTGTCCTTGTCCCGGAGTTTCCTACTTTTTCCGGGACTGTCGCTGAAGTCAACTCGGAATTCTGTTCTGGCTCCTGCGCACCCTTAAAAATATCAGTGGTGCTATAGTTATCCACCGCAGTGTATTTAACACTATTAAAAACAATGCTATTGTATGAAACTTGTATTGTTGTGTCTTGCAAATCGTTCTCAGATGTTAAAACAAAAAATTGGCGCCAATGACGCCGTTTGACGATAACTATTGTATATTGACAGCTAGGGCCATCTATGGGCAAATTCCGGTTTCATATTTACTTACCTGGTATACATATTTTATATAACACATTTTTAAATCTATTTAAAAACTCTTCATTTTTTCTGGTGTGATCTTTAGAGTGCGGTCCTGCGTCGTCATTTCGAGCAGCACATCGCATAGATGAAGAATATCGTGCTTACTGAAATCGCATAACGGGCCTCCATATCCTGACTCACACTTGCAAAAGTCAGGTGCCATGCAAGTGCCATGAACGCAGTCCTCGGAGCAGATAGGTATGCAACGATCACCAGCGGTAGTCTCCGTGTAGCCTTTGCAACATTCCTCCACCGGCCTCTCCTTGACTAATTCCTGATGAAAGAAAAACACATCTATATAGTATCGAATACAAGTTTCCCTTTAATTGTAAATCAATGAATATTTCAATTCGGTCACCTGTTCTTTGAACACCGTCTTGTACACGACTTTGTATTTGGAGCATCTTGGTGGAAAGCTGAAGCACCAAGTGTTCTCCCGTACCGTGTAAGGTTTCTGCTCCGATATCTTCACCGTTACCGTGTACCTGACACCAGCAGAGTGTTAAAACAACGCGTTAGAGGCTATTGTAAAAAAGTACGTCGTTAAGGGATGTACTCGTTTCACACAAAAACAAGTTTATTACTTTCTACTTTTGCTTTTATTTTTAAAAGGTATCGAAAATGTATCTTGAAAATTATTTGTAAACATTCGAAAAGGGAACGATAGAAGAATAGAAAATTTGGAATTTTACATTAAACACGACCGTTTACAAACTCTTGTATACAGTACTTACGATGCAATACATGAATTATATTTATTATTCAACTTGGTACCACGTAAAATATTTTTGCATTTAATTGAAAAAAGTGTCTCTAAGACTAGTCGTTTGTTCAATTACAATAGAAATAGTTACAAATGAACTTTGGTAGGTTTAATGTTAATATGTGAACCACAATGAGTTTAATTGTTTCGCTTACGTCTTTTGTATGGTGCATATATTGGGTCCTTCGAGAGCATGAGCTATTCCTAGAATGGCAATCGAAGCTACCAACCAAATCAACGAAGCCATCCTGGCTTAACACTCTTAAAATAATAAACAGCTATTGTATGTACATATAGCTTCAGGAGCTTCGTATGTTCCGAGTGTTCAGCATGACTCTGTATCTGAAAAAGAAAAATAATTATTTCATTACGTTCGTGAATCATAAAGGTGTGAGGCACTATCTTTCTCGAACAAAAAAAAAGAAGAAACACGCTTGCAAACGTGAGATATCTGTTGCGATATCGGGAAATGCGTGATGCCGGAATGTTGCGACAAAAAAGTTACATGGGATTCATGAAAAGGCTTCGGTAATGCAGAATAAAGTGTGCATGATCCTGATGTGTTCGTCATTTCTTCGAAGAAACCATTACTGACTTTAGACTCTGTACCTCGATTGCAATTTAACGGCGTCGATCATTTCCATATTGTGCCACGCGAGAAATTCCATAATCGTTAAAAAGGAAATGGTCGACGAGTGTCGACTTCTTTTAAATTTTTAATTTGTTCAACTCGTTTAGCTAAGTATCTAACTTAGACACAGGTTCATTTATAAGCATTTAAACTGTCGTCTACACTTTTATAAATAAAATATATGTATGTGGAAAATTCCATCTTGATCGGATCGAGTTACATAAAAAAAAATAGGAATTTTGCAATAACAATTGCTATAAACATTAAGAAATTCAAAAAATTTTCCAAATGACATCGTCATTAAATCGTCTGACAATATACAGGGTGTCCCAAAAATGTTGGAGGTCCTTGGAAGGGGTGATTCGGGAGGTGATTTGAAACAACTTTTTCCTTAGCGGAAATGTTGTTCAAGGCTTCGTTGAGGAGATATTAACGGAAAACACTGATCAATCAGAGCGAGCGTATACCGTTGGAGCGGACGCGCTCTCCGACCAATCAGAGGGCGAGTATGCCAGTGGAGCGCTCGCGGTAGCGTAGGCTGTGTGCTAGGCGGCCGACCAATCAGAGCGCGAGAATGCCAATGGAGCGCCCGCTGATTGGTCGGGGGTTTCTGTTAATATCTCCTTAACGAAGCCTCTGACAACATTTTCGCTAAAGAAAAATTTGTTTCAAATCACCTCCCTAATCACCCCTTTCAGTTATAAAAAAAGAATTTCCCAACAAAAGGACGCAATACTTGTTTATTGTATTTCAAATCACTTCCCGAACCACTCCTTTCAAAGTGTTACAACATTTTTGGGACACCCTGTATATATACATATGAAAAATCTGTATTAAGTAGTTACAAAAAAAAATTTTCCAACAAAAGGACGCAATAATTGTTCATTCTATTTCTCGATATAATATCTATTTATTTTTATAATTTTATAATATAAAATTTCTTTTTCCTCGCTCTACTTTGAGAGGCACTGTTTTAAGTAATACAATCATTCGTTAATTTACTCATAAACCGAGAAACTGGACGACCTTTCGAATGAATACGCAACGCGTTAACTTCCTTTCGATCTTTGCTAGTTCGCTATTTTAATAGAAGCGTTACATAAACGAGAAACACTCTGCTTTTTCCCTACTTCGATACGAGAATTGTACAAGTCATAAAGCTTTAAGAACCTTGAATCGTGGCCTTAACGTTCCATAATCCGCCCCTGGTGTACGAGTAACGCTTTAAAAATCGTTAAAGCGATTTTCATTCATCTAGAAGCGAACGCTGATGAGTAAGTCTAATGAGCACGTACTCGTACTACGTGTCCCGATCATCGTACGTCACGAGAGTTTAGAAAAAATTGTACACGACCATTGAAGGCTGATTACCACTTCCGGATTGTCGTCTTCAATTCGACGAATAGAAAGTTTAACGTCGAGCACTGCGAAAAATAACATATGTCCCACGTCAATATGCCGGAAGATTGAAAATAATATCGCAATTTGAATCGTCTGTGATCTGTTTATTTTTCTGGCTACGTTAATTCTATTTAATAGATTGCAGGTCTACGAAGGGTGAGCGACGCGTTATCGCCTTGAAACGCTTTCTGAACCGTACTGTTCGTGGTAAAAATCACTTTAGTGAGGCTTGACGATAATAAATATAATATTAGCGAAGTCAGATAATATTATAAGTTACGTATAACTACTATTTTTGAGCAAGAAGGCAATCGTAACATTGTTCTATTTTTTTAATGACATTTATTCCTGTAGCTTATATGTATATTGGGCTGTCTGGAAAGTCCATGCCGATTTTTAGTAGGCGACACAGGATCTGAATATATCGGAATGGCTGAAAACAAATAACATGTGTACATTCGTTAAAAAGTGGAAAGGTTGTGGAACAGGATGGTACATATATAATTCAATAAATATACATCAAAATTCAAATATGCCTTTGAATTTTTCTTAAAAATAGGCACGAACTTTCCGAACAATCCAATATTTAAAAAAAAAAAAAAATTGTAGGTATAAAATGTGAAGTATACTTTTCTAAACGACATTCTGTTTTCGAGAAACTCGAGTCCAGTAATAATTTTTGTTGACATTTCTACTTGTAACTGAAAAATAGTATGATACTATTATCATTATTAGTGTATCCAGGATATCTCAAATGTTCTGAAATACAAACGCTACATCAAACACATAGTAGCTTAAATTTGTCAGTTACGTATCAGTGAATTAATTACGCGTTAATTCAATAACGCGCGATATGTTCGATGATTAACATAACAGCTGTCCGAGGCAAGTGACGTATTATACATTCACGAAGACCAAGACAAAGTGAAACTTGGAAGTGCCGTCTAAAGAAAAGGTACAACAAATATTTCTGCTTAAAGTGACCATAACGATATTGTTATTATTTACTGGCCTTTAGGTCTATTCGGGATGTCGAGAAATGACCAGTGTAGTCAATTTAGGGTTTATAATGTCTTTGAAAATGACATAGTAAACTGCTTGAACGCCATCTGGAGTTCCCGAGCAGGGCCGGTTTTAGCAATATTGGCGCCTCGGGCAAGATTATCGTGGCGCCCCGTCAGGGGTATATACAAGGTGTCCCCAAAATGTTGAAGTTCTTTAAAAAGGGTGGTTCGGGAGGTGATTTGGAACAACATTTTCCTTAGCGAAAATATTGTCCGAGGCTTCGTTGAGGAGATATTAACAGAAAACACCGACTAATCAGAGCGCGAGTATTCCAATGGAGCGTAGGCTACGCGCTAGGCGGCCGCACTCAACACTACTACGGCCGCTCCACCGGCATACTCGCGCTCTGATTGGTCAGTGTTTTCCGTTAATATCTCCTCAACGAAGCCTCGGACAACATTTTCGCTAAGGAAAAAGTTGTTTCAAATCACCTCCCGAATCACCCCTTTCAAGGTGTTACAACATTTTTGGGACACCCTGTATATCGGTATATTCGTATACTAGGGACACCGGACTGCGACACCCCAAAAAGTCTGGCGCCCCGGGTGGATGTCCATCATGTTGCCCCCCCCCCCCACCCCCCACCCCCGGCCCTGTTCCCGAGACGTTCTACGACGAAACCGTCTCGAGCCCGATTGTTTTCAACGTTAATTTTGGGAGCTCCGATATATCTTAAAAGGATAACACGCCAACGTTGGAACACATTAGCGCAGAAACCGTTCGACAAAGACTCTGAATCACGGACTACGATCCCAGTGTCACGTTTTTGTCGCAAAGTGACTGTCGGGCATGAATCATGCGCGAACGTGTGTAAATCGAGTATCGAATGACTCCTGCGACCGGAAGTAGCAAGTGTCAACTCGCTGCGAGTCTCGAAAAAGAATTTCGATATGGTGCTCGGTTTATCGGTACGTTTGGATGTTTTGGTTGGTCGATAAGATACTGGAGATTCGTAATTGACGTTGCAGAAGCTAAACAGTGTTTATCTTCGGAGGTTCGAAGGATCACGATGAGTCAATAAAGTTCATCGGGTAAATTAATATTTGCAGGCTCTTATGGA
The DNA here is from genome assembly GCF_026283585.1 of Hylaeus volcanicus. Taxonomy (NCBI): domain Eukaryota; kingdom Metazoa; phylum Arthropoda; class Insecta; order Hymenoptera; family Colletidae; genus Hylaeus; species Hylaeus volcanicus. The sequence continues at coordinate 11,420,871 of NC_071979.1, read as the reverse complement.
CTGTAACATGATTATAGTCTTTAGCAATCTTGTACATGGATAAAATAATTACGTTATGCGTGTGCACAAAAAATACGCGAGTACAGTCGCGTGTAATAATAAAGAATTGATATTTAACGTCAATATGATTGATATAATATATATATATATATAAACTAATACACAAACTCCTACACGAAATTAATCAGTGAATTATTAATTAATAAAAAAGACTGAATGTAGAGCACTGGAGGACGTCATATAGTTTATTTTGACTAAGTCTACCAGAGATGGGCAAACGCGTCGCGATTGATGTAAATACTTGGCGTCGATTCTTATGTCGCGCTCAATATAATAAATGGTGCATGTTCATCAGTAAAGATTCTTGTGATGTGATTAACCCCACAGTCTCTCTGTAGCTACCGCTATCTGTGTTTTCATTCTTCTATTCCCTCTCGAAAATTGAAATTTGCCTGCAATTAATGGCATATTCAATCTAGACAGGAATTTCTTTGAATACATTTTGCACGTCTGTTAATATTAACCTATTCTGTAATTCTTTTCTAGCCACGTAAAGGTCGGTCGTCGCGCGCAGAATATAAACGGCGTAGAACGAAGAAGGAAGAGTGTTGTCTTCGCGGATTCATTCAAGGCTACTTGTCCCGGATAAAGAATGCCGAGTGGTGCTTGAAATTCGCTCTACATTCGCTTCCCGTCTTCCTAAGCTATTTTTCAGGCTCGATTCCCCTCTGCGAAGGCTCTGATCCTACGTGACCTTTTGCGAGATAGGTTTCGTCGATTCTGCGTGGGCTGAACAGTTGCTTAAACGCTAACTACCCACATGTTTCTGACACGGTAACCGCCGGCAGCCTATTCCCAATATTAGAATGCTTACACGGGGCAATAAACGCGTATTAACGATGCGCTTCGCATAATTATGTATACGTAACAGGGTTGCGAGTAATTAATTACTTTTAAAATTAATTTCCGTCTTTAATTAACAATTAATTACAAACAATGTAATTAAAAATTATTTAATTAAAATTGAATTAAGCAGAATTAATCGAAAGTCATTTAATTGACGATTACTTTAAGCAGAATTAATTCAAGCTATTTAATTGACGATTTGTTTATATCTTCAATGTTAAAAGACATTTACATAAAATTTAATTAATTGTATAAGTAACACATATAAGGTTATTAGATGCTGTTATTAGATGGATGCCAGATATATCCGGCGCTCGTACAGAAAGAGTTATGCCGGTAATGCCAAATTAGCTGAACTACTTTATGTTTTTAGTATATTACTTTAACTTATACCTATGGTATATATTTGTTTTATTTTGTCGCCATTGAATAAGAATACATATTTGTTCTTATTTACGTTATAAATTACATTATTACATTATTATATATACAAGCAACTCATTTTGATGAAGTTAACAGTATTTAGTATATTGCATTTGTCATTACAAATTGGTTTATATATATGTTTATTTATATGTGTTACTTATATAATTAATTGAATTTTATATGAATGTCTTTTAATATTGAAGATATAAACAAATCGTGAATTAAATAGCTTGAATTAATTCTGCTTAAAGTAATCGTGAATTAAATATATTCGATTAAATTTGCTCATATCAATCGTCAATTAAATATCTTCGATTAAATTCGCTCATATCAATCGTCAATTAAACGACTCTCGATTAACTCTGCTTAATTCAATTTTAATTAAATAATTTTTAATTACATTTATTCAAAATATTTATTAATTAAGTTGATTGAATTAAATTTGTTTAAATCAATTATTTAATTAAAAGATTGAAATTGATTATTATTCAAACCCTGATACGTAATGTGTTAAGATTATTCTTTGGCAGCATAGCGTGGTTAACAATGAAGAGTATAAAATAATTTTGTGGAAAAAAATTTAACCGACTTCAGAAAAGGTACAGTGAAAAGTATGAAATAATTTCTAGTTAATGTATATGAATACGCACTAGCTCTAGATATAATTGCTTAAAAGTATGGGAAAATCCAGTGAAAAGTGTGAAATAATTTCTATTTAAACTTCATTGTTATTCACCGTCGTTTGATGAATTTGGTTAAATTATTCAATACATTATATTAAATGCAATGCACCTTTTTCGGAGGCGGCGCAGATGTAACAATTTTTTAATTCCGGTTTGGGTTAGCTTTTGGTAGAGGCGGCAATATTGAATGCTGTCAATGTATACATGTTTATTGACTATGAGGAATTAATAGTTAATATATATAGTATATACACGGAAATATAGTGTGAGTAGATTTGAGGCTTTTTTTGGAGGGGAGTGGCGGCCATATTGATTACTGCTAATGTATAAACTCTACCCATGGAAATACTGTGTGAATAGGTTTGGGATAGTATTTGGTGGCGGCGGCGATATTGAATAGTGTTAATGAATATGATGTCAAAGTGGATGTAATGATAGCAATAAATAAAAACAATATTTTTTGTTTTTCCGACAGAAAGTTAAACCAAGTTTAGCAATTTTTAATATACTTAATTCTAAATTTTGCGCCGCCTCCGAAAAAGGTGCATTGCATTTGATATGATGTATTTAATAATTTAACCAAATTCATCAAACGAGGGTGAATAACAATGCAGTTTAAATAGAAATTATTTCACACTTTTCACTGCATTTTCCTATACTTTTAAGCAATTATATCTAGAGCTAGTGCGTATTCATATACATTAACTAAAAATTATTTCATGCTTTTCACTGCATTTTCCCATACTTTTAAGCAATTATATCTAGAGCTAGTGCGTATTCATATGAATTAACTAGAAATTATTTCATACTTTTCACTGCAACTTTTTTGAAGACGGTTAAATTTTTTTTCCAAAAAATTATTTTATTTCACTCTTTTTAGTGGCAATCTACAACCAATAGGTTTCATGCAATACCAACAGTTATGAGCAATATACAAGATGATCCAAAAACGTTGAAGGTCCTTGAAAAGACTTGTTCCGCGGGGGAGGGGGGGTTGAAACAATTTTTCCTTAGCGAAAATGTTGCTCGAGGCTTCGTTAAGGAGATATTCTGACAGAAACAGAAACTCGCGCTCTGATTGGTCGGGGGTTTCTGTCAAAATGTCTCCATAACGAAGCCTCGAACAACATTTTCATTAAGAAAAAATTGTTTCAAATCCCCGCCCTAAAAACCCCATTCAAGGACACTCAACATTTTTTGGACACCCTGTATAATTGCAAATGGGATTATCAGGAATACATCTGCAACTACATGCGAAAGGATTGATTGCGTTTGGTAAATTCGTTGTCGAGCTGCATCATATAATAGGAATTTTGCGATAACAATAGTTATAAACAATACAGAAATTCATAAATTTTTGCATCTGCGGTCATTGCGAAAACCTCTCCGGCAGCAAAATGTAAGGGGTTTCATCGATTTCATCGGTTTAAGGCCAAACATACGTGAAATAGTACGCTTTTTGCGATAAAAAGTGATATATTGTGGTAAAAAATAAGACAAGGACAAATGTTTTGCTATGGGACCAAATGGCAAATGCTCTTCCAAGAAGTTTCAATCTGATTGGTCCATCCGTCTCGGAGTACGAAGCAAGACAAAATGTTTCTGTTTAAAAAAAAAAACAGGTAAAAAATGACAAATCACAAAATGTTTCTTTTACGCGACCAACTGGAAGAAATATTCGACAAGATGCAAGAAGTTTCACTCCGATTCATCAAGCCATCTCGACGTAATCGGCAAGCATACCTAAAAATCACGGTTTTTTGGTCAAAATGCGGGTAAAAAATGACAAATCGCAAAAGTCTTGACAGCAGGATCACCGGGGGAACATGCTCTACAAGATGCAACAAGTTCCATTCAGATTGGTCAAGCCATATCGGCGTAACCGGTGAACAGACATTTAAAAAAAAATATACATGTCGAATTGAGTAACCTCCTCCTTTTCGAAGTCGGTTAAAAATAAGAAGAAACACATTTACATCTTAATATTAGGTTGTCCCAAAAGTTTCTTCCATTTCCTTAAATAGTAATGTTAGTAGTAATAGTACATACACAACATTTTAATAGCAATGTTAGTAGTAATAGTCCATGCACAACATTTTAATAGCAATGTTAGTAGTAATAGTCCATGCACAACATTTTATGTATAATGTTTCATTATTGAATTGCGTACAATTCATTTTGCTCCATTACAATTATGACATTAACATCTAAGAAATTAGGTTGTCTAATTCTATACATAAACAATGCCACATGAAATAACTGAATACAAGTCACGGAAGAAACTTTTGGGACAACCTAATATATTTATACGTTGTTAAACTGAACAGATTATAAATACAAAAAAGTAAAAAAATTACGCCAAGTACATGAAACAGTGGAGGACTCAAGGAGTTACCATTGAAAAATAGAAGATCCCCATAACAAACTACAAGAAAATAGAAAAAGATGTGAAATCGAAATGAGCTGCTAGATGATTTGCCTAGATTTCCGCGGCCTGGAAGTCAAATGCTTGGCGTGGCCAGGCAAGGCATTCTCAGATCATCAATACCCATACTTTCTCTCTCACAGACTTTCAGGTAATTTGTCAATTTAAAACTCTGACAATATTATGAGTACACTTTTATTGTATTGCGTTTTAAAATATGTCTAAGGTCATTCATCGACGCCAATACCTTTACTCTCGCAAGCTTTCAGATAATTTGTCAGTTTAAAACTCTGACAATATGAGTACACTTTCATTATTTTGCGTTTTAAAAGAATTCTTATTCATCGACACCTTGACCTTGCCTGGCCACGCCAAGCATTTGACTTCTAGGCCGCGGAAATCTAGGCAAATCATCTAGCAGCTCATTTCGATTTCACATCTTTTTCTATTTTCTTGTAGTTTGTTATGGGGATCTTCTATTTTTCAATGGTAACTCCTTGAGTCCTTCACTGTTTCATGTACTTGGCGTAATTTTTTTACTTTTTTGAAGTTGTTTATCAGATCTCACTTCTTTTTACAAATAATTTATTATATAGAATCTATTTTAAATTTATAAAAATAAAATTGATATTTTTGTAAACTCTACATAAGAAGTCTAAATTATTTGTTTCTTTAATTGAATAGAGTAAAATAAAGAGAGAGGGGATAACAAAAACGAATATATATGTACGTGGACCGATTTTATTGATTTTGGTTTTATTCGAAAGCTTATGTACGGTTTACATAAGAAAAATGCCTTTAAATTTAGAAAATATTGCAGGCGTGTTGAGATATTCATGAAAGAAGTTTCAGGTTAGGTTGGAATGGACCATCTCTCCTGTAAAAGATACGTGGTAGCTTCAACGCCAGTATATACTCGGTGACGGATAATGTTTCCTGTACTTGGCACCGAGACGCTACCGCGTCTCTAAATACAAGCATGAATACATAGAAGAACCGGTAGAGCGAAAAAAAAATTGGATGGGCTACTGCGATAGTCAATTACACTCCTTTGAGTGACGTAATGTATTGGCGGTATGATTTGAATCCAACATAATGATCCTAGAATGTTTTGCTGGATTATGAATTGTCTACACTGAGATGATTACTCTGTTAAAATAAAATCACAATTGATCCTCGTGAATTGAAAGACAAAACTCCTTGAGTCCTCCACTGTTGATGTTGCTTGCGAGAGTAAAGGTATTAGCGTCGATGAATGACCTTAGACATATTTTAAAACGCAATACAATAAAAGTGTACTCATAATATTGTCAGAGTTTTAAATTGACAAATTACCTGAAAGTCTGTGAGAGAGAAAGTATGGGTATTGATGATCTAAGAATGCCTTCACTGCTTGTATTTAGAGACGCGGTAGCGTCTCGGTGCCAAGTACAGGAAACATTATCCGTCACCGAGTATATACTGGTGTTGAAGCTACCACGTATCTTTTAAAAGTGGATTCAATTTTTGTGTGATTCTTTTTAACCGACTTCGAAAAGGAGGAGGTTACTCAATTCGACATGTACAGTCAGTGTAAGAAGTATTCTACAGCAACCAATTTAAAATAAAATTAATAAGAAAAGAAATAAGAGGCTAACATTAAACATTAATTTAAAACTTTAATTTACGCAAATTCTGCTCTAAAAATATGTAGGGATGTTGGGCAATTATTTCTTTCTCTGAAATTTATTAATAAAATAAGTACAAGAAGTATTATTTCGAATTGGTTTCTGTACGAATACTTATTACACTGACTGTGTATACGTATATTTTTTGTTTGTATGTTCACCGACTACGCCGAGATGGCTTGACCAATCGAATTTGAACCTTTTGCATCTTGTAGAGCATGTTTCCCCGGTGGTCCCATTATCAAAACATTTTGCGGCTGGTCATTTTTTACTCGTTTTTTATGCAAAAAAAAAACAGAACAATTGTGTACTGCTCCTTACTCTGAGAACGATGGCCCAATCGGATTGACACTTCTTGCATCTGGTAGAGTATCACTGCCGCTTGGTCCAATAAAAAACCATTTGGTTTTAATTTATTCATTGGGTTTTATTTATTTACATTTTGCTGCCGGACAGGTCTTCGCGATGGTCACGTTTGCAAAAATTTATGAATATCTGTATTGTTTATAACTATTGTTATTGCAAAATTCCTATTTTTTTTTTATGTAACTCGATGAGGAATTATCCGATCGAGATGGAATCTTCTACATACATGTACAGAGTGTTCAGGCTATTATTAGCCAGCGTTTTTCTCGTAAACGGTACATATGACAAAAGAAATGAAAGAGGAAAAATTTATACTGTTTTTTATTTGCAATATAACCAGACACATAGATCTTTCGTATTTATACTATTTTCCAAGAAATGAAAGTGATCTTCAGTTTTTTAAATGGAATGGTATATTTTTTTATACGAATATATGGTAGAGTATCGAATTCTAAATAAAAAAAGTATTGACCTTTATTAGCCCTATGCCTAATAAGTAGCAAGTAATTTCACTTGATTACTAGAAAATTTTCTTAACGTAATATCAAGATGGAGATTCAACCTTATCACAGATTTCCGCAGTACGGCGATGTTTACAGCCATGGCGCTCCTGATGAAGAGCTAGGTGATAGGAACGATGTTTTTCTTTATGAGGAATTCGTAGTACACTTGTTTGAATCTCCACCTTGACATTACGTTAAGAAAATTATCAAGCAATACAATAAAATTACTCGTTAACTATTAGGTTTAGGGCTAATAAACGTCAATACATTTTTATTTAGAATTCGATACTCAACCATATTTTTGTATAAAAAATATACCATTCCATTTAAAAAACTGAAGGCCACCTTCATTTCTCAGAAAATAGTGCAAATACGAAAGATCTGTATACCTGGTTACATTGCACATAAAAAACAATATAAATCTTTCCTCTTGCATTTCTTTCGTCATATGTATCGTTTACGAGAAAAACGCTGGCTAATAATAGCCTGAACACCCTGTATACATGAAAAATATGACTGCACATTTTGTATTTTTCACTTTTAATTATATTTATTTTTATATTAATATACATTATACACTAATATCTTAATATATAATAAGTACATATAAAAATATTTATAATAGTTGATAATAAATGTAATAAAAAAAATAAAATTTTCTGTCACATCTGCACGTCTACGAGAAACATCTGCATCCCAGTAATAGAAAATCGTTGACGTCGAATAAAATTCGTCAGGAGGACGTCTCGTCACGGCGATTTTCCTTTCACAAAAATAAAAACAACTCGAGTAGGCGTTTTCTCGACGGCTTCATGGTTTTCTTCGGGACCGACTTCGCCAGAAACAGTGACATTTCAATGATGCACATTCCGTGCTGAGACAGACGATAACTCCGATGCAGCGTTTTATCACGAAACTCGCCCCACATCCTGTGACTCATGCGCGCGCTCACGTGCGTGCAATCGCACGTATGTACGAGCACCCGGGGTCCCTGAAACTTTTTCTCCTCCCCCTGCCCCCACAGTAAACGAATTAACTCCCTTTTAGGTCGAAGCCGAAGGGTCGGACCCCTATTTTCGCCTGTTCCATCGTCGCATGCGCGTGCGAGTTCTATGACGTTCGACAAACGTCGTTTCCGTGCTCCTTTTCGCGCCTTAACAGGATTATTTGGGTTCACGCGTAGCTGTTTCGACACGAAAATCGAATTACGATAAACGAGGGTACACCTTTTCAACGTATTTTATGGCGGGGAATAGAAAAACGTTATATCGAGCCTTAATTATATTTAAGCTAGGAGACGTAAGTAAATTGGTGGAAATAAGACTTTATTCAGGAATTTATTATGAATGAACGGTTTAATGAAATTATTTGAAATATTCCACAGGTCTGTATACGTAATTGAAATTACAGAAAAAAAATTATGCATATGTACATGTACATATCTACATAAATATGAATATGAACAAATTCACATCACGCGGATTTGTGAATATGAATAAATTTATGAATAAAAATGTGAATAGCGTGTTATTCACGAATAAAAATGTAAATAATGCGTTATTCACATTTTTATTCATGAATTTATTCGTATTCATATTCACAAATCCGAGTGATGTGAATTTATTCATATTTATATTTATGAATATGAATACCCCCATCTCTAGTTTAAACCTAAACCTGGTAAACAATTATTCGAAATTCATAAAAATACAAAGTAGTGTTATTGCGTCGTAATCATGTAGTAAATATAGTGTAATTAAATTACATATCTGTATAAAACCTTGCTCAATGCCAAACACTCCATATTTAATTATGTGAACTTGGCATCCGACTTTTCAAAAATTAATTTTTTTTTATAGAAAATGATAGTATTTCGTTTGTACTTGATTGTACCACCAATAGTTTCGTTTGTACCTTCATCAATTAATAATTAAAAAAAATTAAAAAAATGGTCAGCACCCGACATTGAGATATTTAAAGTCTGTTTTTTCCCTTTTCTTTAGAATCGTTTGTACCCGTTTATACTGCTTTTCGTTTCGTTTCTGCCTCAATAATTTAAATTATACAGCAATTGTTTATACGCGTAAGAGAGAAGTTCGTCAATTTTCAAGATTTTTAAAATCTGTTTTTTCCCATTCTTTAGAATCGTTTGTACTTGTTTGTACCACTTTTCGTTTCGTTTGTACCTCAATAGTTCAAACTTTATAATTCAACCATATCAACAATTGCTTGTAAAATTTAAACTATTGAGATACAAACGAAAGGAAAAGCGGTACAAACGGGTACAAAAGATTCTAAAGAAGAGGGAACAAACAGATTTTAAATAACTAAATACTATCATTTTTTACAAAAAAAAATTAATTTTTGAAAAATCGGGTGCAAGGTTCACATAGCTTCCAAATTTGCGTGACAGTGAATGGAATGAAAATTCTGATTTTAAAACGCTTCGTAGGTAAACGGGTAAGTGATTCTGATGCAAACGATGACGCAGTTAGTACAATGTGGAACGTAATAGGATTACTGCGAGTTTAATTCATACACAGAACGCAAACATCACCTGGTGACCAACTTACCGTTAAGTTGTCCGCGAAGTCTCTCCATTCACTGACGGGTTATACAATCTATAGTCGATTCTCACAGACAACGTGTAACGGGTTCGTGTCTGGCTGTGTTTCTTGCGGGTCTTCGGTAAAAGTTGAGTGACGTTAATAGCAAGCCAGTGAAGGATATCGTTAAAGGATTCCCAATATGGCTGCGTTAGCACAACGGGGGCGTCCACCGTGATCCGTATTCCGTAAACTTTACTTCAGTCCCTTCTGGAAATATTAACCCTTTGCGCTCGGGTGGCGCCTCTAGAGCGACATATGTAATTTAAAAGTGATTTTGTGAACGTACAATTTCAAATTCACTTACATATCAGAATACAAATAATTATTAATTGAAATAATAATACATCGAGTCATGAACGTTCGTAGATGTTTTTCTTCGAAGTAGAGTTTTTGGTTTCACAGAAATTTATTATAAAAACGGACTGAATTTGATTCTATAGAAAAATGCCTCGAGGGCAAAGGGTTAATGTTTTTAATCGCAGAAGTATCGTTCTTTTATTTTTAGCAGAAGGATACGTGGATCGCCTCATCGCGCAGAATTATTTCATTCGTTTCTATCGCATTCTACTCGAATGTGAATTTCGGTTTGTCGTACATGAGCATAGCTGTATAAAAATGCGTCGCATTCATTTCTGTGCGATTGACACGAGATTCCTGGTCGTTAAGCGCGTGCGCAGAATAAGTTTACGGCTACATACGTACAACGTGCATACCTTTCTTCCTTATTCTGTGCCTGGCCACACGCGGAATAAATATATTTCCATTTGCGCAAACGCTGTCTCAGTTTACATTCGTTAATGTATATTTAACGACGCTTGGCGCTTTATTGGGAGCTCCTTTGTTAACTTTCACGTGAAAAACTTGGCGTGTACAATTTTTCCCGACGGAACTCGGTTGGTTTCCACGTCATATTTCATAAAATTCTATACAAAATGTTACGTTTAATTAATTTTTGTTACTAATCATACTCTATTTCAAACATATACAGGGTGTCCCAAAAATGTTGTAACACCTTAAAAGGGGTAGTTTGGAAGGTGATTTGAAACAACTTTTTCCTTAACGAAAATGTTGTGCGGGGTTTCCTTAAGGAGATACTAATGAAAAACACTGACCAATCAGAGCGCGTGTATGCCGATGGAGCGCTCGCGGTAGTGTAAACTACGCGCTAGGCGGCCGCGCTCCCCGACCAATCAGAGCGCGAGTATGCCAATGGAGCGTCCGTTAATTGGTCAGTGTCTTCCGTTAATATTTCCTCAACGAAGCCGCGGACATTTTCATTAAGGAAAAAGTTGTTTCAAATCACCTCCCGAACCACCTCTTTCAAGGTGTTACAACATTTTTGAGACACCCTGTATAATGCATTTGTATTATAGATACATAATTTGTATATACATAAATATAATAGAGCCTCTTAAATTCGTGTAAAATTATTAAAATAATTACACTCTTTCAGAAAGCAGTTTTAAAATATATCTAGAAATAATAACATATTTTTGGATCCAGTTTGAGAAACACTGAAATACGAAGAGAAGTTTCATCGATGTTGCAATGGAAGACTCTTGAAATGTTAGACTTTTACCGACCAAATCATCACATTCCCGTGTACAATGACATACCGTCGCATTCTTTCGTTACTTCTTGGTACACGCGTGCTGATTTGGAATTTAGTAAACTCGTCGGTTTGTTAAACCGATAGTTCGAAGCGTTCTAAACATTCTATTGTTTCGATGCGTATTTCAGGTTCCAATGATCGGCTAACGCGCTCAAGCAGGTCGTTCCAGTTTGCTTCATAAATAGGTGTACCATAAAGAATGCGTTGAATTGACTCTTCCGGCAGTGTCTATGATCCGTGTGCTCGCGAAAGGTCATCCTGATCAGTTCAACCTGTGCGTGGAACGCACATGGGCGTTACGTTAACATAAAGAGTATTATAGGGACCTGTAGAGAAGGTTCATGGAAGAAATTCGGATAGGATTACCAACAGTGGGATAGTCAGGCTTCTACGCATGTGTATCCTTCGTTGTAGCATATTATTTGCCCAAATTTACGATTATAATGTATTTTAAAATTCAAAAATATGTATAATATTAAAGTGGGACAAGATATTTAATATTTATTCACATTTAATATTACATCAAAATTGATTCAGAGATGAAGAATGCTTTGGTCTTTGTGTATTCGATTAAAGCAATAGAAAAATATTTAAAATTCGTCCCTCAAGAGGTTAAAGTTCTTAACACTTTATCTACCGGGTTATTTAGAAACATTTAATTCAAAAAAGAATTTTCTACAATATCATAGGCCAATCTAGGCTGACAATAATTCCTCCATACTGTTACTGGTTACATTGAAAGCCAAGTCTGTTTCCAAACACTGAAAATTGTAAGTAGACAACCATCAACGCAGTAAATAAATTCGAATAGCTAAATACTCCAATTAAAAAGCCTAAAAATAGGCTCCCGGTAAATAAAGTGTTACATAAAAATCTTTCATGTGCTATGATAATAACCCCGTTAAAGGAACATATTGGAAATGGGGTGTAAGTGAATAATAAAATACTGAATTTATAGATAACTTTACCTTTATTCACGAAATTGTCATGAGCAAACTGTGATCTTTTCTCAACGTGGAGCTGCACAAGACTGACTGATGAACGTTAAAAGAAAAACAGTAGAAAGAATTTCTAGTATACAGCGTAGTTTTAGCATATCTGTTTAGTATTTAGTAAACTATACCAAGGGTCCTTTCAGGCACTTGAGAAGCTATGTGAACCTGGCACTATATTTTTCAAAAATTAATTTTTTTTTATAGAAAATGATAGTATTTCGTTTGTACTTGATTGTACCACCAATAGTTTCGTTTGTACCTTCATCAATTAATAATTAAAAGAAATTAAAGAAATGGTCAGCACCCGACGTTGAGATTTCTGAAATCTGTCTTGTCCCTCTTCTTTAGGATCGTTTGTACTCGTTTGTACCACCTTTCGTTTCGTTTGTGCCTCAATAGTTTAAATTTTACAAGCAATTATTTATACGCGTAAGAGTGGAAATCCTCAATTTTCAAGATTTTTAAAATCTGTTTTCTCCCCATTCTTTAGAATCGTTTGTACCCGTCTGTACCGCTTTTCGTTTCGTTTGTACCATAATAGTTTAAATTTTATAATTCAACTGTACCAACAATTGCTTGTAAAACTTAAACTATTGAGGTACAAACGAAACGAAAGGTGGTACAAACGAGTACAAACGATTCTAAAGAAGAGGGACAAGACAGATTTCAGAAATCTCAATGTCGGGTGCTGACCATTTCTTTAATTTCTTTTAATTATTAATTGATGAAGGTACAAACGAAACTATTGGTGGTACAATCAAGTACAAACGAAATACTATCATTTTCTATAAAAAAAAATTAGTTTTTGAAAAGTCGGCTGCCAGGTTCACATAGTTGTCCTAATGGACTACTAAAAGTGTACAAAGTTTGAAGAAAATCCGTGATCCGAACGTCATGTCCTGCCCTTGTTAAATAAAAATTTTTCATGTCCTATCATAATAACCCCCTTAAAGGAACATAACATTGTGAACCCCTAAAACAGAGGTATTTTTCAAATTACAGATAATCTACCAATTTTTATTCCACCAGTAATTGCAACGAGTATTCTTTGACACAGAAATTCAAGCATTTATCGAACAAGGCAGACGCAGAAATACCCTTTTCCCCTTTTTTGGTCCCTGCATTCCTTCTCCCGGGATACAAGCATAACACCGTTAGTCGTACTACGTGTCAATACGTGCGTGTGTCCCGTCTGGTTTTTGTAAAACTCGAGCCATTAGAGGGTCTCCTCTGTCGACCTGTTCTACGTACGGTTGACTTGTCTGGTTCTAGATGATTATTACGCTCACCTCTACCTCCATCTTACAGAATCCACTGGCGTAAGCGTGTCGCGATCAGCATTATCGCGGGAAATGCTTTATATTCTCGGGGTACAAAGTATTCTAGGAACGTTACGAGCTACGAGTTGTAGCCTATAACTATCGTCTGATCCTACGCGATAGTTACGCTTATCGCTAGCCCGATCTTATAAATTGCAATGGCGTAGACGTGTCGAGTAAGGGATACTTCTATAAATCTTCTTTAAGAAAAGGAATTTTTATTGAATCTATTTCTCGAGACCTCTTCAACCCGAAGTGATGACTTTACGTAAGTCGGTAATTAACGACGACTAAACCACGAATAACAATAAGAAGTGAGAGCGTTTCCTTTAGTGGAAAACAACAGGATTAACGTTCTTCAATTCAAGCCTGTGAACGAATGCGAAGCCTAACGACGTCGAAACAGACAAAGGCAAGATATAATGAAACATATCATCTACAAAAGACGAAACATAACGAGGCTTTACCCACTATCAGTTGTAAATGGAGGAAGTAAACCGAAACAAAACATGATAACAGTTTTGTAATAACGATACGCTTAAATCGTTGCGTAACAATTATAATTCGATTGGTGAGAGGGTACACTCTTGAGATTTAAATTATTTACAGATAGATGGTGCAAGCATTATCGTTTACAGTAATACACGCTTTGACCTCTGATTTAGGTCTTTCTTATTATACAGAATTAATATGTATAAAATAATGTTTGGAAAAAAATATGATCGATTTTGAAAAATATTAATTTTGCACTAAAAGGTATGAAATAATCTGTATTCCCTTTATATTAAATTATATTAAATAATATATTAAGTTTCTATTTCCTTTATAGTAAACTATGTTAAACAACCTTTTCGGAGGCGGCGCAAAATTAAATATTTTTAATTTTTGCTTGAGTGAGTCTTTGGTGAGGCGGCAATATTGAATGGTGTTAATGTAAACATGTATATTGTTTACATGGAAATACTGTCTGAGTACGGTTATGATAGTATTTGGTGGGTCCGGGAATATTGAATACTGTTAATACATATGATGTCTAAAATATATTGCATAATGATAGCAATAATTTAAAGTCATATTTTTTGTTCCTCCGACAAAAAGTTAAACCAAGTTTGATAATTTTGAGGGTAACTAATTTTTAATTTTGCGCCGCCTCCGAAAAGGTTGTTTAACGTAGTTTACTATAAAAGAAATAGAAATTTAATATAAAAGAAATAGGAATTATTTCATACCTTTTAGTGGAGTTTTAATATTTTTCGAAGTTGGTTATACTATTTTTCCAAAAATGATTTTATTTTGTAATAGTACCATTTACCGTAATGGATATCTACGAAACAATACTATACTTCTTTGAATTTTCATTTTTTCTTGGTATCGAGTTTGTTTACAATTTTCCTAAACAAAAACTGCAACTAATTATTGTATATACAACAACATGAACAAATCACGCTTTGTACAGGAAAGGCCATTCAATTTTATGTCATAGTCTTAAGCAATTATATTTAGAACTGGTGAGTATTCATATAAATTAACTAGAATTTATTTCATACTTGTTAGTACAGTTTTAATGTTTTTCAAAGTCAGTTGTATATTTTTTTTCAAAAATTATTTTATTTCACACTTCTTAGTGGCAATCTATACGCAATAGGCTTCATGCAGTAACAATAGTTATCAGCATTATACAGGGTGTCCCAAAAATGTTGTAACACCTTGAAAGAGGTGGTTCGGGAGGTGATTTGAAACAACTTTTTCCTTAGCGAAAATGTTTAGCGAGGCTTCGTTGAGGAGATATTAACGGAACACACTGACCAATCAGAGCGCGAGGATGCCGATGGAGCGCTCGCGGTAGCGTATGAGCGCGACCGCCTAGCGCGTAGCCTTCGCTACCGCGGTCGCTCCAACGATATACGCGCGCTCTGATTGGTTGACGTTTTCCGTTAATATCTCCTCAACGAAGCCTCGGACAACATTTTCGCAAAAGTTGTTTCAAATCACTTCCCGAACGACCTCTTTCAAGGTGTTACAACATTTTTGGGACACCTTGTATAGCTGCAAATGGTATCATCAGGAATACATGTGCAACTAAATGTGAAAGGATTCATCGGGTTCAGTAAATTCCTTGTCGAAATACATACAAAACTATAAATTTTGCAGTAACAAGTGCTATAAACATTAAGAAATTCAAATAATGTTCCAAATGAGAACGTTATTAAATCATTTGACAATATATGTATACATACATTGTGAGTCATCTAACATGACGACTTCAAATAACTTGTAAGGTATTCATTGCATAAAAAAATGTTTCAAACAAAAGTTGCATGGTATCTAAGGCGACATACAGCGCTCTAATCTGTTTCTTGTTACCTTACTCTTTTATTGAGATATTAGAGTCACCTTCAGTTTTTTTAAATGGAATCTCTAATATTTTTGTTCGAATTCGAATAAATCATCAAATTTTGCGTAAAAAAGTATTACACAAATTGGGACTTCAAATGAATAATTACTAATATATTTATAAAAAAAGTTTTATTTCAAATGGTGTTCGAAGTACTGTCCATTACAGTCAATGCACATACGTAATCGAATTACCAGTGAGTGATGAACATTTTCCAGTGTTTCTGTGATTATTACAGCACATGCACTAATAATACGTTCTGGCATATACATATTTCACTGTCGTTGGTGGTTTGCGATAAACTTCATTTTTTAATTACGACTTAAGAAGGTAGAATGCGATGGCTGATATCGATCAGGATACTTAGCTTGATACAAGATCTTAGCTCTTATAGAATTTTCTTCACATTCACCATAAACAATTATTATATCATATTTTTTACTGTTACTGAACATCGTAATACAAATGTAGCACCTTTCGACTTTAACGCTTACTGAGATAGTAAATAGGCATTTCGTGTTGATGATTTCTAATATCTAACAGGGAACTTGTTTACAGACATGGCCTGTCGACGTAATAAAAATCGTGTTAAGAATCACGTTGACTAAGCGTATTTCCTAATAGAAGATTATTAACTTGAAGATAGCTTAGTAATTATTCATTTGAAGTCCGACTTTGTGTAATACTTTTCTACGCAAAATTTGATGATTTATCCGAATTCGAACAAAAATATTAAACATTCCATTTAAAAGACTGAAGGAGACACTAATATCTCAATAAAAAAGTATGGTAATAAAAAACAGATTAGAGCACTGTATGCTTCCTTAGATAACATACAACTTTTGTTTGAAACATTTTGTCGTACAACGAATATCTTACGAGTTACTCGAGGTCTTCATGTTAGAAGACTCACCCTGTATAACACAATGTACGTGTGGAATATAACAGAAAATATTTATTATAATTTCTACGAATATATGTATCATGAATGACGAAGTAAAGTTAACGTAAAAACTAATGTTGGTCGACGAACTACAATTTTAAATCGCCATATATTCTTATCTAATCACGAACGACCACTCCCGAAGGGTGAGATAAGGTGGAAATATTAAAGCGTTGCTTTAATCAGAGTGGATCACAGATAACAATTAAGGGATTAGATAAGGAATGCATTCGAAGTACCAATTGCTTGCGATATCGTAGAGATTATTTCGTATCTTGGTATTCCAGACCATCCTTTCCTTTGTCAAAAGCGTAATTCTGCGTTCTACATGCACAGTCTACATTAGTACTGTTTGATAATATTCGCAATAGTAGAGATTCACTGTTTACAGGACACAAAAAGTAACACAGAACGGATAGAAGATAGAACCGTGACCTCAGACTGAACGATGCAATGGAAATGACCCACAATACAGTGGGCATTGTTTACATCTATTATCTACGCGTAATACATAATTCCAATTATACACTTATCAATGAATTTTAACTAATTACACGGCTTCTAATCTTAACTGAGCAATTATACATTTGTGAGGTACTAATTACGATTAAATAGTTAAACACTTTCGTTGCGGATGACGCACATGTGCGTCAAACTGAAAGTATACGGTTTGTTTTATTATTTTTCAGTTTTCATTTTTTTTTGTTCGGCAATCATATTATATGGACCGTTTATTTTGAAAATGGTCCATTTTCTCTTGTTTCGAAAAAATTAAAGGTTAACATATTTGTTAATTAAAAAAAATTTAGCCAAGTTATATGAAATCTGGCAATGTTTCTACTGTTTTATCAATACGTAATTTGGTTCTGTAAATTTGTTTTAGGCGTATTTTACTAAACTGATGTATACTTACGGGCTGCAAATGGACTTACACCACTTTCAAAATAAACGGTCCATATATAAAATAAGATACCATAAATATACAGGGTGTCCCAAAAATGTTGTAACTCCGTGGAGGGGAGTGGTTCGGGAGGTGATTTGAAACAACTTTTTCCTTAGCGAACATATTGTCCGAGGCTTCGTTGAGGAGATATTAACGGAAAACACTGACCAATCAGCGGCCGCTCCATTGGCATACTCGCGCTCTGATTGGTCGTGGAGCACGGCCGCCTAGCGCGTAGCCTACACTACGTGCATTCTGATTGGTCGGGGTTTTTTGTTAATATCTCCTAACGAAGCCTCGGACAATATGTTCGCTAAGGAAAAAGTTGTTTCAAATCACCTCCCGAACCACCCCCCTCCACGGAGTTACAACATTTTTGGGACATCCTGTATATGTTATTCAAAATAATCATATCAGAACATTTGTAACAAATTTTTCATTAAAAAAAGTATTATAATTGCAGCACCCAGCGAATGGCTACTTACTTTCGTCCGCAGTGAAAGTGTTAAATAACATATTTCAATTTATTTGATTAATCAATCTAAACATTATTTACTAAAAAAAATTTAAACATTTCAGTTTTTCTCGTAGAGCATCAGGTAATCGAGACTCTATTATCAATATCAATTACGAGGAATCGATAGTATCTAATATCTCATATCAAATAAACATTCGTAGCAAGTTGCAAGCGCGAAAAATCCTATCTTTCGGAATGCGATACAAATATATCGACCAATATTTCTCGAGTACATAAAAGAAGTACCTTCAAGGAGTGGCTGGAATCTCAAACATACTACATAAATACTTTAAGGGATAATGTTAACGTTGTGACTTCTGCGAATTACGTCATTCTTTATTTATACATCGAGCACGGTAAGTATACTATGGATATTTAATAGCGAGGGTAATACGTTCCGCAGAACAAAGTGTAACCGAATCACTATCGTATAACCAATAGCGAACAATTGACGGAGCATCTGCACGTATACATAATAACCGCACTTATGCGGCGGGCAAGAAGCCTGTCGTTTATGCAAACCGATATTAGCGCGATTTGTCTTACGTGCGCAGTCCCTTCTATTACGGAGGTTCCATGCTTCCATGACGTTCGAATTGCAACGGATCGAATGCATTCAGAGGGCGCGTCCGTTACAACTGGAAGTAAGAACTTACGCACCGGATAATCGTACGGCACGATATTTTCCTTACGTAACCGAAACGCTAGGGCAGAAGTGAAAGCACGAAACCCGCGTCTGACGCAAAACTCGACCAGCTGTAGTGTTTTTCCTTCCCCCTCGTGTACACTTCGACGGTGTAATTTTTGTTTCGTTAGGCAAACGTCAAACGAATTACGTGCGCAGGGTAAATGATACGATGGGGACCGCTTATATCATACGAAAGTTTCTAAAATCGTAGACAAATAATATGCATGGGGACAGTTCAGGGACGTCTTAAGGGGGTATTCTGAATTAGAAGGTCTAAAAAAAAGTGGTTTTTCGTGAATTATTTTAAGATGGACAAAAAAAATTAATTCTGTTGAACTTTTTATCCTATTTTCATACATATTTGAGTAGTCTGTATAAATTTTTTCAACAAGAAATATTCAAATCGAGTCGACTGCGAATAATACAAAGCATCCTGAAGACCATCAATCAGAAACACATTATAAGTCAATTGTTTGCAAAGTTTCGCAAATGTTTGCATTAACCCTTTGCGGTCGTATGTTTACTCTCAACCACCAAAACTTTTTTACCGTTCCGGTCGTATGTCTGCTCTCAGCCACCACAACAAAGAACCATACTAATCTTATATTGTATTCCGCAGACTGAAAAGATTTAAGCCATTAGACAGTAGTAATAGATTCTAAGATATTAGTGTAATAATAGATTAATGAAAAGATCGTTAGTAATTATATTAAGTTATACAAGAATATGTGAACCAGTGGGTGAAATATTTACATGTTAAATTTTTCAAAGACAATATTGAGTATTGTTACTTTTTCTGTAACAGATTGGAATAAATACCAAATAGTCGAAAATATTTGGTAGAATTCCAAATAATATTTTACAAAGTGTAATTAGGCAGTCTGGCTGCTTAAAATATTTCAAAAACGATACTCCAAAATGGCAAGAAGAAAGTTACCTAAAGATACCGCATGATGGAGAACTATGAAATATAATTTTTACATAAAAGCGTTACATTAAAACACATTATTGTGTAAGTATATACAGTGGCTGTAGAATGTATTCGTACACCGATCAATTTCCCAAAAAACTTATTGTGTGAAATTGTAGTTTATTCACTTCTTTTTTTATAACCAATGATATTATACATATTCTCGGAAGTCTCTAAGATAGATATAGTTCAAACAACATTTACTAGTTAATATAATTTGTGAAATTAACAAAAAAATGCGAAAAGTGGATAAAAGTATAGAAGCAATAAGTATTTGTACGATTCTTATGACGAACCATTTACACTAGAGTTTGTAACGTAAACACATTACTTTATTGCTCCGTACTCCGTCTTTGAAAAATTTAACATGTAAATATTTCACCCACTGGTTCACATATTCTTGTATAACTTAATATAATTACTAACGATCTTTTCATTAATCTATTATTACACTAATATCTTAGAATCTATTACTACTGTCTAATGGCTTAAATCTTTTCAGTCTGCGGAATACAATACAGGGTGTCCCAAAAATGTTGTAACACCTTGAAAGGGGTGGTTCGGGAGGTGATTTGAAACAACTTTTTCCTTAGCGAAAACGTTGTCCAAGACTTCGTTGAGAAGATATTAACGGAAAACACTGACCAATCAGAGCGCGAGTATACCGTTGGAGCGGCCGCGGTAGCGTATAAACGTCGGCGCTACACGCATTTTCCCTAAGGAAAAAGTTGTTTCAAATCACCTCCTGAACCACCCTTTTCAAGGTGTTACAACATTTTTGGGACACCCTGTAAGATTAGTATGGTTCTTTGTTGTGGTGGCTGAGAGCAGACATACAACCGCAAGGGGTTAAATCTGATTTACATAATTAACATCTATTTAAAACAAAAATCCAATTCAAATTTCGTCCCTCATGAGATTAGACAAATCCAAAAATATCGAAAATTCGGAGGAAAAATATAATTACAAAGTAGCCTACCTCTACAGATTCATTTATATAGAAAATTGAAATATTAAAGTCTTTTGGATTTAATAGTACACCCTGTGGATGCAAGAGGAACGATTCGATGGGAAAGTCGATCCTCTACAAAGACATGAACTGTTCAGATAACGGAGATGGGACGATACCACAAAAAATTCTTGACCACAGAGTGTGCATTTTCTAGGACGTCAACTGCAGCAACAATTTGGCGCAGTTCAGCATCGATCCATCTACATAACGTGGGATTCGCGTGCAGATTGTCTCTAAAAAAGCTCCATCCTGACCATTGTGATAAAATTTTCTATCGCGGGTCATGGAAACGAAATTTTTCATGATATCAATAGCGCGTGTCGCACTCCTACCGACGGATGTTTACGACGAATATTTTGGTTGCTCAAGGACGCTTCCTCTGGTATCGGTAACATCGCAGATTGAAGCAGTAATAACTAGACTGCGGATGTTTACGCAAAATAAAATCTTCGTGAACGTGCCTACAAAAATTGAACCTAAATACGAATTTATTTTATTCTGCAAATATTATAACATGAACTTTACTTTCAATCTTTTTTATATTCTTGCATATTGTTTGGATTTTGTAGATTATTGCAAATTCGAATTTCCTATAAATGCATAAAGATCCGCAGTATAGTAATAACCCATCATCAACAAATTATATGTAACAAGCTCAATAAGTTACAAGCATCAAGCTACATTCACTTTACATTTGTAAATATGAAATACTGGTCATTAATTATAGCATGTCATTAATCACGTGAAATGTACACAGGCCAGCAGAGTTTGATATTAAACATGGGACAGGTTTGTCTACATAACCCGTTTAATAAAAGCTAGCCTTGAGTTTTATTTAGAAAATGAAGTGTACAAGATGTGCTATACTTATTGTCCATTATACTCCCGAAGAGGACTTTCAATTTTTTCGCTAGAATTATGTCAGGCACATGGATCGGTCTATGTGCGCCGCATTGACCCAGATACTTGCTTTGCATTAAAGTACATTCATGTATTTAACAGTGTCGGTTGATTAGGAAAGTAAAATGTAAAATCACGTATTATTTTCGATCGACAGACGTAGAGTGTTATCAAAACCAACACCCTGTATTTATAAATGACTAGACTGCAGAAGTGCAAGTCAATTATGTAAATGCATATTTTTATAGGAAATAGTTAAAAGAATGGGACCTGGACAGAAATTTGTTTTGTGATCAGAGTACTATAAAAATACATATTTTATTTTATATATTTTTCATAATTCATATGCTTTGTATATTTACGTTTAAAAATAATTTAAAAGACCCATTGAACGCATTCAGGAAGACAGATGAATTCTTTTAATTTCTTATATTCAATATATTATTGCATATGTTATTTATCATGCTTATGTGAAATATCTATCGCCAAACTTTTGTATCGCAATTGTGTAGTGTTCACATACATAAAGGCCATATGAAACCATATTTCTTTGTTGCTAATCAAGCGTTAGCTGTGACAATTTGTGTTTGAAACTCGAATACTTCGGTTCGATTATTGCAGTTAATGTGATCTCTGTGGAAATGTGAATATATTTAAGTGTGCCTTAGTTTTTTAATAATGCCAAAGGTTAGAAAAAGCAGAAAAGCGTTAATGCTAAGTTGGATCAAAAACGATTCCAATTTTGTTATTAATGACAACGATAATAATGATAACGATGATAGAAGCATTTATCGCAAAATTCAATCGGAATATACAGGGTGTCCCAAAAATTTTGTAACACCTTGAAAGGGATGGTTCGGGAGGTGATTTGAAACAACTTTTTCCTTAGCGAAAATGTTGTCCGAGGCTTCGTTAAGGAGACATTAACAAATAAAGCCTGGCCAATCAGAGCGCGAGGGTGCCGTCGGAGCACCCGCGGTAGGCGTGGCTACGCTCTAGGTGGCTGCGCTCATACACTACCGCGGGCTCTCTGTTAATATCTCCTTAACGAAGCCTCGGACAACATTTTCGCTAAGGAAAAAGTTGTTTCAAATCACCCCCCAAACCACCTCTTACAGGTGTTACAACATTTTTGGGACACCCTGTATATGAATAGTATAATACATTTAAAAAATATTCCTGGCGATTGCGGTGAAAAAATTAGAAAAAAATGTTATACTACTACTTTAGAAAAGAATGTAGAATTTTCTACATCATCGATGATTTCCAGTATTTTAAATAACGAGGGTGTTCAAGGATCAATAATTGTGCCAGTACAATGTTGGAGTAAATGTAAGTACGCACCGATTACATCGTGTGACACAGAGCGGTCATTCGCCGCGTATAAATTAACTTTGACAGACAAACGCTATAAATTAACAACATTAAATTTGGAAAAAATGCTCGTGATTTATTTTCACGCGAACTATGATATATCGGAGTAACTGTGAAAAGTATTTTATATACATATATGATAAAAATGATTTCAAAGGATATATCTGTTTCATATGAAAGTTCTGGTCCTCTTTCAGGTTAGAAAGCCATGCCTTCCCCACTCCGTGACCAGATCTTTCTAGAACAATATATCATTTGTTTAATTCAATATAGCTAATTATTAATTATGGAAATACAACGTCAGGTTGCTAGCCTAGTTTACGCGTTACCGATGGTAACTCATCGGTCATGCGACATTCGTTTTGGAGACGCCTTCGGATCATCGTCAGACGTCCGCCCTGACGTCTTGGCTCCTCGCGAACCCATCGCTTGCAAACAGCGGCAGATCAGCTGTTCCGAACATCAATATACAGTCAGTGTAAAAAGTATTCGTACAGCACTCCGTTTAAAATAAATGCTTCCTGTACGAATACTTATTACACTGACTGTATTGATCGGACGCTAACATATATGTATATTTACAGTAAATATTTTGTAACATACTAATATATTGCTTATCATACTACATTTTATATACCATTTTGTATACCTATGCATAAATGGCATATGCATGTTACATATTTATTGTGCATAAACTTCCGCAGTCTATAAATGACAAACTAATTAAATCGAAAACGATTATTGTCGTATCGTTTCTCTATCTGAGAATTGTTAAAATTCGTAACCAAGATAAATAATCTTTGTCGAAAATTCTGATCGCTACATTTCGATTTCCCCCGAAGTCATTCTCTTCCAGCTCTCTACTATAGTCGCAGAGAACGGTACAAGTAATTGACGAGCACAATACATACGTTAATTAGACACCGCCATTAGTGCACGTGCATTCCGTAATTTCGTTCCAAAATACCTGCCACGTAACTCTACCGATATTCTCGTGAAAAGTGATACACAGATTTACTCGACTCGAAAACAAAAGAATCGTGCTATATCTTTAATTTTATCACTGCCATTGTAACGTGTAAATATCTCCTCTATATACTGCACGAGGCCAAACACGAAATACTTCTTCGCGTGCAAATATCGAATAACGAAAAAAGAGCAAACAACTTTTTATAGAATTGTAGTTGTAGTACGAAATTATATTTCTTATTAAACTCTTAAAAGCTTAACGAATGACTGTACCATGTTTTTATTCGTCATTCGTTATTCAAAATAATTTTCGTCCCCGTTTGCTGAATGGTACGACAGATTAACTGCGATTTCAGCGAAAGTAAACAAGGAACAATCGCGAAACGAATCGGACTCTTGCACGACCACTTTGGTATTCCATCAAGCCTATGTCCTCGGGCGTTACCCTTTTCTTCCACTGGCATCCCTTTATCGATGAAAACGAGAATGGCCAGTGTAGCCAAAAGTCTGGCCGCGTGTGTGAGAATTGCTCGTGTTATTGCTCGAACAAATTGTACAAAGCTGTGTTACAAAGGGAACGACCGAACGTGAAAGACAAACGGTAAGAAACGATGAGTTGTTCTGGGTATTGTTTGTTACGAAAACAGGCACGAGTTCATAAAGTTTGTAGATTCGAGTGATAATTTAGTAGAAAGGATATTTGAATACTGTAAATATCTTTACAGACGATTATGGTCGCTGCTTTTGAGAACGTAATATTTGGTTTCCAAGAAGCACACATACAGTGGGTGTAGAATGTATTCGTACACCTATCAATTTACAAAAAAAACTTTTGTGTGAAATTGTAGTTTCTTAACTTTTTTTTTATATAATCAATAATATTCTACATATTCTCGGAAATCTCTAGAATAGATATAGTCCAAACAACAGTTATTAGTTAATAGTTAGTTATAGTTTATTCTCTTTGCGGAGTACAAGCGGACCTCCGCTCCGCTTACATTTCTTCCTCTTAACACTACTTATACAACTAAGCCTTATTTCTCTACCTTACATATAACTTTTCACTCCATTCACACCTGCGAGAGAGAGAGACTCCATTCATCCCCTCCCTCATCACACACGCTCATTCCTGACCTCCGCTTCCGCCGCTCGTCCTTGCTCTCATCTCTTCCACTCTCCTCATCCACACCTCTCCTTCCTCCTCTTCTCCTAGCACCTCCGTCACAACCTCCTGCCACCCTTTTTCTCTACCCCAGTCCGTACATTCCTCCCACATATGCTCCCACGACTCTATTCCTCCCCAACAAACCCTGCATCTCCTTCTATCCTCCTCTTCCCAATACCTTCCCCCTTTCATTTTACTCCCTAGCCTATATCCTGCCACCTCCTTTCCTCCCAATTCTTCGTCAAATACCTTGGTACCCCCTCTCCTTTTATCATTTTGTACCACTTATTGTACCTTGACTCCACTATCTTCCTCTACCTTTCTTCCCTCTGCACCTCTTTCTCCCTTCTTACTATCTCTTCCCCTCTCAATCGTCCTTCATCCCTCCACTCCTCCACCTCCCCTATATTCCACCCCTTTCTTTCCCAAAATTCTCTCCTCATATTCTCCTAAAACCCTACCCCTCAGTGCTCTCCCTCTTATCTCCATCCAACATTTCCTCGCCAGCTCCCCTCCTTTCCCTTCACTTAATTTCCTTTCATATCCCTATGCCCTCATACCAGCCCTTCCTCTCAACAACTCCCTCTGCATCTCCTCCCTCACCATGTATCCTGGCACTGTTCTTCCCACTCCCAATACCCATTTCAAAAATCTCTCCTGAACCCTCTCTATTTTCTCCCTCCCCTTCCATCCCCATACTTCTACCCCATACCCCATAACTGACCACACCAGCTTGTCAAACAGCCATACCCTTTTGCCCCAATCTTTCGCCAATTTCCTTCTTCCTATCCCCCATACCTGTCTCATCGCTATCATTCCTTTCTTAACTCTCTCATTAACTTGTTCTTCCTGCTTCCCATTCGCCATTAACACGTAGGTATTTAAATTTCTTCACTTCCTCAATCTCTCTGCCCTTCCCTTTCCTCCCACCCACACTCTTACATCTCATCATCTTCGTCTTCCCTACATTCACCTCCAGCTTCTTCTCCTCAATGTACCTTTCCAATCTCGCCACCACCCCTTTCATTCCATCTTCATCCTCCGCCATCACCGCTTTATCATCCGCATAAGTCAGCGTGTATATTTTTTCCTCTCCGACCTTTACCCCTCCCCATCCTCCTTTGTTCAGTACCTCTTCCATATCCGCCAGTAATATCGTGAAGAGCATTGGACTTAGCGGACATCCTTGTCTCACCCCTCTCTCTGTCCAAAAACTCTCCCCCTCTTTCTCCCCCACCCTCACTTTACTTCTCGTCTCCCTCAAAATCTCCATGCACCTCCTCACCAGCCCTTCTCTCAGCCCCACCTTCCTCATCGACTCTGCCAATACTTTCCTATCCACCGAATCGAAAGTTGTCTTCAAGTCCACAAACAGTACTATCATCTTGCCCTCCTTCCGTGCTATCTGCCTGTTTATTAGATAGTTGGAGACATAAATATTATCCATTGTCCCCACTTCCTTCCTGAATCCTGTCTGATTCGGTGGTAGAATCCCTCTTTCCTCTATCTCCTTCCTTAGCCTATTCGCCAACACCCCCGCATACACCTTGTACGCCGTCTGCGTAAGCGTCACCCCTCTGTACTCCTCCACTCTTGTCCCATCTCCTTTTTTTAACACTGGCATTACCACTCCGTCTGACCATTCTTGTGGCCAGCCTTCCCCTCTCCACACCCTGTTACAAATTTCCCATAATTTTTACCTTGCTACTTCCCCCCCATACTTCCATACTTCGTTCGGGATTCCGTCATCTCCTGTTGCTTTCCCCTCTTTTAACTTTTTTACTACCGCCCAAACTTCCTCTCTACTTACTTCTCTTCATCCTCCCCCCTCTCTCCTCTCTCTTCGCCTTCGACCCTCCAGCCCACTCCTCCTAACACCCCTCTAAAATATTCGTTTTAAAGCTCAATCTCTATTTCTGTATTCACTTCTTTCCTCCGCTTTCTTCCCCTATTGACAATCTTCCATACCTCTCCCTCTGTTCTTATCCCTTCTATCTCCTTCTCTCACCTCTCTTTTTCCCTACTTTTCTTCTCTCTACTCATTTTACCTAACTCACTTCTTGCCTTCCTAAAGCTTTCCCCACTTCCTCCTTCCCTTTTCCATTTTTTCAATTCCTCTTCCGCTACATTCTTCTTCTTCTTCGTCTCTTCCTTCCTTCCTATTATACTTCTTCTCCATCTTTTCTAACACCTGTAATACCTCCCTTTTTAATTCTCCCCACACCTCTTCTACCTCTTTTCCCCTTCCTTCTTTCCGTACAAACCCTTCCCCAAATTCCTTCCTTCTGTCTTCTGTCCACCACCCCTTTTTCCCTCTCCCCCTCAGTTATTAGTTAATATAATTTGCGAAATTAACGAAAAAAATACGAAAAATGGGTAAAAATATAGAAGCAATAAGTATTTGTACGATTCTTATGACGAACCAGTTACAGTAGAATTTGTAACATAAACACATCAGTTTATAGCTTCGTACGAATTAGAAACATCAAAATTACAGTAAAGAAGTCTTAAAAAATGTTTGAATACAAGAGTGGAAGAAGATCCCATCCCGAATAACATTAAATTTAGTTAATTTAATGCTTGGAAGAGTTGCAATAATTATAAAATCAAAATGAAATCCCACGAAGTATTAATTATTTATAAATTAATGTAAATTTCATGTTTTTTTTTAATGAAGTTTTGAAAATTTAATATTTGTTCGAATACTTATTGCTTCTGTGTTACTATTGATTTATTGTTGTTTCTTGTTAATTTTGCAACTTATATAAATAACTAATTTTTTCTATACTGAATCTATTGTAGAGATATCCAAGAATATGTAGAATGTCATTGTTTATAAAAAAAGAAGTTAATAAATTACAATTGAACGTAGTTTTTTTTTATTGACCAGTGTACGAATACTTACTACATCCACTGTATACTGTTGGATGAATCGTGCAAAAATAAATTGCGAAAAAAATAATGGAACGTGAAAGGCGAGGTAAGGGACATATCGTGCGAGTCGAGGAGAGATGAAAATAATTCTGTCCTTTGTGCTAAACCCCCCATGAATTATTTTATTTGAAAGAACGTTGGTCTTCAAAGGACTAATTCACGACTTTCTGCAGGCTTGAATGATCCTTTATTGCTACACATTGAACTCGTCTCGACGACCATTCTTGCCTCGATAAAAGGCTCGAATCTTCGATATTATCACCGATATTAAAAAATAATAGACATATTTTTGAGATTTATTTAATTATTCTAGAGTAGGTAGGAATTTTAAACGATTAAAAAAATGCAGCGATCACATTTCCCATGGTAGAAAGTCACTGTTACTATTTTTATATATTTTTTCTATGCAAGAGACTGGAATATGGTAATCTGTTATTAGTTTCGCCACTCTCCTTCTCAAGGAGCTCCAGTATCTCCCTACGCGCTCTAGTGCATTCTCCCAGGCGTTCAGGACAGAGTTGACAGATTTCTCAAAATACCTAACCGACCGTTGCGATCAGTCGCGCGCAGACTTAATTGAATTACACGCACAAAACGGTGACACGAGTTGCACGTCTCGCTATAGGAAGATTCAAAAGTATAGGCCGGTCAAGGCCACTTGACCGATCGACGTCACATTTCAGCTTCTTGGGAGCGTTTTGGGTTAAACTTTACTTTGACAGACCTAAAATTTTTAAGTTGTCTTTACATAAACCTGTAGATTTCGGCGAGTGGAATCCGAAAATGGTGATTTTCAGGCGAGGAATCCACTAGTTTAGAAGTTATTAAAGTGAACCTTTTTACCGTACTTGACAGACAATTCAAAAGTTGAACTCGTACTCTAGGACCCCCTCCCCGAAAAAATAGGCTCAAATCTACTCTGTTAATTCGAAATATGGCAGCTATCAAAAATAGTTATAACACCTTGAAAGGGGTGGTTCAGGAGGTGATTTGAAACAACTTTTTCCTTAGCGAAAATGTTGTCCGAGGCTTCGTTGAGAAGATATTAACGGAAAACACTGACCAATCAGAGCGCGAGTATGCCGGTGGAGCGGCCGCGATAGCATATGAGCGCGGCCGCCTAGCGCGTAGCCTACGCTCCATCGACATACTCGCACTCTGGTTGGTCCGGAGTTTTCCGTTAATATCTCCTTAACGAAGCCTCGGACAACACTTTCGCTAAGGAAAAAGTTGTTTCAAATCACCTCCCGAACCACCCTTTTCAAGGACCTCCAACATTTTTGGGACACCCTGTATCAAAGTAGTACATAATGTAGTCCGTCACCACCGAGAATCTGGTTTACCGACAGGGTATAGCTACAAGGCAATATAGCGTCGAAAGTGTTAGTCAAATACGGTAGAATGTCACTTTTAACTCTTTGTGCTCGAGGAGCGCCTCTAGAACTAGCGCCTCGACATATGTAATTTAAAAGTGACTTTTTGAACGTACAATTTTAATTTTACTTATATCAGAATACAGCTATTTATAAATTGTAATAATAATTCATTGAGTCACGAATGTTCGTAGATGTTTTTTTTTCTAAGTAGAGTTTTTTGGTTTTACAGAAATTTATTATAAAAATGGACTGGATCTGATTCTATAGAACAATGCCTCGAGCGCAAAGGGTTAACTGCTCATAACTTCTGAACCAATGGATTCCTCGCCTTAAAACTAGCATTTCCGGATTTTTCTCGACAAAATCTACGGGATTATGTAAAAGAAACTTAAAAATTTTAAGTCCGCCAAAGTAAAGTGCAGCCGCTTTTTGTTTTCAATTACGATAGTTAATTTATCATGATTAAGATTGTAAGATTCTCGAGAATTCGAAAGTCACGTGACTCGACCCATGTTACCGAACATGTGGATTAGAACAGGAGAGTCTCGCGAAAGCCGCGGAACGAGTCGGGCGCGTTCTGAAAGTATTACGAAATGAATATATCTATAATCGAAAACCTTACAAGATATTCTGAGGTAATAATTTACCAAGAAACAGTAGAACGAATAGAAGAAGAATAGGATTTATATCATGGGAACGCGATATCTGTGATTAGAACGTCACGATAACGTTTCAGTTTTCACGATGATAAACACGATGATGTTTAATGTCTCCATTTAACATTGGAACTATATAATTTAAAATTAAACGTGTATTTCTACTGTTGACAATTACAATTTTACGTCACGTGAAAATGTACCTGCGAAGCGACCAATCAGGCAAATCGAGCACCTTAATCAATTAAAGAGGCAAATGCAAATTGGTTTGCATAATTCTATTCTGGAATCATAATTCTAACCGACCGATATTTCTGAATCCTTCCAAAAAAATACATTTGCGCGAATTCCAGTAAAAGGCTCGTTTACGAATGACCTTGAGTACCCGACATTGTTCCCTTCGCGAATGTCACGTTGTCATTCTCGGAAAATCAAGTCATCACGCGTCATTTCATCTAATTACGCTTAATATCACGTTTGCATTTTCGCGATCGACGCGACAGTTCCGTTTCTCCGACACGAGTGAACAGCCGCGTGAATGGTTTTGGAGGTCGAATGCGATTGGTCGGTGTAACGGTTGCATTGTAAAAACGAATTTACGGTTCAGCAGATTTGGGGAAAACCCTAGGTTTCGACTGACCTGAGGTTTTCCCATATGTTTGGGTCGTTTCTTTGAAAAACGTTTGGAAAAGACGAAACACGTGGCAAACTTTCGATTAGCTGAAGCCTAGGATTAGGGATGGCGTGGAAAATCACTAACAATGAGTTTTCACGGTGATCACGTAATCACGATCGTAGTCGTGATTAAACTTCGATCACGACCGTGATCCGGAAGATGGCGTTTCAGAAGCAGTTCATGTTTTTGTTACATAATAACTTAAAACTGTGATCAGTTTTATAATGTCCAAAGCAAGTACTTTATACTTTCTGACAGCACACTTAGAATAAGTTAGACATAAGTTACTAAAAAGTACTATCAAATGTTCCTATTAAAATTAAGATAATTCTGTTATGTACGAATTCTCTACATGTTGTAAGAATATATATACAAAATGTAATTTTTTACAATAAAGAGACGCACACATAGGCCTGAATCGGGCCTCAAGTGTTTTTAAATAAAAAAAAAAACACGTTATTTACCGGGCTATTTAGAAACAGTCTTTAATTCAAAAAAGAATTTTCTACAGTAGCATATGCCAATCTAGGGTGACAATAATTCCTCCATACTATTACTGGGTACATTAAAACCAAAGTCTGTTTCCAAACACTGAAGATTGTAAGTAGGCAACCATCAACACAGTAAATAAATTGGAATAACTAAATACTGCAATTAAAAAGCCTATAAATAGGCTCCCGGTAAATAAAGTGTTAATTGTTATCGTTAGTGTCTCGCTGTCTCCCCTTAGCGGAAATTCAAGAAACTACGAATTGAAAATTTAAATTGTATTAAAATTATATTAACATTGGTTTTAAACTATATTATAATACATATATAACCTAAGAACAACATGATTCGTGAAAAGTGAAAAGAAAGTTCTGTGCCAATCAGAAGCGATCACGAAGAATTACAAATCACTGTGAAAAATCATCGTGATTGAGAATGAACGTGATTGAATCACGAGTGATTCAAAAGTAACAGTTCACGGCATCTCTAGTGATCTAGCGTTGCGACATAATGCTTCTAATTCTGAAACACCGTGTACTTACATATGGGAACAACATGCCCGCGTTCCTATGACCGGTCTTGCAAGCACGCGTAAGCAACCACCAATACGGTGGCTGCGTTCATTGAACGATCCTCTCGACTGGCCATACGGGCGAAATGTCCCTTTTCACCGAGGCGTTTCCTGTCATCGCTGACCCACGCTACTTCCAAAGAGCAAAATCTTTGACGCTATCTAGGCTAATACGTGCTAATACGTCCACTTTTTTTCACTGTTACTTTCTGAACTTTAATTTTGAACTTCAGTTTTGAATTTCAATTCAAGTTGTACTCTCAACATTTTGAAATGCATCATTCCAAACATTCGATTGTTGTAAACAAATGTATTCTACGAAGCTAATCAAATATGACAGACCTCGATTCCATGAATTAATTGAATCAGTTGCTTCGACTAATGCAAATTGTAGCACGGTCATTGATTCGCGTAGTAGATAAATCTCGATGCATTCATAAACCAACGGAAAATGATAAGCCTGCAGAATTACTCATTCCAGTAGTATTTCTTAGAAAGTGTAATTTTACATTTCGCAAAATAAGAGTTGGGAAACTAGTCTTCGCTGTCATTCCAATTTTCGTTATTTGGATCTGTAGGGCCGACGCAAGGCAGTTTCAGCGCGTTCGCCGGAACCCGGCCTCGCGGTCTACGAAAATTACCCAACTAAAAGGCACTGATTTTAATTAACTTTTACAGAATGATATCATTAACAGATGCAAGACATTTTTTTAATAGCGATGATTCAGTTTAAAGGAGTGTCAAAAATCATCAAGGTATTATTATTTAGTATTCGCCTTATAAATATATAATATGTAATAGCGTTTGTAAATAAATAAGTCCTCGTTGTAAAATTTAAGTGTAGGATTTGAAGGTGAATTCAGGTCCCGCAACATTTCTGAACCCGGCCCCGCAAAAGGTCATGCCGGCCCTGTGGATCTATGTAGGTCCTGTTCGAACCTCCTTGCTTTTGGCATCTTGCGCCATCAGCACGCGTTTCGTATTAAATCATCATTAAATTTGAAACTCCGCCATTAAATGTTCAAAGTGGACCAAATTTGAAACTTTATTATTAAATATCTCGTTATATTTCTCGCTAATATTTGATTATTCTGAACACTACTCTGTAATAACGAATAAACTTCGAATATTTTACGTTCCCCCTTTGTTACATGCAGGGCCGGCGTTGAGGGGGGGGGGGGGGCAGATTTATGGGGGCGTCGCAGTCCGGTGTCCCTAGTATACGAATATACCAATATACAGGGTGTCCCAAAAATGTTGAAACTTCGTGGAGGGGGGTGGTTCGGGAGGTGATTTGAAACAACTTTTTCCTTAACGAAAATGTTGTCCGAGGCTTCGTTAAGGAGATATTAACAAAAAACCCCGACCAATCAGAATGCACGTAGTGTATGCTACGCGCTAGGCGGCTGTGCTCCACGACCAATCAGAGCGCGAGTGTGCCAATGAAGCGGCCGCTGATTGGTCAGTGTTTTCCGTTAATATCTCCTCAACGAAGCCTCGGACAATATGTTCGCTACGGAAAAAGTTGTTTCAAATCACCTCCCGAACCACCTCTTTCAATGACCTCCAACATTTTTGGAACACCCTGTATATAACCCTGACGGGTTCGATCGTCTTGCCCGGGGCGCCAATATTGCTGAAACCAGCCCTGGTTACATCTAATAACAGTAGGAGAAATGAAAATACCCTTGCAACTAGTTGAAAAGTCTCAAGGTCTAAGCGTTTACACGAGATTAACCATCGCGGACTAAAATAATTTGTAATTACATCGATAACCACAGAAATCCATAGTCTATTTTTAAACTTAAACGTTGAAATCGCACGCAAGTACAACGATCGTAGTACATATCGATACATGAGCGTTATACAAATTCAAGGTACACTACAGAAGAGAAAAAAAATCAGCGATTAGCTTTATCCAAATGGCGTTTCGATAGAATAATTACTGTGCAAATGAACTCCAAGAAACAAGAGCGTGATCCTCGATCGATCGCAAACGGTAGTAGAAAATTCAGTGTAAACATTCAGGGCCACAAAGAAAACCTGTTGATCGATTATTCCAAATTTCACCGAGAGACCAGGTACAAAAACCCCGATGGACAATCGCTATCCCTAACATACGGCTTTCGATACTAAATAAAGCAACAACCTCATCTTTCACCTCGTGAAAACGAATGTAGGCGACCAGTGAAGCTTGGCTGTGTTTCAGAACACGCCACGGCTCTCGTTTGCAAAGCGAGAAATACAAAACACGGATTCTTTATAACAGTAAAATAAACATTTGATTTAGTTTTAATCGGAACCGCCCGAGTGGTGGTAGTATTTCAATAATAGCGAATGAGAACAACATACAGCGATTCATTCAATCGCGAACATCATTTTGTTAGTTAAGATTTGTGTCTAGAGAAAGAATCTACTTGTGATTCAGTCGCACCGAGAAGTTATGTCCTTCACGCGAATGCTTCGAAGAGAGTTGCGTTCGAAACCATTCGGAACAGTTAATCGCCTACTGTTCGATTAAGATAATTTTAGCACATGTATGTCATAGCTTTCACTAATCACGATTAATATCTGGGTACACGAAATGGTATTTACAATATGTAAATAACTGGTTAGTGCCCGATGTTAAAGAATTCGATGATATATGTATGTATATGCAACGTTGGATCGTAACAGTGTCCCAGCATCCCGCTCGAACGAAACAATAAATTGTAAAAAAATTAAAATCGTTACTAGTACTCACTGTGCAGTCGTTTTTCGCACGGTAATCCGAGAGTGTACAGCACCAGCACGTGAAGCAAATAATACAAGAAAATGAAAACGGTAACTGGTACGAAGAGAAAGAAACAACGAGCACGCAACAGCGTCTAACAACCGACTGAAGTGTCCTGGAATTCCGTGCGTCTGTCGAGCCAGGTTCGTATACCTGTTCTGTTTACTCGAACGCGACGCCCTCTCTCAACACTTTACCGACCGGTAGTCGATTAATCGACTTTTTGTCCTCAACGCTCACCGACCGGTAACTGCTATGGTAACTAGCAAGTATTTGTTACTTTGAATTGAGATACAAGTTGCTTTGCTCTGTAAGCTCTCGTATTTTTATACAATTCCCGGTGCCAGGGAAGATCTGCTGCCGAGCGGCCGATGAGAAGGGCATAGGATGTTGAAACGCTACCGATCGGTAAAGTGTTATACAACACACGCGACAGTCGATAAGGTAGTAATTCCAAAAATTCTACATACCTCTCGATAAAACTGATTCCGAATAACCAGTGTCGGTTTTAGCAATATTGGCGTCCCGGGCAAGATTATCGTGGCGCCCGCGCCCCGTCAGGGGAATGTACAGGGTGTTCCAAAAATGTTGTAACACCTTGAAATGAGTGGTTCGGGAGGTTATTTGAAACAATTTTTTCCTTAGCGAAAGTGTTGTCCGAGGCTTTGTTGAAGAGATATTAACGGAAAATCCCGACCAATCAGAGCGCGCGTATACCGTTGGAGCGGCCGCCTAGCGCGTAGTCTACGCTCCACCGGCATACTCGCGCTCTGATTGGTCGGGATTTTCCGTTAATATCTCTTCAACGAAGCCTCGGACAACACTTTCGCTAAGGAAAAAATTGTTTCAAATCACCTCCCGAACCACCCGTTTCAAGGTGTTACAACCATTGAGTTCTATCCTAAGTGGAGTGTGAACAACTGTAGGAAGAAGTAGAGGCGACGGAGGTCCGAGAGAAATGCAAAATGGGTGGTTCCGGTATTATCCTATAGCAAATTTATTTGTAGAGGGGGAACAAACGTACGCCGTAACATAACCTACCCGAGCATCGCTGAGCATTGTCGAGTGAGTAATTTATGTAAATTATGTATACTATTTCATTATTATGTCATTATTATTAATGTTTCTATCGTTTTATATATAAATAAAAAGGAAATAAAGTTCAAATCTGTACATAATTAATCTGTAAATAATTCTTAGAGGGCCGCGAAATTCAAACGAAGAGGAGTCTGTTCTCCCTCCACACATAAATTTGCTATAGGATAGTACCACCGGAACCACTCATCTTGCATCTCTCTCGCAGTTCACACTCCAGTTAGGAGAGCTCAATGGTTACAACATTTTTGGGACACCCTGTATATCGGTATATTCGTATACTAGGGACACCGGACTGCGACGCCCCCAAAAATCTGCCCCCCCCCCCTAACGCCGGCCCTGCGAGCAATAAAGAATAACATTGCGTTACATCGCTGATCGCGGCTGTATACGAACATATACGAAGCATAAAGCGCGTTAACGCACACAGATGAACTTAATTTATATTCGTTAGTAGAATTTTACATGTATACGCTGGATATCAACTGTTCGTATCAGTGGTATCCAGTGGTATCAGTCAATTGCGAATATGCGAATAGAAAGGTCCTCTCGTTTGTAAATATTTGCGATTGATATTCGAATTACGTGCCACACAGCGATTACAGCAGGTTTGTATATGTGTAGATCTATATAAAATGGTGTCATCAGATAAATTCTTACTTTGAATCGTCGATTACATAGTTGCTGTCATCTGATATTTGAACTCTGGAACGATGTCTTCGAGGTTCAGCGGGGTTAAATTAGGACCACCGATAGAGGTTTTTGCTCTACAAAAAGCTTTCGTGGAAGATAGTTACGAGAAAAAAGTTAATCTATCCATAGGAGGTATGTACATATATGAATTATTTTTATCGTAACATATGCATGAGCAATGTGACAAATGAATAATTAATATGTATACAAGTTTCTTAATCAATTTGAAAAAACAAATATATATATATATATATGTGCATATATGCAATAAATACAGAAAGATTAATATGTAAACAGAATTCCTCTCACACTCGTACATTTCATTCCTAAATGAGAATGATCTTGAACGACCTCCATGAATATCTGGTGCTTACATAACATATTACACGATAGATATGATATTTTATTGTTCAGTGAAAAATAATCAGCACTCAAACCTTGAATACTCCTGAAATGAATTTAAATAATTCTGAAACATTTGAAGTAATTATATTTTTGACAATGAGACAAGTCAAAGATTTTGTAGGTTTAATAAAATATTTATGAACAAAAACTTGTTACAATTAAATAATTTAATTTCTATTCTTATAGCCAAAGAAAATATGAATTTATTCCAAAATTTTTGTCTATGACTAAAAACAAAGAACATTATATTTTATTAATAATATATATTCTCAAAGACTTTAGGAAGAGTCCGAAAGAATTACAATTTGTTCAAATTATTTTCAGCTTATCGTACCAGTGAGGGGAAGCCCTGGGTGTTACCTGTTGTTCGAAAAGTGGAAAAATCATTAGCAGCAGATGAATTACAAAATCATGAATATCTTCCAGTTTTGGGATTGGATGCATTTAGTCAAGCAGCAACACGTATGTTGCTGGGATCAGACTCTCCTATTATTGCACAAGGTCGTGCTATTGGTATTCAGACGATATCTGGTACCGGGGCATTGCGTGTTGCAGCTGAATTCTTAAGTCATATTTTACACTATAATACATTCTATTACAGCAGACCTACTTGGGGTGAGTGTTTTAAAATATAGTATAATGCAGAGTTTCTCAAAGTGTGGTTCACGGAACCCTGGGGCTCTGCTTATTTCACTAAAAATAATAATATTTTTGTTTTAAAAAAAGATAACTCTAAATTATATATTAATAAAATTAAAGTTCACACATATAGAAACATTTTGGAACTTTGTAAAAATTTGTAGGAATATAATGGGCTCCAGAGACCAAAATGTTTGAGAACTGCTGATATAATGAAATAATCATATTCAGTGTATGATATTTAACTTACAGTATGTCCGCAGAGAACCATAAACTTGTATTCCTTAATGGTGGTTTCAAAAGAGCTTGCGAATATACTTATTGGAATCCAACTACTCGTAGTGCTGACATAGATGCTATGCTTAAAGATCTTGGAGATGCTCCAGAGAATTCTGTAATTATTTTTCATGCGTGTGCTCACAATCCAACTGGATGTGATCCATCCCCTGAACAATGGGCTAAAATAGCAGATTTAGTAGAAGAGAAACGTCTATTTCCACTTTTTGACAGTGCATACCAGGTTAATAATTTAATATCTATTTAAAAAATAAAATAATATTGAAAATGATACAAATAAATCTTTTCAGGGTTTTGCTAGTGGAAACTTAGACAAAGATGCTTATGCTGTAAGAATGTTTGCTGAACGTGGAATAGAATTTATATGCGCACAAAGTTTTGCTAAAAATTTTGGATTGTACAACGAAAGAGTTGGAAACTTGGTAGTTGTTATGTCTGATATAAAGGCAATGGCTCAAGCTAAGTCTCAATTGACGTTGATTGTTCGAGGAATGTATAGCAATCCACCTAATCATGGAGCAAGAATAGTTGCAACTGTGCTACGAAATCCGGATCTCTATCAAGAATGGTATTGTCTTTGTACTGCTAGAAATTATGAATTTTAGAAATACGCTACATTTGTTAACTATGATATTCAAATGTTTCAGGAAAGGTCATATAGAGACAATGTCTGGGAGAATAAAAGAAATGCGAACAAGTTTGTACGAGAGACTGCTTCGATTAGGAACTCCAGGTACTTGGGAACACATTACTCAACAAATAGGAATGTTCTGTTACACAGGTCTCACTGGTGAGTATCCAAAAAAAAAACTATTCATTTTTTTCACGTATCGTTAATTACCAATTATTATTTCAGAGAGACAAGTTGAACATTTGGTAAATCACTATCATGTTTACATGTTACGTAGCGGTCGAATAAATATGTGTGGACTTACCGAACTGAACCTAGATTATGTAGCCAACGCGATCTATGAAACGGTTGTAATGTTTCCACAAAATGATAAAAGTTGCGTATGTTGAAATGGGTTCCTAAGATACGACGGAATATCGTACTAAGTTTACTTGTTGTTGAAGCTTTAGTACCAAAGGCATCGTTGAAGTATAGCAATATTTTATATGGATTCAAGTTACATTAGAGCTATAAAACTCCTTTGTAGATGCTATTTTCATATGTTGTTATAATCTTCTTTTAATTTACGAGAATACATAACTCAGTTAGCTGCTTTTAGCTAAATATTTGCATACATTTTACGTTGTCGATAAACTGAAAAAAACAACACAAATTTTTATCTCTTACAGAAATTAAATCGTTTTGTCACAAATCGCCTTATCTATAAAAGTACAAACCGTCAGAAAGTACTATGAATTGCCAAATTTTAATGTATGCAAATAGAACCGCTTATTATTGAAATTAATTTTCAATTGAGCTTAGAAGTTTAGAAAAGAGCAAGAAGTATTTATTGCAAACGTTCATTTTGATACTATGTTTTTATTAAATCTTGAAATACTACGAAAGTTAAAAATATTAGTATTAATGCCTAATCGCGTAATTGATATTGACTAAATGTATTTTCAAGATCTATAATGAAGGAATGATTGCAATTCAATTGTAACTAGAAATCATGATACATTTTACTAAAAAAATCTAAATGTTTTATTTCAAGTGGCATTTATTACACATGATCTTGTAAATTAATTCATGTAATTTCCATTATTTTAACGAGAAGCGAGAGAAAACAATTTTATATAACTATATAATATACTTTAAAAACATAGTTTCACCATAACTGTTAGAAGGAATGTTATTTCAAGAATACACAATTTTTATTTAACATAAATCTTGTAGATGTTTGATGTATATTATAGAAAAATTTTCTTCATTTAGTAGATGCTTCCAAAGTAGTTTATGAATTGCATTGATATAAAGAATCTAAAGTTTTCAATCAAAGTCAATATGACAAACAATTAATGAATAATGTATATCTTCCAAGTACTCTATAGAGAAAGTACAATCAGGGTTTTTATTTTTACTGTTCCAAATCTCAGTTCACACATGTATTGCTAGTATTTTAAATGTTTATACATTACACAAAAAAGAAAAAGTATACATTTGTAACATTTACAGAATAGCTATATACACAGGCATACATATATGTATATATACACACATATTTTTAGTAAAATTGTTGTAACATTTAAGCTTAGAACACTCCCTGTTCAAAAGTCTGGACCAAATTCACAACCTTCAAATTTTTGTAAAAATTACAATTATAAGTACTGCCAAAGTTGATAACTTGAGTAAGCAGTAGCAAGGATTACTTTTCTATGTATTTATATAAAATAAATGTGCAGAATTATATTTTATAAAATGATGTATAATTTTGTAAAAACTACAATATAACCAAAAGAATATTACCCTAGTTTTTACGCAAGTCTTAAATTTTAAATAAAGCAATAGAGATTAGGAAGGTGACAATGTAATATTACTTTAAAGACAGTTGAAAGCAAATATTTTTAACGGGTATATGTTTGAAAATAGTATTATGTACAAAATATAGTTGCATTTATATGTTACACATATTGTTATACATGTTTATTTACATATCATTGAAACGCATATAAACGAAACGAGTAGTCTACAAATTAGTAATTGTGAAATAAAATATAGTGTATAAATAACATTATCAACAATAAATAAATGTTACTAATTTACGTAAATTAATTTCAATCACTCGGACCATTTGGATGTTTTCTTTTTCGTAACAACTGTTCCGTCCGCTGTTACCGCAGAGTAGTACTTCGCACCATCATGATTTTGTCGCATAAACATTATGTATCCTATACAACCGCATATTGCTATAGTTCCAAAAAGCATTATTCCTTTATTCTGAAAATTTCAATTCTTCAAAATTGCTGTGCAATAATAAGTCTGCCTCTAACGCATTAAAAGCAGAGCTGTAAATTCTTAATTACAATTACAAAACGATTACTTGGCCAAGTAATTGAATAATTGCCATTACAATTACTCTGTCGCATGTAATGGTATTTCCAATTACTTAATTACTACCAGTAATCCCATGCATTACTTAATAATCACTTATAACGGCCCAGAAAGTAATTAAAAGGCATCTCAAATCTAAAGTAGTCAAAAATACCTAAAAGTTATTATAACTACTTTTGGTATTACTTTCAAGTAATTGCAGTAGCATGGACAGTAATTGTTAAAAGTAATGATTACTGTCTTCCAATTATTTGTATTTACTTTGAATTACTTTTGCCACCGAAAAGTAATTAGAAGTCAGTAATCATTACTTTTAACAATTACTGTCCAAGTAGCTGCAATTACTTGAAAGTAATTTAAAAAGTCGTTATAATTACTTTTTAATTACTTCTAGGTATACTTAACTACTTTAGATTTGTGACACCTTTTAATTACTATCTGGGCAGTTATAAGTAATCATTAAAAAGTAATTGAATTACTCAGTAATTAAGAATAAGGTATTGCATAATTACAAAAAAAAGTAATCAACAATTACTTAAATAATTACTTTCCAATTTCAAAGTAATTGTTCCAAATTGTAATAAATTACAAAATAATCATTACTTTACAGCTCTAATTAAAAGTACATTACTATTTACATTATGTTTATTCTCATACACTTATCTCAATTTTCAGGAATTATCTTACCGGTTTAATATATAATTCGTAATTAACCGCACGAAATAATGTTGTACTTCTGAGTGAACGTATCCCATCACCTGGTGCTGGTTCATAGTCTTTTTTATTCATTGTAAATTATTATTTTCGCTTAATTAATTATGGATAAATATTTTCGTTTTATAAAGTTAACGTTAAAATTTCTGTAACAAATATCAATGTTAAATCTTCAACATTTCCTTTACAATATCATTCATACACGAAGAAAGTATAATAATTATCGTTTAATGAAATTTAAATTATTTTTTTAGTTTATCAAACTGTTTTTTTGCTATTCTTTATAAAACTTTTTATGTATAACTTTCTCTTAGAAATTAGGTTAACAGAACCTTATCGTAATGAATATATGTACATATTAATGTTATTTATAGTTAATAAAACGATCTCTACATAATAATGTTAAAGTAATGACCCACAACTAGTCGAATTTATTAGGAAAGGTCATGATCTTATCATTTTTACTTCGAAAATGAGTAAAAGTATATATAAGCTCTCGTGCTAATAAGACCTAACCTCTTCAGCCTCTTCTCACCTCTTCTATTCTTCAAGCAAACCGAACTAATACATAACATTCTTCTTTACGTGGTGGTTGAAATAAAAATTTGTCATAAAAATGGTACGAAAACTAAAGTACCACGAACAGAAGTTGCTAAAAAAGGTTGATTTCATATCATGGGAAGCAGACAACAATTTGAAAGAAGTAAAAATTTTAAAACGATATCGAATACAAAAACGAGAAGATTATGCAAAGTAAGTAGGAAGTTTATTTATTCATTAAAATTTAATAAGGTACGTTTAAAAGAAATGTTTAATATAGGATTGTTTACATTTTAGGTACAACAAGTTAGCACGTGAAATTCGAGAACTAGGTAATAAAATTAAAGAAGTTGACGCAGGACACCCATTTCGAGTAGAACAGAGTGCATTATTGTTAGAAAAATTATACATGATGGGCCTTATAAAGACAAAGTGGGATCTCGCACTGACACAGTATGTAAGCGCTGTTTCATTCTGTAAAAGACGACTCCCAGTTATCATGGTACAGAGTAAGATGAGCCAAAACATTAAAATGGCAACACAATTGGTAGAACAAGGGCATGTCAGAGTTGGCGCAGAAGTTGTAAAAGATCCAGCATTTTTAGTAACTAGAAATTTAGAAGATTTTGTAACTTGGGTAGATACGTCTGCTATTAAGAAACATGTATTGGAATATAATAACGCTGTAAGTGCTATATTCATGTGACGTAATATCTAAATTGCATTTGCATTTATTATATTTAATAATATTATATGTTTTCTTTTTGTTACAGAGGGATGACTTTGATATGGCATAGATTAAATGAATATATCAAATTATATTTTTGTATATTTTGTGCTGACACCTTTTCTAATAGAATTAAAGTTTTAATATAGAGACTACCACATTTCTGATCTCTTATAGCTAATAAACCACTTATAAAAACCTTTTGAAACCTTAGATCGATAAATTTGTATTATTTCTTATTAATACACAATGAATTGTAACCATATATAGGAAGATCTTGACTTTTCAAAGTCTTTACAGCCTGATTTCCATCTGAGAGATCATTATTAACATAATTTTGGTACTTCTGAACAGTCTGTTTTGAACGAATTCCTTGGAGTATCATTTTACCCATATCGTCAATATAATTGCTAAGAAAAACGTTAGTAAAATGAGATTTATTCATAGGGTTTGTACATTTTTAAATACTCACCTAAGACTTAATATTGATTGAGCAATGTCGAGTATGTTCCTATGGTGGTGTAAAATGTTTTGTGCGGTACTCTGTGATTCTATGGAAGACACAAAATTTGATGCAAAGAAACTATCATTAACAGATTCAGTATCTTCTTTAGCATTGTGTGGTAAAACTTTTGTGTTTGATATCTCATATATTTCCTCTTGCTCAATATTTTGATCATATGCTATTTTCATAGAATCTATGTTTATAATCTCACGAGACAAAATCTTTGATCTATCAAATTGATACTTGTCTGTTTTATTCAAAGGTTCGATACATTTTACTTTCTTATTTATATGGAAATCTGATTGATCATTATTAATTTTATTTATTTCTCGTTTTTCGTTTTTCTTGTTTGTCGCGTCGCTAGTTTCGATAATATTCTGATACTTTTCAATCCAA
This sequence comes from Hylaeus volcanicus, assembly GCF_026283585.1. Taxonomy (NCBI): domain Eukaryota; kingdom Metazoa; phylum Arthropoda; class Insecta; order Hymenoptera; family Colletidae; genus Hylaeus; species Hylaeus volcanicus. The sequence continues at coordinate 11,376,997 of NC_071979.1, read as the reverse complement.
GTTTTTACATTGTTTTCGTCAATTAATTCGTCTAAAACAGACAAATCTCCGATGCTACATATAGAATGTAAAACAGATTTGCAAGAAGAACAAAAGCTCGACCATTCTTCATTGCTATTCATATCTGACATATTGCTAACGGAATTCTGCATTTTGAATTATTAAATGGCAAATGTCGGTAATTCACCCTCCATGTCTACCACCCATCATACTTTCGTGATAAAACAGCGACGTATACGTGGAAAAAATAATTTTACATAATAGTAAAATGTTTTTGTTCAGTAAAGTAAATTCGATTTATTAAAAATCATATTTTCATTATTTCTTACGATGTACATATTGTAAACTTGCAAGTGAAATGTATTCCAATGTAATAAAAATGAATACATTTACATTTCGCTGAAATAATACACGGTTGGTAATATTTTTGGTATTATCGCAAAAAATTTGATCTTACTTTAACAACAAACAACGTGCACGCTTCGTTAGGCAAAATTTATTAAAATGATCATTTGTAGAGTTAAACACGCTATTCTCAAAAATACTTCTGATATGGTTATTTTACACAGTTGTATCGCCTGCTTTTATTTGAAATTGATGAAAATCAGAGCTGTAAAGTAATGATTATTTTGTAATTTATTACAATTTGGAACAATTACTTTGGAATTGGAAAGTAATTATTTAAGTAATTGTTGATTACTTTTTTTTGTAATTATGCAATACCTTATTCTTAATTACTGAGTAATTCAATTACTTTTTAATGATTACTTATAACTGCCCAGATAGTAATTAAAAGGTGTCACAAATCTAAAGTAGTTAAGTATACCTAGAAGTAATTAAAAAGTAATTATAACGACTTTTTAAATTACTTTCAAGTAATTGCAGCTACTTGGACAGTAATTGTTAAAAGTAATGATTACTGACTTCTAATTACTTTTCGGTGGCAAAAGTAATTCAAAGTAAATACAAATAATTGGAAGACAGTAATCATTACTTTTAACAATTACTGTCCATGCTACTGCAATTACTTGAAAGTAATACCAAAAGTAGTTATAATAACTTTTAGGTATTTTTGACTACTTTAGATTTGAGATGCCTTTTAATTACTTTCTGGGCCGTTATAAGTGATTATTAAGTAATGCATGGGATTACTGGTAGTAATTAAGTAATTGGAAATACCATTACATGCGACAGAGTAATTGTAATGGCAATTATTCAATTACTTGGCCAAGTAATCGTTTTGTAATTGTAATTAAGAATTTACAGCTCTGATGAAAATGAACACAAAGCAGTGTAAAACAAGTTACATTTTGTAAAGTGCGATATTGCTTAAAATATTATCCAATCTTCGATCACGTGTCTATGGAAAGTCATTCATTCATATACCTACAATGAATAATTAGTATTCAATATGATACAAATGTTATATGTTAATAGCTTTATATTAAAATCGGCAGTCATTGCTGGTCTTTATGACACTACTACCACATTACAACATTCATGTTACATCACAAATAGAATATAAGTTATTCTTCTTTTAAGAGTAACTCATTTTTAATATATGTTTGATCACAAACACGTATAAATACTTGGTCAGTTGAGTGACCGACAGACTTATTGTTAATTACATTTCAATTCTTTCTGATATAGTTTCTTTTTGAGATACAAATGATTAATATATACATTCATCGATAGGAAAGAAAAATTTGAGCATTCGTGGATTATGTCGTTTGCATATCTGTCTGTGGTGTAACTGAGAAATTGAATGGGAGTTGTGTCGGCTCAGGTCCCCAAGTATCCTTCCCCCTTTCAACTATTTACAAAGTTTTCCCTTAAATTCTTTCAAAAATTCCGTAGTTACAGTAGTGTTAGATATATACTGTTACAGTTTCATAATTTTGTTTCACAAAAATAGATTGCATTTCTTCAAACATCTATCACTGCATACTGCCATCGCTTTATATGAAAATGAAATAAATGTAACTAAAATGAACGATGCGCTTTTATAAGATATTTTATATCTTCTTAGAGAGAAATCTACACGATATAAATCGTTTGCCACGATTTACAATTTTCTTGAAAAGATATCTGTTTTCTTTAATATTCATAAGAATTTTCAAATCCTCTTGGAAATTTTCGTCAATCACGTCGATTACAAATTTTGTCACATACAAATAACACCAATTAATTTTTTAGTTAGTTTTACACATTTTTAAATGTATCCTATTCTATCAATTAATTTTAACAAGATATTCAGTACATTTCATAAATTATAGAGTTACGCAAGTTTATTTAAATTAAAAGTCATTGTATATGACAAAGTTAAATTTGTATCATTAAAAATTATATAATTCCATATATTTATATTGTACGCTATTAACATAATGTACCGAATATCCTATTAACGAAGATTCTCAATCTATATAAATATACTGATGATTTTAAATTTCGTTAAATCATGATACCAGAAATAATTCTCACGATTTGACGAAATTTGAGACGACACTTTCTACACATATGTGTTTCTTTTTAAGTTTATCGATTCAAATCTCAATTTTATCATTACACGATAGAACAGAAAATATATAGTTATCTTGTATATACTAAATAGACAATTATAAAATAAAATATTAGACGATATTTGAAATAACTATCGATATGAAGAATGGCTAGTAATAATGTACAGCAATAACATAAAAATCTACCAATATTTTCCAGATGAATAAGATTACTATCTACATAAGCAAATATACCAATCGACTTAGTGTCTATCTACATATGTATTTACTGTTACTCAGTTTCTTTCATAATAAAAAATACTGAATACAATAGTTAAACAAAAAATATTCTCTTTTTCAAATTCTATAATTTCGTTTACATATATCAGATTCAATTAATAGTAATAATTTTGCAATTTGTAATAAATGTAATTTTAAATAATGCTGTCAAATTCATAGCGACCTTGAAAGTTCAAATATTTGAAGATCAGTCACTATAACATGGTATGCTACTTTCAATTACAATTGAATTTACGCTTTTTCATTAACCCTCCGATGTTAATATCGCAATATGTTATATATACATACGTTTGTTTCGTTCATGTACAAGTAAAATTCAACTATACAAAACGTCTATTCAATACTTTTGTACACATAAAAAGACCTATATTGTAAATTGTCTCCTCCGAACGTATAAATAATGTGTTCTTTTTATTCTACATAAATTAACGTTAATTGTATACTTTCATCTTTCGATCGATTACATGACACATACAATTTAAAAAAAAAAACAAAATTTCTTAAAAAGATATAACCTAAAAATATAATTGAATATATTTTACAAATTTTTACATTATACAAGCACCGAAGGGTTAAACTATTTCCATCTTTCTGCATGCTTGAATACCTTTTGCAAACAATGCTTCCACATATAAAGACACGTGATCTTGGAACTACCGATTAATGAATTTACGTGTTTGAAGTCTTACTGCGATAACCATACCAGAGTTAAAATTTGTATAATAAAACAAGGCAGTTTTAAGTTTTATAGAAAAGTATGAAACAAGGTGTCATTTATGGTTTGAACATTGAATATTTTTCGTGAATCATTTGTGTCCTAACAATTTGCACCACCGCGATTATTGTACAAACTCTTAATTCTGCAATCGTACTTAATACAAAATATTGATTCGTACATGCACACTTCTTGTTTTCTGTGAATTCATATTGTGGATATTTATACGATAATTTGAATGAAATGTAATGTAACTAAAATACCGACATTCGTAACATCATTCGATGTGTATGTGAATACATTAAAACGTGAAATACTTTCGTTACTTAACTAATTTATGTTATCAGACAAGTTCACTTTTCCTTTTTAAAGCACATTTTGGATAAAATAAAGATCAACAATAAAGGGCATGTATTATTACGTTATAACGGTTGGTGCATCGCGTTTAGTAAACTCGCGCAATTTACTTAACTCTAGCGCAATATTAACCAGCGGCTTAAGAACTTCTTGAGCATCTTTCTTTATAAGTTGAGGATCATTCTCGTAGCTATCAACATACAAACGGATAGTAGCTCCAGAACTTCCTGTACCAGACAGACGGTATATTATGCGGGAACCATCTTCGAATAGTACTCGTAATCCCTGCCATACAAAATTATATAAATATCTCAATATTTGTGATATATCGCATTCCTTTACTATGCATAATGTACGAGCTCAAACAATACCTGTTTAGTAGCTTTGGTTCCATCGACAGGATCTACATACGAATAATTGTCACCTAATTTGACAACATACGTTTTAGCACCAGATGTTAATTTAGAACCCAGAAATTCAGGCTTTTGTATTTCTGTTTCAATGTGGTGCATCATTCTGTTCGCTTCTTCGGATTCGCAATTTTCGTAGTCATACCTAGCATTATTTCAGTTATATAGCACAAAACTATGCATTGATTCAGTTTTCCATATAAATATTTACCTTGTAAAGAAGTTCCTTCCATACGTTTCCCAATGATCTAACAATATTTCTTCTACAGATTTTCCAAGATTTGCAATTACACTAAGCCACGCAAGGCATGCCCATATTCCATCTTTTTCACGAATATGGTCAGAGCCAGTCCCAAAACTTTCTTCTCCGCATAATGACAGATGCCCAGCATCCATTAAATTACCTAATAATATGATAATAGCGATAAAATATAATTTGTATTGGATAAAATCCATAAACTCTGATGTGCATAAAATGTTACGCTTAAAATAACATACCAAAATATTTCCAGCCTGTGGGTACTTCAAACAATTTAACACCTTTTTTAGCTGCAACCCAATCTACAGCGGCACCTGTTGGCATCGATCTAGCATACCCTTTAACACCAGTCTTTTTGAAATATGGTATCGTATCCAAGTTAGCAGCTAATACAGCCAATGAATCTGAAGGTGTGACAAAGAAACTTTTTTTTCCCAGTATCTAAAGAGAGACAAATGTAAACATAAATTTATACATGTTTTAACTTTATTTTACGTGTCCATTCAAAAGTTCAATTTACCATGTTTCTATCTCCATCTCCATCAAAAGCAGCACCAAAGTCATATGGGCCATTTTTTATAGCATCTACTAAGTCTTTGGCGTATGTTAAGTTGGGATCAGGGTGAAGTCCTCCAAAATCTTCCAGAGGATTTACATTAACGATACTTGAATTATCAATACCTAATTCGCTACTGAATATTCGTTTTATATATGGTCCAGTAACTGTAAATGATTCCAATAATTATAATCTTTAAAGTACAACATTAACTTCTATTAAGAAGATTGAAATATGAAATGAAACCTTGTTTAAGACAAGAAACTTATATTTTTTTTTATTATATATGCAATCATGTAGCAATAATCAGATGTATGTTACTATATAATTCATACCTCCATTCATTCCATTAATAAGTACTTTGAAAGGAGGTTGATTGGCACTTCCTTGAAGTAACTTCTTGATAGTTGGGAAGTCAAAGATATTCTTCATATGTTCTAAGTAATCATCCACAGAGTCTATCACATCTACTGTAAATTGGTTTCCATCAACTTGAACAGTAGTACTCTGTATCTTATCTATGTCTATATTTATGTCAGATGCAATTTTATAGCTTTTCAATGACATGGTGATCTCATAAATTTTATTTGTGACGTTATCTGGAGCAGGACCGCCATTGTCACAATTGAATTTTATACCAAAATCAGCATTTGGTCCACCAGGATTATGGGATGCCGTCAAGACAATTCCTCCTTGGGTCTTATACTTTCTTATTATAGTGGACACTGCTGGAGTTGAAAATATACCATTTTGACCCACTATCAATTTTCTTACCTAAAGCATTTAAAAAACGTTACGCTACTTTTGCTACTCTTTCAATAAAACAAATGAAAAGTTGACAGTGGACATTTTACTGAGTGATCGAGTTTTATTAATTTTTATCTATCACTGTAAAATAATTCAATGTATAATTCTTATTCTAATTTTTATTCAACGTGCAGTAGATAAAATATCTTTAGCCTCTATTCATTTGCATAGTCTGACATTTTTCCTCTACTATTGTTATCATTATAAGAAACGTCTATGACTTCGAATATATCTATTACTTCTTTTCAATTTCATTTTTTTTATTGAGATCTAACTGTAATATGTGTACCCAGACAACAGAATATGAAGCAACATTTTCTCCGTTAGAATGACCTCAAATTTTTTCTTCGCCACCGTCATCAACGTATTCAAATCAAATTGAATGCAAACTGATAAAACGGGAGACAACTTACACCATTGGCTGCCGCTATTCTGATTATTTTCCCAACAGCTTCTTTCCCGTAATACCTTCCATCTCCGCCTACAACTAACGTGCTACCAGCCAACTGATCGCCAAGGGCCTGGAGTATCGCTTGAATGAAATTCTCCGTGTAGTGCTCTTGCATAAAAACCTTCACGGCTTTGCGTAATCCCGAAGTACCCGGCTTTTGGCCCTCGTGTACTCGGGTCTCGATTATTCTACTCGTCACCGCACTCGACATATCTCGACGGGATTGCAGTTCAACGGAACGATAACTGAAACAAAGAATACGACCGTCCTGCAATCTAATTCAGTCAACAGTAAGAAATCAGATTCGATAATTTCATAACACGTCCTCGGCGTCAGCTAGCAGACTGAACTTTGTCTGCCAATGACATGCAAGGGCACGGGTCACCATCTTGAAACATTGCGCCCGCGCTTTAACAACGACTAATAATATCGTTCTCCGGGAGTAGAAATTGTTCGAATGCGAAACAAATATTCTCATAGCGTAACATTGATAATCGGTCGCAAACATTTGATAGGGAATCTCGACGATAGAAGCCCGCATTGACGTATTGTTGATCTTCGCAGTAGCTTCCGTTCGATGTGAATCATACTTGGGAAGAACTAGAAATGGCAAATTAAATTTGTCTCTTGGGACCGGGTTGTTCATTTTTCTGGATTCGAATATTCGACGAATACGATTTGATCATGAACATTCGTAGTATACAGTCAGTGTAATACAGTCAGTCTAATAAGTATTCGTACAAAAACCAATTCAAAATAATACTTCTTGTATTTATTTTTAAATAAATTTTAGGGGAAGAAATAACTGACCAACATTCCTACATATTTTTAGAGCAGAATTTGCGTAAATTAAAGTTTTAAATTAACGTTTAATGTCGGCCTCTTATTTCTTTTCTTATTAATTTTATTTTAAATTGGTTGCTGTAAGAATATTTCTTACACTGACTGTATGAATAGTATAATGTAAACTAGAAGTTCTTTAAGTTCATCGTTCTTTTTCAAGCTTTACTTTTGTTTAAGATATTTCGTTAGCGATATTATTTGCAACATTTTTCCATTACGATAGAAGAAAATTAATGTGTTTACATTTTTCGACTGTAAACAAGCCTCGACGATATTGTCTTCTGTCGTACACTAACTCGTAGGATGCAAACAAGTATTTGTATTTACGTTAATATATAATGATATACAGGGTGTCCCAAAAATGTTGTAACACCTTGAAAGGGGTGATTCGGGAGGTGATTTGAAACAACTTTTTCCTTAGCGAAATTGTTGTACGAGGCTTCGTTGACGAGATATTAACGAAAAACACTGACCAATCAGAGGGCGAGTATGCCGGTGGAGCGGCCGCGGTAGCGTATGAGCCCGGACGCCTAGTCGCTCCAACGGTATACGCGCGCTCTGATTGGTCGCGGTTTTCCATTAATATCTCCTCAACGAAGCCTCGGACAACATTTTCGCTAAGGAAAAAGTTGTTTCAAATCACCTCCCAAACCACCCCTTTCAAGGTGTTACAACACTTTTGGGACACGCTGTATAATGATATTTATACATGTTTGTATCACAATTGGGGATAATCATTTCTGCAACTGTAATTCCGGCTGACGTCAATTAATATTGTAATTATCGAATGCAATTGGAGGACAATTACAATTAATCGTTCACAAATTTTTCCAACCTCTTCATACATTTCTCACAAACTTATCAAATTTATGTTTATAAGAAATATATAAAAAACGTAAAAATGTGTACTTCGCTCTAAATTTCCATATTCGAATATTCATAAAATATTCAAGTATTTTTGATTTACGTAGTACTTTCCGTTCGATATGAATCACGTAAAATGTACAAAACTACAAATCCAAATGGCAAATCATACTTGTCTTATCGTTCGAGTGTAAGATAAACATGTCCATTGTACACACTTTTTCTAGAATCTTACCCACCATGACAAATTTCATCTTATTTTTGTATTATTCATAAAACATTCGTTATTTCATAATAAAGAATGTGTACCACAATTTGACTTCAATAATATTTTACGGATTATCGAACGCGTGTCAGATTTAGGGCGAGATAAAGTCAGAGATAGCATTGTAAGAAAAAAAGAATGAACATTGAATGAAAGAAAACAATTTGATTGCGTACGGTGGATGCTTTTCTGTACAAGCCTCTCGTTCAACCGTTGCTAATTATTTATAAATTTCTGAAAAACAATTGCGTATATCTTTAATGATAAGCCTATTATTCTTGATATTATTATTATTATTCTTGATTCGTGTTTTTGTACTCTTTTTCGAAATTGTTTGATTGTATTGTAGTGTATTTCATATATTATAATGTATATGTATATGTATATATATGTATATGTTAATTTAAAAAAAAAATATATGATTGCGTAACAAACACGTATCGTGTCTTTTTATATTATATACGTTTCGGTGCTTTCACGCTGAGAGCCCACGAAAATACGTAAAAGAATTTGATTGTATGTTTAAGTAAAAATTACTCGCGCCTGTAGATGACCGTTGCTCATTACGATGGGCAGTTTAGTTATGAAGAAAAATGAGGAGGAGGGAGCTTGTTATGTCAAGGATGTCCGATATAAGTACGCGGGTTTACAAAACAGACACTTAGTTGTTTAAAACAACGGGTTTCCTGAAGTTTCAGTCACGAAGCGTGCGCATCAAGAAAGGTGTTGTTTTCAAAGCGATTTTTTATTGTTGATTCAATAATCGTAGTGTAATTTGAAAGTGAATAAATTTCCATACTACAAAAAACAAACTAAACTCGGAACCGTCGTTTTAATATATCATTCGTGAGTGTTTAAAATTGAGTCTGCAGTTTACTTTAAACGTTAATCCAAAACATGTTTTAAACTTTTTGTGAATCACACTCAGATGCGCTACTAATTGTTACAGTAGGTAAGTACACTTTTAAAATATGTAAATGAAATGTATTTCGTTTAATAATATAGTTCGTTTATTATAATAGTTCTGTCTTTGTGGCGCAACAAAATATTAAGCGCAACATGCATAAGACACCAAACGATTGGAATATTGACATTCATGACAGTGGATCTGAAAGTACACCATTACTTTCTTCAGAGTCCCAAGCGAGCACAGACTCTGTTATATTTCAAGACTCTGAAACAAGCGACTTGGAGTGTACTCCTACTAATACCTATTTCAAGTACTTATTTCAATATTATTATCAAATTAGTATTAAAATTAATTTATCTGTAGTATTATTATAAGTGACTTGGTCCTAGAAAAGAAAGTTTCTGAACAAAAATAACTTTTCAAGAAAAATTTAGATGCAAATTTAGATCCAAATAAAAAAATCGGGATTGACTTTTACAAAAACTTTCAATTTTCCTTTTTTGGGAAAAAGTCATATATGTTGTATTAACAAATATTGCATCTGATACTAAATAGCTTTATTATAGTATTATTAACAGTAATTATTTACTAGAAATGTTTTTTATAGTTATGGTAGCGTAGAAACTTGTAGCATTAAGTCTACTGGTACTGTAATACCAAAGAGACCGCCACCCCTTGCTCAAGATCACGCATTAGTTATACCACTATCATTAAATACGTCTTGTCCATTAAATGTAACACAAGACAGATGTTATGAAATTCATAATACTGATATGGTGAGAATACCACAAACTATATAAAATTGCATGTTTTGTTACAAGACTAATATTCTTATATTTATCAAGGTTGAATAGCTTATAGACATACAGATGTATATATAACTAGTTGTCTTTGTTAGAACCTCTTTCAATTCACGAGATACTCCAGTACAAATCATTTCATTTGAAAACAATGTCCTTAGTGTAAAAATGATGATAATTAATTGTGTCCTGGCATATGAATTTCATTAAAATATTAATGTAATTTTAATAAAACTTATTGTTCCTATTTTGTATCAGATATTTAATAACGAAAAATATGAATCAAACAGTAAACAATCTATATTGAATGATTTTACAAGTAAATTTTTATCTCAATCTTGTTTGCTGGAACAAGAAGCTGTGTGCAATGATATCAAACCAAAACAAAGCTCTTTAGTCACTGTGTAAGTATTATACAAAATTTATATTTTAAATATGATTAAATACTATTGTAGAATGAAAAATCAACCGCTATAAAATATCCAAGTAGGTAGAGGAAATAACTTGTGCATGACAAAACCTATTATTAAAGTTAGCACGGTAGAATAATGTAATATTAATTAGAAATTATAAGCTATCATGTTATCATCAATAAGGGTTCTGGGTCAATACTCTTAGTACAGCGTTCTGAAATCTAATCACATTCATAAATTTTTTGTTATCAGTCGCCAGACATTATTTTTAGAAAGATGATGACGAGAGAAAAATGAAATCTTGCATCAGAAATGTCTTCATGCATTTTGAAGACGATAAATGCGATGTATGCTTCTGTTAAGCTTCAGATCATTTTCCTTGACTTGTATGACGTATATTAAACATATGTATCAAAACTTTAAAGAAGGTTTACATAAAAAATGTCTTGTGTGCATAGATAACATAATTTTTTTGTCTGATTTTATAAACAGGATTACGCTTTATCTTTTAATATATCGTGGCATATAAGAATACAACATTTTTATAATTTTCTATTCAAATAGAGTCTAATTGAAGTAATACACATAAACTCTATCGATAAATTAACAAATGGCCAAAATTTACTCAACACGAGTTATTTTTGCCGATGACAAATATTTCATACTAAAATGATTACTAGAATGCATTGGACTCACCTGCTCGTGTCTAAATTCCTTTTGTCAGGATCCTACCCCATGATTAAGTATGAAAAATCGTGAAAACACCCAGACGTTTTCATGGTAATAAGTTTCACTACTATTAATCATCGTGTTTTAGATTACTATTTAGGGATCACGTAAACGGCAATTCGTTTCCACATCCTAAAAGCACGCGCCTGGTTAACGTACCCTTAGTAGAAAAAGAAGAAGGAACTCCAAATTACACATGTCGAGATGTTTCTAGCTTCATCGAACGTTCAACAGTTTTGAAAATTTTGATCTCTTGCGGCAACATGCTTTTAAGACATGGAAACGAATGGGAATACAAGGTGAACGCGGTTACCGGTAGCTCACGTTTCGTCGACCATCGGGTGGTTGTGTCTGCTGCACAGTATATTCACATTAGAAGGGGTTAGTGCTCCGTCGGTTGCCTGGGCAACAGACGACCACCCGAAAGGTCAATGCCCGTAGCTAGCTTCTAACCGTACCAGCCATTTTTTGGTTTTTCATTTCACCTACATATATGCTACTTTTTTTCATCTTACCCTTATGCACTTTCTTTAATATTAAAATAAAAAATGAACAAATTTCCCTTTCGCCCTTTTTCATCTTAGAAACATCTCCAAGTGTACACCGAATTTTTTAATCAAATTTTTGTTATATCTAAAGAAGGGTATGATGTAGAACAATCTCTGAAAGTAGGAAGGGCCAACTCTTTTTCGTTTTCGAGAAATAAATTTTTTAAAATAACTAAATTTCGATTGACGAGTGTCAGGGCCGGCGTTAGGGGAGGGGGGCGGTCGGGCAACCGCCCGGGGTGCCAGATTTTTGGGGGCGTCGCAGTCCGATGTAGATTAGTAAAGCTGGTATATATTGTAGTTAAACAATCTTTACAATCTACCTACAGATTCATCGTTTAATATTATTACCTTGTCTTCTTTTCTTAAAAATTGTAAGCTTCTGAAGGGGCACCACGATAATCTTGCCTGAGGCGCCAATATTGCTAAAACCGGCCCTGAAAAGTGTCTATCGTATCGGAGTGTTGAATTGTTAGAAGCAACGTAATGCAGTCGGTAGAGTACCAGGTTGCGAAATCAATCTTTTGCGCTCCTGGACGCGGTTCGAACCCTGTAGGAGTCACTTCATTTTTTTTTACGGTTTCTTATTTTTTATCATGTTTGGCTATGGAAACTACCTTTTTATATATATTAAAAGAGTATTTACAAGCTTTTATAAAAATATACGTCATTATACATAGTCTGTAAATAACAATTTAATTATTTCAAACAAACATTGCACACAGCCATTACATAAACTCCCTCAGAATGACATCCGCGTAACTTATATAAATATCTACAACAAGTAATCAGAACGTATTTTCATTCTAACACTCACTCATGCATGAGTGTATAAGTGTTTTCAATACGATAAAAAACATAAAAATTGCACGATATTTTATAAAATAATCTTAAGATACATAAAGATAGCTTCCATAACAAAATATGATACAAACAGAAGAAAACGTAAAAAAAAAATAAGTACCTCCTACCGGGATCAAACCGCGCCCAGCGCAAAAGATCGACTTCGCAACCTGGTAATTTACCGACTGCGCTACGCTGTTTTTATGATAACTTTCACACTTGTATGATCGACACTCGTCAATCGAAATTTAGCTATTTTTAAAAATTTATTTCTCGAAAACGAAAAGATTTGCCCTTCCCTACTTTCAGAGATTGTTCTGCATACCCTTTTTTACATATAAAAAAAATTTGATTAAAAAATTCGATGCACAATTGAAGATGTCTCCTTACTTGTCTAGGGACCCCTTAGAGTAGAATAAACTGATTATAATTTAAACTTTAAAAGGGATTTAATATTTATTCATTAAGAAATAGACACTTCAAATATTCAATTAATAGAACTATAAAATAATAAAATGAAATTATATCAAAAAATGATGAAGAAACAAATTGTACTTACAAACTCTACGTTACGAAAATTGTTGATATATTTCGTTACTTTTGTAGTTTGTCATGGTTTATCATGTACATATGTCGATAATTTTGCCAAGTATATGCATGAACAGAATTGTTACAACTTATTTTCTTATGAGTTTAAAACACATTCTACATCATTTATTTCTTCATAGAAAAATCATTATAAAGTAGATGTTTATATGATCGTCTTCTTTTGTCATAGTTGACATTTTTTTATTCAAGGTAGTTATAGTTTGTGCTCACACATTATTATATATTTATAGGTTTTCGATATGGAACACTATATTAGGATCATCTATGCTAACAATACCTTGGGGTATTCAAATGGCTGGTTTTATACCTGGTATTATTCTCATACTTCTAATGAGCGGTTTTTGTTTATATACAGCTTACTGTCTTCTTCTTGTACATAAATATCATGGTAAGAAGGCAACACAAAACATAATATTGAAAATTGCAGTGTAACAGTAAAGTTATGGCAATTTATTTAAGGTGGACACAAAGGTATAGAAGTGATGCAGCTAAGTCGAATATATTTAAATAAATCGGCGGAATATGTTGCTAAAATTTTTAGTATTACTGTTTTATTGGGTGCAACCATTGCTTACTGGGTACTGATGACTAACTTTTTATACAATTCTGTAAATTTTATATATGGTAAATACAAACTAAAGTTTTTATTTTTCGTCTAATTTACTAACTTAATTTCGTCAAAATTTACTAACATTATGTTTTTTGCAGATAGTATAATTGCAACACCAGAACATTTTGCAGCAGACAATGCTTCTCATCCCTCAGAAGGTACATATTTTATACATATAAAAAAAAGCTACTATAATTATTTTAATGTGTTGATATATTAATTTTAATTGCAGTATTGTGCCCAAAGAACACTATTTATAATAATACCAGTATAATCCATGAGAATACATACAATACTTTAGGACCAATTTGGGATCTATATAAAACAGTTCCCATTTTTCTTGGTTTATTGATATTTCCATTTTTAAATTTTAGTAGTCCCACGTTCTTCACGAAATTTAATTCCCTTGGTAAGTAAAACCTATTATTTTCTTTTTACCAATAGCTCCATTGCATGTAATTAGTTGCTTTCTTGATATTTTTTTAGGTCTCAACATACATATGACTTTCTCCTATAAATTTATGTTTTACTTTGTCAAATTATGAAAACTCTATGTATCTCGCAGGAACTGCATCAATCATATATTTGATTATCTTTGTCTTGGTGAAATCAGCATCATGGGGCATTAACATGGATGACACAGAGTGGGAAATTAATTGGTCATTGAAATCCTCGTTTCCTGCTCTTTCTGGAATGTTGGCAATGTCATTTTTTATTCATAACATCATAATTACTGTAATGCAAAGTAATCATGATCAAAGTAAGAATGTAAGTAATTTCGATTCTTTCGTAAATTTGTAGTTTTACAGATTTAGTGACAAACTATGTCATTATGTTGTAGGGAAGAGACCTTTCTATAGCATATCTTCTTGTTACGCTGACTTATATTATAGTTGGTGTAGTATTTTATATATGTTTTCCCCTCAGCAAATCATGCATCGAAGACGTAAGTAAAATATAAGGATATTTAACGTGTGAAATGTACCGACGAAAATGTTAAATGAAAGTTGTTTTCCTTACAGAATGTATTGAATAATTTTCAAAAATGGAGCGGCTTAACAGTCGGTGCTCGTATCGTTCTACTTTTTCAATTACTGACAGTTTTTCCATTGCTTGCGTATATGTTACGCGTTCAAATGCTTTCGTCGATATGCAAAACATCCAACAGATGCTGTGTCATTTTAGTTAATATCATTTTAGTATGTGTGTGTATTATGTTTGCAGTTTTTGTACCATACATTGGTACAATAGTACGATATACTGGTGCACTGAGTGGATTTATTTATATCTTTACATTACCAAGTTTATTGTATTTAGCAATTTTGAAAGAACAAAAAAAATTGACTATATTCTCGATGCTTCTGCATACAAGTATACCGATACTGGGTTTTTTAAATCTGATGGCTCAATTTTTCATTACAGAAAAATGAATGTACTTAATTTTTATTTTTAAAAGTACTTAAAAAATGCAGTTTTTTTCCTGGCAGTATATTTAAAATGTATGCAATGTGTTTGAATGTTGATTGTAAAATATATATGAATGAAGATTGACTTTCTGTATGAAACATTAGAAATATTATTTAAAAAATAGAAAACAAACCATGTATTAATTCTTTACCATAAGAATATTCAATATATTTTTACATAAAAATACATATATTAATAGGATATTAATACAAATAATATAAGACACAAAATATTTATTTATTCATATGTTACAAAAAATTTTACTAGACTGTGTACCACAGAATCTCGATGATTTGTACTATTTATAATTATATGATATTTATAACAATAATAAATATCTTGTATTCATACCTAAGAATAAACATATAATTTCATGTCCTTTTTGAAACTTTGTAAATCCAAACAGTATCAACTCCTTGACCAACTACTTTCATTGCACTCATACTGGGAAGTGGAAATCTGCAAGCAACTATAGTACAATCCTTTTGTAATTCTATTATGAATTTCTTTTCTATATCTTGCATCTGTAAATATTGTAGGACATGAATTACACTTAGTTAATAAGGAATGACACAGAAAGACATAAATAAAATCTTCTGAATATACCATTTGATCAACGCCAAATAGAACAATATTGTCATAATTTTTCAAATTATGTTTCCATAGATTCTTTTTTATAAATGTTGTTTGCGATGATAGTCCTGTAAATAAGGCTTTCAGCCTAGAATACCATACCAAGCAAGAATTCAATTCAATACCATGAGCTTTGAAACCAGCTTTTGCTGCTGCAAAAACCTAAAATATATTCACAGAATAACAATGCTATGATATATACATTTTGATAAGTTAATTTAAATTAATAAGTTAATTACTATGCGTCCATCTCCACTGCCAAGATCAATTAAAGACCCAGTACATCCCTCTAAGGCTTCCAATACATTTTGAACTTGTTGTCTAGTAGCTGGCACATAAGGCAAGCATATTTTACGAAATGCAGGGCTCACGAATGGAATACATATTATGCTGATAGCTGTTGCGATACCTCCTAAAAAGTAACACAAAAATTATACAAGTATAACACTATGTTTGATGGATTTCACAATGGTTAACGAAGACACTGATTTGATTCATTTTAGCTATATTACCTGTTATTCCAGTAAGGTACAAGCCATATTTTGAAACTTTTCGTGGTTTGTTGGCAGTGTTATTTAAGATGTAACTTATTTCATCAACCTCTGCTAAGTAAATTGACGATTGATTAAAATTTTTTAATATAAATGAAACTTCTTTTGAAGAAAATTATAAATACTAGCATTGTAACCTATAATTTATAATTGATGAATCTTACACATTTCGTATATTTAGTGTTTGTTAACAATATAAATGAAAAAGACCCCCTTTTACCCTCGCTACAAGTAGCCTGAAGCAGCCTGAAGTAGCCAAGTAACGAAGTAGGAGAAGTATAGACCACATGGATCAACGAGATAATTTGAGAATGTGTATCTTCATAAGATAATTTAGAATCTAGTAACGATTAGATGAACTAGTGATCCTTGTGGGGATCGACCATTCCGACCAATTATGGCTCACTGAGAAGTGGAGAGCGAAAAGGTGAAGCGCGTGAGAATCGAGTGAGCGCGCGAATGTTCAAATCGAACGCCAATTGTTACAGTAAAAAAAGGTGTGAGAAAAACTCATAGACAGGGTGTCCCAAAAATGTTGGAGGTCCTTGAAAGGGGTGGTTCGGGGGGTGATTTCAAACAACTTTTTCCTTAGCAAAAACGTTGTCCAAGACTTCGTTGAGGAGATATTAACAGAAAACCCCGACCAATCAGAGCGCGCGTATACCGTTGAAGCGCCCGCGGTAGCGTATAAGCGCCGCTGCTTAGCACGTAGCCATTCTAGAGTCGGTTGTGGCGTAGCCTTCGCTACAACAGCCGCTCCAACGGTATACGCGCGCTCTGATTGGTCGGCATTTTCTATTAGCTAAGGAAAAAGTTCTTTCAAATCACCTCCCGGACCACCTATTTCAAAGTGTTACAACATTTTTGGGACACCCTGTATGTAGTAATATGGAAAAAAACGTGGAACAGTTCTGTGAGAGAAAATAAAGTTCACCCACATTCTTGTGGGCAGTGTTGCAAGATGCGAAGATTTCCGACTGCAGCGCCGCCTGCGGTGGAGTAAAGAATCTCAGCTTATGATATCTCCGCTCTATAGAATAATATTCTTTGGTAGTTTCGTGCAGTGATGGGCAAAACGCTAGGCTTCGAATAAATCTCAAGTTTGCCGGTATATTTGTCTCGTTTCTTCTGTTGAACATTTTCCAAAGAAGGAAACGAGACAAACACATCGGCAAACTTCAGATTTATTCGAAGTCTAGGGTTTTGCCCATCTCTGGTTTTGTGTTATGCAAGTTGTGAAGAATTGGAGATTTTCTACTTGAGCGCTCCGCTTGCACATTGTTGGTACTAAATTACGCGAGCCTTTTTGCGGGATACCGTAACCATGGTGTAAGAAAGAACTGTCATTCATAGTGCTGTGTGAGTGCGTGTGGTCGGTTGTGTGCCTATCGGTATAAAGTAAAAAACTAAACCTTCACTTCATAAGCCCTATCGCTTCATCCTATCATACTGTTTATTCACTTTTGCATCACATATTGTATATACCTATACATATACAGGGTGTCCCACCTTAGTAATACAGCGTTCCAACTCCAAAACTATCGGCTGAATGCAAAATTTCAAATATGGAAATTGCATGGTAAAGTGGGATTCATATTTCAGCGAGTAGGGATTTTTGTTAAGTTTGTTATATAACGAGATATGATGGTCAAGTTTCGTTTTTCAAATGGAACTATATATTTTTTTTGATACCATGCGATAGTACTTTTCAAGACGAATTCATTAAGCTTTAATGTATTTACCCGATTTTGATTAATTTTCAAGTTATAATGCTTCAAACTTTGCTAATTTTCAAGGAAAAATCTTGGTTCGGTCCCATTGATGTGGTAAGCACCATGGGGTTCGTAAAATCGATACGGAGGGTCTCGCTTGGGATTTTAGGCCCAAGGAAGGAAAACAGGAAAAGTATTACCTACCTAGAAAATTCTCGGCGCTACAAGTAATGCATCAGTAGCGGTCAATACTTTTTCCGTATTCCTTCCTTGGGCCTGGAATCGCAAGCGAGGCCCTCCGTATTGATTTTACGAACCCCATGGTGCTTACCACATCAATGGGACTGAACCAAGATTTTTCCTTGAAAATTAGCAAACTTTGAAGCGTTATAGCGTAAAAACTAATAAAAATCGGGTAAATACATTAAAGCTTAATGAATTCGTCTTGAAAAGTACTATCGCATGATATCAAAGAAAAATATATAGTTCTATTTGAAAAACGAAACTTGACCATTATATCTCTTTATATAACAAACTTAACAAAAATCCCTTCTCGCTGAAATATGAGCCCCACTTTACCATGCAATTTCCATATTAGAAATTTTGCATTCGGCCGATAGTTTTGGAGTTAGAGCGCTGTATCACTAAGGCGGAACACCCAATAGATACATACATATATAATACATCGAAAAAATTATTGTCAAACTGATTATCTCATAACTGAACATAATTTATACAAATGACATTACAAAATAATTTAAAAGTATACATACTGTACGTATAATAGGCAAAATATACAATAATAAATAAACTAACACGAACAGATATAATGAAATTTAATAACTTTTAACACGCCTTTATATGTACATATTTATTGATTCTTTTGTCTTCTATAGATGTTTAATAAATATAGAAAGGAAGCAAAAAACAACACAGATTTGAATTAATTGTTAATTATGTCAATTATTTTATACGAAAATTATAAGAAAATAAATTTTATTCAATTTTAATAAATTGTTCGCTGTAACAGTTGTAATTGTCAAGTTGTAGTTGTCAAGTAAGTATTGGTGCCCATAATGTAAGTTAAAGCGTCTATCGAAAATGTGAACGGTTTATTGCAATTCGGATATTGAAAAATCCTACGTGTATCACGAACGAAAATCCTTTATGAGCGAAAACAGGGAAAAAATTCATTTAACTTTTTTACGTAGTATTTAATTCCCTGTGAGATTCATTTAGTGAATCTTTTAATTTTTACGAATAACGAATATTTATACTAAATAATACGAAAAATGATAGAACTATAAGAGGTAACTATTATTATTCATGAACCGATTGGGTTAAAAAATTAACCAGATTTTGAGACGAAAATATGAAATCTAAATATGAAGTTTCATTAAAATCTATTCAGCCATTTAAACGCAATTGTGTTAACAAACATTCGAGATTTCGAAAAAATCTATTTTTTTAATAGTCTCAAATTTTTTTTTCATTAGAAGAATATCAGTCGGCAAGTGAAAATGTCTGGTGAGTCAAAATCGCATTACGATGGCTCGTGTCGCTTGCCAGCGACTGGGGTTGCCGTTTGCCGTATACCGTCCTAAGCCTGTAACAATGAAGAGGAGTCCGTGATAGGTACAGCACGAGTAAGTAAGACGAAAGATTCCCGAACGGCAACCTTGCCGGCGCCGGCGACTGGAATCTCAACGTTTCAAGAGCGAGAGAGAAAGGCTCATATTCACCGTCCCTCTCAACTCTCGAAATTGTCCGAAGTCATCCGAAGCGCTGGGCTCACGTACGCGCGGATCGTGGAGTTGTGTATGTGCATGGTGGGGGAAATTCTCGATACTCCGGACCGGATGAAAACTATCAAAACTTCCTCACTGTACCGCAGACGGCGCTGCAGTCGGAAATCTTCGCATCTTACAACACTGATTGTGGGGATTGACCTTTACAACTCTCCGAGCAGTACCAATTGGTACCAATCAGAATCACGCAGTTATGAGTAGTTATTAGTTCTTAGTTTGGCCGCTTTTGGGACATGATGTCGCTACCGGTCTTGGAACGCATAATGGCGGCTGTTAGCAGTCAATAGGTATACAGGATGTCCCAAGAATGTTGTAACACCTTGAAACGAGTGGTTCGGGAGGTGATTTGAAACAACTATTTCCTTAGCGAAAATGTTGTCCGAGGCTTCGTTGATGAGATATTAACAGAAAACCTCGACCAATCAGAACGCGCGTATACCGCTGGAGCGGCCGCGGTAGCGAAGGCTACGCGCTAAGCGGCCGCGCTTTTACGCGAACAAGTGACTCGACGTGCATCGCAGGTATTGAGCTCTATCCTAACTGGAGTATGAACTGCGAGAGAGAGGTCGGTCCGAGAGAGATGCAAGATGAGTAGTTCAGGTGGTACTATCCTATAGCAAATTTATGTGTGGAGGGAGAATAGACTCCTCTTTGTTTGAATTTCGCGGCCCTCTAGGAATTATTTACAGATTAATTATGTACAGATTTGAACTTTATTTCCTTTTTATTTATATATAAAACGATAGAAACATTAATAATAATGATATAATAATGAAATAGTATAGATAATTTACATACCATAATTTAGATCATACAAATATATACAATTTAGTATAGAGTTAAATTTTATTATTTGTCACAATTCAATTTATATTGTATTTATCCAATTTTATGCGAAAAAGAATCTGAAAGTAACTCACTCGACGATGCTCAGCGATGTTCGGGTAGGTTATGTTACGGCGTACGTTTGTTCCCCCTCTACAAATAGATTTGCTATAGGATAATACCGGAACCAGCCATTTTGTATTTCTCTCGGACCTCCGTCGCCTCTATTTCTTCCTATAGTTGTTCACACTCCAGTTAGGATAGAGCTCAATGATCGAAGGACATTGACGCAGCCGTTTAGCACGTAGCCTTCGCTACCGCGAGCGCTCCACCGGCATACGCGCGCTCTGATTGGTCGAAATTTTCTGTTAATATCTCCTTAACAAAGCCCCGGACAACATTTTCACTAAGGAAAAAGTTGTTTCAAATCACCTCCCGAACCACCCATTTCAAGATGTTACAACATTTTGGGACACCCTGTATAGTCAAAGTGCCTCAATTTAAACAATTTAAAGTATTGCCAAAGTCACTAGATACAAAAATTTTTTGAAAAAGTATTGTATATATTTGAAACATTACATTTTTGAGAGTAAATAGGTTTTCTTATTAAATGTACTCGTTCTCAATAACAATATATTGTTATATGATAAATATATTCACAATATAATGAATATATAATTGATGTACTTTAAATTACCTTAAATAATAAAGGAAACAGTAATAGTATTGTTACATTAATAATAAAATAATAGTATTGTAACAGTATTGTTACAAATTTATTCAAATTTTCAAACATCTCATTTTTCGTTGAGATTTTCTCTATTAACAAAAGTAATATTTTTATTTATTTACTTAATAACAATACATTTTCAAAGGCTTCATTAACTGCTGTATTTTGCTCTGTCAATAGAAAATAATTAGCAGACTGTTAATGGTGGGTATGTGGGAATGTTAATATCCAAACTGATATGTCATTTTGACACACAGTATATAAAAAATTAGTTTATACATCTAGTAATTTAATGCGTGCATACTTTAATATGCACTACATACCCAAGGAGTTTTAAAATTACTTCTTATTATATTATGTTTTAAATATTGCCGCGCTTTACGCTGTTCTCCTCTGTCTCTCTTTCCTTTTTTAGTTACTAGTCGATAGAAAGTGATGGATATATTTATATCTGCAAAGTTTCGGCAAGGTTGCCTCCGAAATATTTGAAAGTGCTGGACATAGAAACTGCAGGGTCCTTTTCAGAATATTTTTACTTTACCACCGCAGCTGAGGTCTTAGAAATTAAAACGTTGAAATGATCATGTAGTTTATTAATTATTTAGTGGACTTTCTTATGAAAACAATTTTAATCGACAAGGCAATAATTAAAAAATACGAGAACGCGAACATTATAAGTTTTGACAAAAGTTTCACCCCTGTTAAAGTTAATTAAACACTCTGAGTTATAATATGGATAAGACAGGGCCGGCGTGATCTTTTGCGAGGCCGGGTTCAAAAATTTTGCGGGGCCTGAATTTACATTCAAATCCTACATTTAAATTTTACAACGTGGAATTATTTATTTACAAATGCTGTTACATATCTTTTATAAGATAAATATTAAATAATAATACTTTGATGATTTTTGTCACTCCTTTATACTGAATCATCGCTAATAAAAAAATGTCTTGCATCTGTTAATGGTATCATCATTCCGTAAAAAGTTAATCAAAATTTTCGTAGACCGCGGGGCCCCTCAAAATGCGAGACCGGGTTCCGGCGAACGCGCTGAACCTGCCTTGCGCCGGCCCTGGGATAAGCTTCGATCATATATGTGTACTTGAGACACGGCCTGTATGTATACACGGATCTACTAATCAAAGTGAAGCAAAGATAACGGGAAAAGATGACCTCATGTCACGTCACAAGATAATATTTCTGCATCATTCAAAACTATTTTATTTTGTAACCAATAATTATAAATAAATAACTTTACTCTTGACATCTGTATATTGTTTTTACTATTTTTCAAACTAAAACAAGTTATAAGGAAATAATATTATAATTTAAATATAATATTTCAAAATTACAATTTCTAAAATAAGTTATGATAAGAATTATTTAAAATTATAAGAGTTAAGATTAATAATTAATAATGCAAAATACAGGGTGTTCCAAAAATGTTGTAACACCTTGAAAGGGGTGGTTCGGGAGGTGATTTGAAACAACTTTTTCCTTAGCGAAAATGTTTCCGAGGCTTCATTGCGTAAATATTAACGGAAAACCCCGACCAATCAGCGGGCGCTCCATTGGCATACTCGCGCTCTGATTGGTCGGGGAGCGCGGCCGCCTAGCGCGTAGCCTTCGCTACGCGCGTTCTGATTGGTCGGGGTTTTTTGTTAATATCTCCTCAACGAAGCCTCGGACAACATTTTCGCTAAGGAAAAAGTTGTTTCAAATCACCTCCCGAACCACCCCTTTCAAGGTGTTACAACATTTTTGGAACACCCTTATATTTACTACAGACTGAACGACAAAGTTCCATCGTTACTTTGCCCTCGTGTGACGTCACATAGATGATTTTATCTTCGCTTCAAAGCATTTATCTGAAGCCGTATCTCTAAGTATGTAGTGGTCGAAGGGATAAGACAAGCGAAACAGCCAACGCATTCTTTTGTGCGCAAACAATTTCCGATTAAACGATTGGTCGGCACGTTTAGCCGCCGGCCAATGAAATATTCCCGTGGTACACGTCACAAAGTGATATGAGCGCTGCTACGCAGCGTACTTTCAAATTTCGTCCCCACCATTATTCTCGGCTTGAGAAGGAAAGAAGATGGCCGCGAGGAGCGAGAAAGAAAACAATCTCGAAGAGCGTTAAAGGTGGTAGAAGAACACTGTGTCTCGAAGGAGAACGAATAGCGTATCGTTCGAATCTTTGATAATTCAGGTTACTCGGTCCACTGTCGAACAATTAACAATCGTGTACGACGGGAGAACGGGAGTTGAATAGTTACATGTGTGTCCTTGTCACGAAGAGATCAGTCTCTCGAGGATCGTCCTTGGAATCGCTCGTCCCTGAAGCCGGCTCGAGGAGCTAGTGATCTCGAAAACAAAAATGGCGGACATCGACTCGAGGGTGGATCATTCGGATCCCGAATTACGGTTCCTCTCCGTTGACAGAAACAATTTCAATGACCCCGCTACCCAGGCGGAATGGACGCAAAAGAAGCTCGTCTGGGTGCCACACGAAACCCAGGGTTTCGTCGCGGCCGGGATAAAAGGTGAACGAGGTGACGAGGTTGAGGTGGAGATCGCTGAAACTGGAAAACGGGTCTTCGTCGCGAAAGATGATATCCAGAAGATGAATCCGCCGAAGTTCGATAAGGTCGAGGACATGGCTGAGTTAACGTGTCTAAACGAAGCCTCTGTGCTGCATAACCTCAAAGACAGATACTACTCTGGTCTCATTTACGTAAGTTTGACAGATTTTCTTCTTTACCTTTATTCAAACTGTCACGAGAACTTTCACGGTGTTTCTCCGATAAAAATTTTATTATTCTCTTTAGTTTCTCGAGAAACTGAGTGAATAATTTTGCGGAAGCTTGAAATTGATAATTGATATGTTATTACTGCGTAACTGTAGTAACGCCTAATGTCATTTACTATACGATCAATCTTGGTAATCTATAAAGTTGATCTCTTCTCTGTAAATCGTATGTTATGACTAATGTAACATTCATTGTACGTACACTGGCATCTAAATGTCATGGAGAAAATTTTATTTTGCGATTGTGAAAGTTGCATGGATGTACATTTCTAAATATATATATTATCACTACTCTTGATAAAGAACAAATAATGATAATAGATATAAAGATATTGGTTATCGTCATTTGCAATTAAGTGTTGAGATTTTTTAAGATCTTTCTAATAGTTTTAGTAGAATAATTGTAAATTCTAGTTATTGCTTCTGTAGTTTCAGTACTCATACTTGAGAATTTCAGTTAAAACGAATGTATTAGGTAAACTGAAAAGTAATGTCGTTTTTTATTACATTAAATTCAAACAGATTTTTAATAAATTTCTATTTTTAATCAGTTATGCATTCGCCATCGTTATCAACAGCCTTTTGTTATTAGTGTACAAATTTTCAATGCCAGATCGATAAAATCAACGAGTTGAGTGATAAACAAGTATTTAAAAACGACGTTACTTTTCAGTCTACCTAATATTTAAATGTATGTAACCTTACGGTTTGCTTCACCATTATAACATCCATTTGTTGTATTTGTGTTTTGTTGTGCATAGGAATTTAAAACATTTGGCCTTAGCCACTCTATCAGTTATAATATTCAAGTATTAGATTACTTAACTATTTAAGTATTCAAACGTCCTATCAGTAAACAATATTCCATTGAAAGGAAGTTCAGTTTTGTATTGAGCAGTTCTTATGTAGTTAAGTTCATGCTTTGTTGCTAAATTACATTACTTTGAGAGATAAACAAACATTTTATAAACAGTGTAGATTATGTTTTAACAGATTGAGCAAGAGTAATAGTATCAAATATTGGACATGTCTGTTGAGAAATAAATAATAAGAGTTTTTAATATTCGTACTTTCCGAATGAAATTCATAAATATATTTCAAATCTATTACACTTCTCAAGCATTTGTAATTTATAGTCCCATTATATCTGCATTGTCAATTATAGATTTACTGTTCGATCTGAAGTATATAATTAAAAGTTTTTCTTATTTCACTCGTAAGGTATACTAATATTACTAACAAATTACATTCTTTGCTAATCATATTACATTAAAAACTTACAATTAATCCGAAAACTATTTTTCCTTTGTACTTAATTATTACTTTATTTAAAGTATGAACACTTGAAAAACGATTGAAATGAAAATGCTTTATTGGAACGGCAAGTTTATGCAAGCAATAGTACATCAATGTTAATTTTGCATGTGGAGTATTATGTTTTTTCAGTGAAAAGATAAATCACAAAAAAAATATAATTATTGATGTGCATTTAGATATATGAATCTTTGTTTATGTACCACGAGTAAAAATCTCTGAGGAGAAACAGACGAGTCTATGAAAATGGCACTGACCTAACTCAAGCTTCCCGCTGAATTTGATTATCTCACAGTGTTGTGATTAAGTTTTTTCTCCTCTGCACGTCTAATTATAATTATCTGTTTCGCTATTTCTCGCGTTAGAGCGCATCATTATCATATCTCTCGAGTCTCGTGATAAAAAAAAAACCATAAATGTCATTTTTTCTCAAAATATCGTGACAGACACGATCATGTGTAAGAATTGAAATGGATTTATTAGACGTCATAGTTTATTCAGTTGAGTAGTTTATTTATTCAATTCTAATTATAATAAGTAATTGTCGGATTTGTTTTGTTGTAGAAAACAGTAATTAATGAAGTCGTTCTTGATCCTCCGAATAAAAAATTTTTATGAACAGTTTTTAGCAGTGAAATATTATTTCTGTAAAAGTTATAGAAAATATAGAAAATAGTTACGTAAGAAATTTTGTTAACAAGAAAGTTACAGTGTTTAGGCAGTAGAATACATAGTATTTGATTAATTAAACAAAAAATATATATATTGAAATTAATTATTAATTAATTATTTAAAAAAGTACAAGTTGAAAACGTGTTAATAAATTTTTTGTTTGGAGAATTATAAACGACTCCAGAAATTATAACGCCATACAAAATAAACAGTCATAAAAATTTAATGATCTAGAATTCTAACGGGCAATTGTAATTATTAACGGAGTAAGAACAAAGGAAATTTATTATATTATGATAAAGAATAGTATTCCCCTCGATTTTACTTTGTTAAATAAAGGAGAAGTAAATGTGTTATTATTTAAAAATATGTGTAAAGTCACATAATAAATACCGAATTAAATTAAAATTGTAGTGAAATTTTGGTGAAACAGTAGAAAGTAAAAAAAAAGAAAAGAAAAAGTATGAAGAAATGTGGAATTTCAATAGCAATAGGTAGCTCCATTAGGTTCTGTTTCTTAGTTGTTATCAAAAACTGATAACGCCCATACCATACGTAACACTGACTCATCGTCATTTTTAAAGTGCTTTCCTGAAGATTGCGGTGTAATTGAAAAATTTCAGTATGGCTAGGATAAAGATACGACGATCGTTATTTAATAAGGATCCAATTGAATAGCGTGTCGTCTATCTGATATTAATGGATGTAGCGATGTATAAAATCTAATAACATCCATTTTAAACAAGGGCAGATAAAAGGAAATGACACGTATCTGCATTTGTCTTACCCATTGTTATAGAAATTATTTAAAAAATAATTTTAGGGAATCTTTGTTAACATTGCAAGAGTAGACAGATAAGAAGCATAATTGCTACCTTGAATAATTAAAGACCTTCAAGTGTAGTTTCAAGTAGTGCAGTCTTCTATTATACTATATTAATTAAATGAACATGAATGACTGTAGTATAATGAGTATAATAGTTTTTAAAGATATATCTGAAATGAAATTAAAACTACAGATAGTCGGTATAAGTACTATTATTTATAATAATAATTCTAGGCTTTAAAACAGCGGACAAACCAAATTAAAGATGCATGTAGTTAGTACAAAGCATTCTTACCTAGACTTATTATTCCTTAGAGCAGTGATTCTCAAATTGTGATATATTGTAAATATATAAAATGTAAATGTAGTACGTAAAAATGTAAGAGAAAGAAAAATAGATATCGGTAAAGTTTAATAATAAAGAAATGAAGTCTTATGAAATAGTAACACTTATATTTAGTTAGCTTGTGCCACAAAATGTAGTCTGCCTAACATATTTCAGATTAGTCTCATATTGATTGGTATTAAAGGCTATGTTGAAAATAATCTGTATACTAAGGGAGTCATGGGTCTAAAAAGTTTGGGAACCTCTGACTTCGAAGAAAGTCTAGATGCAAGAATTATTACTCAGGATTATTATTTTAAATAATGCTTTTACTGACTATTGATTATGATATTCTGATAGGTTTAAAAAGTGAAGTGATTGTAGTGATAAAAAAAGAGTTCA